>NC_134196.1:2055588-2366026 GCF_964188355.1 Buteo buteo | reverse complement strand
TTTGAGGATATGTGGGTGGAGATGGCTTTATATCAACATGGCATTTCCCTCATTGCATGACATGAATAATATTCTCCTGAGTAGAGTGCTAAGTAGCAGGGGGAAAGTCGGTGCCAGGAAAGCGGTCCACATACTAAAGGTGGCCGTTGTCTAGAGTGGAACACCAGGGCATTTACAAGGTCAGAAGGACTGTGTACGCTTAATTTCGAAGTTTAATATGATCAAGATTCCTTTAAGAGACTTAAGGTCCAACATTTCTTGTGAGGACTGCTCACACATTTTCCATTATAAAGTTTTGGGGCAAAATCCATAAACAGCAGGAGATCTGATGACAAGACCTTTTTTGAGTCAGTGGGGTATAGAATCAGATGTATCCCTGCTCACTTGCTCCAGTGATCAAACCAGAGAGACTGGACAGCACACCTAATCAAGCTCCAGAATATTCTAGAAGTTTGGATGTATATGTGGGATTGGGGAGAAGTAGGTTCGAATTTACATTTCTCTTTCTGATCTTACTGAAATACATCTTTCACTATCCCTCTCTCTCTGAAGTTCCTGCATAGCTTCCAGTTTTCTGTCAGTAAGTATAAGGAATCTCTTCAAGCAAATGGATAACATGCAATCAGAAAGTTGATTTTTTTATTTTGTAGCAGAAATAAAACTGAAAAAAACCCCTTCCCCTTGACAAAAGTTTATCCCACAGTTCAACTGGTTTCTTCCCATATGCAACAGCTGATGACAATGAGAAACGCGGAGAAACTCCTAATCTGCAACTCAAACCACAGAATGACTAATTTTGGGTTTTGTGGTTTTTTTCTTGGATTAGTCAAGAGTATTATAGGATTTCCCAGAAGACTGTCACATGGGAGTATTTTATTACTTTATTTTCCTATATTCCATGCACTAATATTTGATATTCATATCATAGTTATTGTATGGATTCCAATGGCTAAGTGTATAACCTTAAATATCAAATAGATTACTCAAGCAATGGCATCTCACACTGATTAAGTGTTTGCAATTTAGGTCTAACATTTCTTATTTTCTCACAGTTTGCCTTCTGGCCACACTAATGTAGACACTGAGAGTGCAGTTCATTTGTTAGACCGTGCTTTGCCATTGCGATGCTGTAGGGTACCCTACCTGGAGTCCCTCACCCACTCCACAAGGACACGGAAATTCTAAGCATCCTCTGTCAAACCTTCAGGGCCGTGCAGATGTCTCACTTACTGCGGGGCCTTAGAACATACTGGATTTCTGGTTTTGGGCAAATGAATCCTGAATAACCCTGTTGGCTCCTGCGATTACACTGACTAGACCTCTGTGGAATAAAACGGTGCATATACTAAAATTTAGGTCTGAATCTGGAGCTGAGTCCCACCTTTACATTCCAATAATTTCCTGATTACCCTGGCAAATTCAACAGCTTATGGTTACTACTCATATTTCACAGCCTACTTCCAGTCCTCAAGCAGTTCAGCTCACTATAGATGGTGTCAGATTTTAATCAACTTCTATTTCTAAATACTAACCCTACGAATCGGCCATATAAGAATATACAGAATGAAAACAGAAGGTGTGCCATATGTTTGAAAACAGAATGCAACATACTTATCCTGCCCTTACTCTCATAATTTTTCCCTAGTATTTACATGTCCTTTCTGCTGCACACGCATACATGCAGTCCATCTGGTTTGTCATTTATCTCTGCATATCAGTTCATTTACAATACACTCAAAATATACCAAGAATATTAATTTTATCTCAAAGTTTTTCAGGAATTTAATATCTAATAAAGTAAAAAAGACACAGTTTATGCAAATTTACATCAATATATATAAGATGCATAGTTAGAGTATGTCTTCATATGATTTTCCAGAAATAAGCAGAAGGTTTTTTTCATACTTTTTAAATCTAATATCCTTTAGGTCAGTGCCCATCCAGAAGAAAGATATCTGGTATGCTTATATTGGAAGATTTTATCAGTCTTGGAGAAGAAATTACTGAAACAATGGAAAATAGATTTTTTTTTTTAACTTGGCTATAAATTTGCCAGACCTAAAGAATATGTGCTGCTCTTTTCTGATGATGTATACAAATATTTTTTATCACTTCACCTGTTCATTCACTCTGGAGTGTGATGGCCCATGATGGATGAGAATCTTCACAATGTCTACATCTCCTCTCCAAGCAGCCAAGTGAATAGGAAAATAACCTTTATTATCTGCCACATTAGTTGATGCTTCATACTGAAGTAATTTGAGAACTATATCCCTGGAAAACAGGAAGTAGATCTAAAAATTGACAGGAAGCTTATTTTATTAAGTTTTTCATGAACATACATATTACCAAATTTTTTACCCTGAATAACAGAAAAAAACCCCTGTATTTCAAGTGAAACAGCTACAAAAATGAAGACCAATCATTTCTAAGAATGAAACAGATAGTAAAACATAGCCAAAATGTTATTAATTTTAATGGTTCTTACTTCTTATGAATACCCATCAACAATATTATCATCAGTTCTCTGAGTCTGTTTCTTGCAACAGCATCACCTGGCCACGGAATCATTTTTAGAATTTGCCAGTCCAGGCCATGTGCATGTCCCTCAAGACAAACCTTCCAGGCACTAAAGGCAGAGAAGTACTCCTGTCCCCATCATTGCTGGGTTCTGGAGGCAGGAAAACAAGAGGGTAGCTTTATGGACACGGTTCCTGCAGTAAGGCTTAAGTCACAGTTTTTCTTCTTGTTTAAGGCATTATCTCAAAGATGGAGGAACCAATTTAATCATGATCTAGTTAGATATATACTATCTTCTATGGAATAACTGCTTCTCTTTTCATTTCCCACATCCAGCTGCCTGAAAGCAGTGAGAAAAAAAGTGACTTTTATTATTTTAATTCTTATTATATTCCTTTCAGTATTTTCAGTGTGGCTTATCATACATTAAATGAAAGATTAGTATAAGCTGGTATATTGCATCCCTGATTTTTAAGCAGTCTCCTGTACTTAACTTCAAAAGTTAAATGCAAAAATCAGCTGTGTGGTATGATCATGTTATCAAGTATGTCAGAAAGTAAATAAATTCTGCCTTATCTCTCCATTTGTAATCTCATAGTTTGACACAGTCAGGCCTCATTAGTTATTAAGTTAATAGTATCTATGATCCAGTGTGGGCAGTTCTACACATATTTTTGCTGAATATGGAAACACTGGCTCTTACTGATTTGGCTCAAAAACTTGGGTGGGGGAGGTGGGGAGAGGGAGCTCAATGCAGCTTACATTATGACTAAAAATGAAGCCCTTGACTACAAATTAAGACAGAAGGTAAATCCCGAGGCAATTCTTCTCCCAACCTTGATGGAACCTTATTTAATTGCCTATTGAGAGAAAAACGTGGCAAGTAAGAGTGAATATATCCAGGTCAAAAGAAACTCCAAGTTGTCTTCAAAAGAAATCATAGAGATACCACATCTAAGCTTTGAGGGAGACTTTAAGCTGGGCTTTGCTTACTCCTGCCAAGGTCAAATAACATGAAAACAACCAAGAAAGAGCAGCTCCACTACAGGAAGACTTTTGCTACACAGAAAGTTCCAGAAAAGTGACATCCAAGAGAAACTTTTTAGTACAGATAAGGTTTGAGAGACTTCTCATGTAATTAATAGTTGGTCTTGCAGTAGATGGTCTAATGAAGGCTAGAGATACGGAGTAGTTTGAAAGGAACACAAATCAAAGGAAACAGAAATAGAACTAAGTGGGAGAAAACCAGCAAAAACCCCTCCACAACTAAAATCTATAGATAATGATATACAGCAACTATTGGGAAGAATCTGTTGCAAGATCCAAGCTACAAAATAGAACCTAGGTCTCCTTCATCCTTCAAGAATGCCCTGACCCATCTCACTTCTCTAGGGTGAGTCTTTTTTAGCGTGCTGTCAGAACTGTTTCATTTTGTAGAAATAAATTTCAGAGAGGAGAAGACTGAGTCCTTAGCCCAGTAACATTACCGGGCTAAGTAAAATTACTTAGGGAGAGTGAGATTCAAGTGCCTGCCCCAGATATAATTTAATTACTTATATAAAGCAGAATAGTTTCAAAAGTAAAGAGAACTATCCCAAAATAACCAAGGAGAAGGGAATTCATCACGTACATACAATGATCAAGCAGAGACTTGAACACTGGTGTCCAACAAGTATCCCAGCCACAAATTATTGGTTGGGTCATTAAGTCTTATGTTCTCACTTTTCCTGAAAACCTTTGAAATCTCTCAAGTTCATCCTAATGTAAAGTGTGAAAAATTAAACCCCCAAAAGTTTTCAAAGGACAAGAACTTCTCCTCAGTGGGAAGGCTCCTGCATCAAAAGACTGTACCCAATATTGATTTTGAATATCAAGTTTTAAATCTGAAACAGAGTGTAAAGGTATTTATTTGTTATTTGTGGTGACTAATGAAGTTACAAACACCAGGTGTCTGTCCAATTCCTTTGCTGACAGTGCTACTGTTGCAGCAGGATCAGTATGGGGGCTTGGATAGCAGGTCCTGAACCATCATGATTTATCATGAAATACCTCATGATGTATTTCATTACTTTAATATAACAAGCTATAAATGTGATGTCAGTAACTGCTACTTACCCTGCTGTGTGAGGGTAAGGTGTCAGAGCAGCCAGTGGCCACTACGACCTTTTCAAAAGCTGCAGTTATATGGCTTCTGTACATAAGTTCACATCTTGAAGTTCTCTCTGGCTTCAGCAGAAGTTTGGCCAACACTGTGTCTGAAAACACTCTCTGGCTTTTGTATGTTTTGGGATTTTTTAGTTTATATTGCTAGGATTCACTTGACATCTCTGATTGATAGATTCAGGGTTGATACAGCAACATTTTTACTTTGCTGGGTAACTATTGGTTTATAGTCAGTATTAAACATACTAAAACCAGTTTTCGTCTATTTAAAACCAGCAATCTTTGCAAGCTAAGGCTTAGGCTTTTGTCAATCAAAAATATGCAATGGCAAAGGAAACAATCCATAAACTATAAACAAGAGAAATGTGATTTTCTCCCTTTTTAAAAAAGGCTGAGTTTAATAGACCATATTAAGTGCTTAGACCTAATTCCATGGAGGTAAAATATATTAATGGATGATTCTGAATCCTGCTACAGAACTGAAATTTTGGAAAATGCACAATATCTAGTTTAACAGTATTTTAACTTCATTTATTTATTCAGAAATTGAATATCCTATATTCACCAAGGGATTAATCTTGTCTAAAGAAAATATGCAGGTTTCTAGAATACAATCAAAGATACATCCTAAAGTTTTAATTTTTCCAAGAACGAATACAAAAATTGTGAAATGAGTAAACAAAACATATAATTATTATGGATTCATATGTTATCTTATGGACAGTCCAAAATCACATTAAAGCCAGTGCAAATCACTCTTAAATTCAGTTGGGTTTTGATCAGTTTCTTATCTCCCACAGCAGAATAACCCAAAGCCTTACGTCAATGTTTTCTTTAGTGAAAATCCAGTCAGTGTTAACATGGTCAGTTTATGAACAGGATAGCTGGACTGCATGAAGTGGGGCAGCTCTTACCTCGGTTACAGTGGGGTCCATCCCACTAGAACTTTAGAGACCTCATTAAAATCTTTCTTTCTTGTTCTGCCTTAATAACACCATGCAGTTGGCAGCATAATACAATGGAGGTAACATGTAGCAAGGGACAACATGTAATAACAGAGGTAACACAGAACAAATTACCAGGTGTAATAACAAAATATGTAGCAAGTTTCCACATTTTTTCACTGACAGGTCAATGCCTTAAAGCGCTCGCCCGCACTGGTATGCCTGGGCAGTCAGTACCCCTCCGTGGGGATTTTGCAGGCTTTCCCCAAGCTTGGTGAGACATGCATGTGGTAACTTGGATGGATGGCAGGGAGGGAAAAGCTACAAGGTCCCATACAAGGTAATAGCCATTTTTTTCCGCCTTCAAGTGCATAATTACTAAATATTCTTATTGTGCTACTTTTACTTTGATAATGATTAATCTATACTGTTCTTTTGTTTCACAGTATTGCTTCCTTAAACATTCAACGCACTATACGTGTGTACGTACACACACAAGTATACTACAAAATTTTCTGTTGCAATTTCCCACCAGCTAAAAAGCACTAGAGACACCATTAGCAGTAACAACCATAAATTTACTCAAAATTGAGGAAGAATTTAGAAGAACCAGTACAGAATCAATAGCTTCTAAACTGCATTTCCCATTTGTCTTTACTACATGCTGATATCAATGACAGTATAGAAAATTCTTATATTAATATATCCCATGGGAAATAAGATTATTTTAGTAAGTCAGGGTTTGTCAATTTTCTGTGAAAATCTCAGTGCTATGCTACATATTTTTAAGTTATGCAGTTAAATACCATTCTACATAAAAACTAAATGTGAGGCACTTACTTGTGTCCATTTAAAGCTGCATGATGTAAAGCAGTATAACCTGAACTGTCTGTGCAGTTTATATTTGGTCCTCGCCAGATGCTGCAAATAAAGCACAATTGTAAAGTTAATTTTTTGGCTTGGCAAGTACAGCAATGTCAGAAATCTGATGTATAAATAATCTGAAGATCTCTGCAACACATATGATTAAACCTTAAGAGACAATTTATCCTGAAAAGAACTTAAAATAGCAAATGTCATGTTGATATCAATATAATTTATTTATAAAAATAATTTTACACATTCATCTTTATGGCAGTCATGAACTTTACGTAGGGTAGTCTCAAAGACTAATAACTATTCTGTCATTTCAATTAGATCTGTTCTCCCAGTATTACTCTGGTAATTACACTGAGGATATAATCTGATTTTGCACTACTTTTTTCACAGGTATATATTCATGGAGTTTAGGTCAGTTAGTCTAGATTCATACAAACATAAGATTAGTAAGAACCAATCATATCCTTTAAAGGGACAGAAAATTTATTCTTTTTACTTGGCCTGATATTTTAGCTCCCATTTTAACCAACTATATTTTAAAATAAATTACTTATATATAAAACAAAAGTTTAATAAACAGTGTTTCTTTTTTGTTATCTTTCTGTGTTTTACAGCCCTTATTTTACAGTTAGCTTCATTATACATCCTGTGTAACCAGTTTCACAATCTATTATGGACTCTTCACAAAACAGTAAAGTAGATTTTTTGTTTCAAAGTAGAAAAATGAGACTGCTAATCTACCACTTCTCACTGCCCCCCCTGCCCCCCGCAAAAAAAACCCAAAACAACAACAAACTCAAACCCTGGAAATGGGATACCAGAGGCACATTGAGTACCAGCAGGTTTTTCTTCTAACTGACTACATTTGAAGCTGACTGTATCATTTGTGGAAACAATTTTTTTTATTCCGTAACACAGTTTTCAACCATTAGTATTACAACAAGATTATGAGTCCTGAATTACAGTTTGTTTTCTTTGGCTTCTAATACAGTGTTAAACAGTCATTGGCAAGCCATATTTTCCTTTCACTTCATACCTTGGAATCAAGTGCTGCAGTTTAAAGAAAATAATCTGAAGCTAATAGGTAAAAAGAATTTTTCATACTCACATTTTTCATGATCTACATCAATAAAATGACATGTCATGCTTAACATACGCTTTTTAAGAATTCTTTACTACTGAATCTGTATTTTATTACCTATGGAATACTGACATTGTAGACTGGTGTCTTTTTCATTGTGTGTGTTTGAATGATTAATTAGCTCATAAATTTAAGCAGTAGTTTTCCCATAAGTAATACTGCATGCATACAGAATTATTTCTCTGATACATTGTGTTCTGCAGCGAGTATAATTCTACATAGTGCTGGGTACCTCACCTCTCCCTGCAATTTAATTTCTTGGAAGAACAGGACTGAAATATTTTCTTGGGTGCAAAGAAGCAAAAAATGAAGTATTTTTTTTTTTAATCTGCTCAGAAGTCTACAGATGTTCTTTTCCACAGAAGGCAACTTCCAGCTAGGAAAGGCACTCTAATCTTTCCAATTAAAAGAAATTATTTTAACTTCATGAAGTAGTAAAAATTGAGTCCTTGAAACGATAGCTCCTCCATAATTGTCAGATGTTATTTACATGGCAGATAGGATGTCTTTATCTATTGGAAGGAAAGAAGTCCTCATCTATCGACATTCTATAATCTCTTTTATACTTTTGCACAATACTTTGTTAGTTATTTTCTTATTTATTGGATTCTACTTTCTTCCTTTGATTTGCATCAGCTTATAGGAGAATGAAGCAGAAAAAGGAAAAGTGGTATAGAAAGTCGTTTTTTAAATATTAAACTAAGCACATAAGTGACCGGAATATTAATTTACTTGGTTTTGCTTGCTTTGGCTTACAGTTGTTAGGATTTGCCTGTTGGTTGTTTTTTCAAAAAGCAAGGGATCCATGAGTTCATCTATTATTCATGATGCATTAGGCCTTTAAAAAAATTAAAAAAAAAAAACATCACAGAAACCCAACCAAAACCTAGTTCTTTTCTCCCCTAATTTTCTCCTTTAATCTAGGCACTCTTTAATGCATTGTTGTACTTCCTGACTCTGGTCTTGTGAAATACTTTTCAACTGAAACTACATGGATATTTTTTTCCTACAAACTGAAACTTTATTAATGAGTGTATAAATGCATCTATGTGAAGCTCCTCAGGACACTCACGTTGGGAGACAAAGGACAAAGGAGTGTGAGTAAATCCTGCTGACTCAGAGAGATGAGACAGGATGCACAGACTAATCGCTGTCAGCTCCCAAACGGTATAGAAAGACACGCTCAAAATCAGAACTCAGCTAGCAAACAAAAGAACACAGCAGACACGAGCAGGGCTTGGCTGCAGGCATCTCTTTTCCCTTGGGCCAGTGCAGAAATCCCCTCCTAGGAGGTCTTGCATTGCTACAGTATTGCAACACTATTTCCTACAAAATGAACTGCAGGTTCACTATATACACTGGATATTTATGCTTTAATAACTGACAATCAAATTCAAATTGGGCAGTCTGTGACTAGAAATTCTTACACCCTAAAACTCCCAGCTGTGGTGAATAGTTCACCTAAAGCTTTTCTCTTGTAATCACAATAGAGCAAGGCAAAAGTCTAGTGGTGTATTAACGCCGTAAAAAGCAGCTGACTTCAAAGAAAAGTGGGGTGGAGAAAGAGAGAAAGCCTAAAGAGCCTTTCTTTGGCATCACAAACATATACAATATATGAGGAATTATCATATTGATTTATCTGTGTATTAAAACACTTGAACAGTTACTGTGAAAGCAACACTGAGAACCTGGAACAAAACAAATTACCATTCAACCACCAGAAAAAGATATTTGTTGACAGAAGATTAGCAGCTCTTTAAATTACTGTTAATATTGAATTTTCTCAAAAATGTTTCTCCTAATTTTTTGACGTAGTCAATAATCAAGCTTCTTAATTTTACATGCATTAGTAAGTTAGGAATTTTTTTTCCTATGTACATCAGTAAATTAAGAAAACCTTTCTATGACTTAATGAATTTTAAGAAAGTAATTGAACATACTTTTTGTGAAAAAAAGTGGTTTTCAGTCAATGATGAATTAACATCCTGAATTAAAACATGATCATCAACTAGTTTCTTCCATTATAACTTGCCAAAGTGAGGCACAAAGAAACTGATTGCCAAAAGCAGAAAGACCTTATTACAGTTTGCTTTCACTGTGGACAAAGAATATTGACCTTTTGAACTGATGTCAAATATTAATGGGAAATACTCTTTACTTGGTAAGAAAATTAACTTTTTTTCTTTTTTATGAGCTGAAGATAATTACATATAAAGAGCAGCATTTCAAAAGTGATATGAAAATGACAGACTAAAGAAAAAATGGCTAGTTGATTGATTTGTTATTTTGCTATGCTTTTCTATATATGGAAAAAAATAATTGTGAAGTGGCTGTTGTTACACACATATGAACACAAAAGCAAGGAAATCAGAAGTTAATTCAGTTAATCTTCATCACACAGGCGCACTCCCTATCAACAGGACAAGAACCATGCATACATGCACAGAATTTCCATCACAACTTTACATCTGTTTCCATCATAGTTCCCCTCTGTACATATACTTTCATTATATTATTTCATTATTATTTAATTATCCATGCACTAATATTTATGTCTTTATATGGTAGTTTTCCTGAGGTGAAAGGAAAATATTTTAGCAAAACAATGATAAGAGTCATTAAAAGCCATAAAAAGCTGCCTGATGACATCAGTGTTGATCTGTCCATTGGTTTCACTTAAACCTTATCTGATAACTGACTGGTAACTCTCTTTGGAATTTATTTCTTCTCTGAAATGAAGTGGCAAGGAAGAGGGTGACACTGTCTGGATGGAATCAGTTCCTCCAGCGGAGATGGATACAGCATGGTGGTCATGCCTGCATATTTGAGGGTCAAAACCCTGTTGAGGTCTGAGACAGGCTTAGTATATGCCTAGTCCTCAGCCCCCCCTTCCTCTCCCCACCTTCTTTCTCAGGTTTTCAATATTTTTGGAAGCTCTTCCTAGAGACCCCCTGGCTCTTCATGACTACAGAAGTAGTGAATCTCATCTTGCCACATCAGTTTTAATAGTGGGCAATCCTAAACTTTATCCTGTTTCCATTGATGTTGGTGGCAAACACCAACCAGCTCATATAAATCTAGTTTCCTTATTGTTCCATAGAATAAATATGTATTACAGGAATTTGTGTTGTTCTGAGCCAAAATCTTCCAAAATTTCTGTCTATTGTTGTTAGTCTGACAAAAACACATTGCCTAAAGTTATTAGAGCACATAGCCAGGCTCCTATATTCATTAGTGCTCTGCCTATATTCATACACATTTTCAGTCATGTAAACTGAGCTTATACAAAATACATGGACAATTTTACAGATCATTTTTGAAAATGCAAACTTTTACACAATAAGATGTATCATCGGTTATTCAGACACAAAATAATGATGTTACTTATAGCGAACAGCAGCAAAATAGCTCCCATTCTCTATTTGATGTACAAATAAATCATATAATTGACAACAACGTTGCTCTAACCTATGAAAATTAATAATGTTACTTATCAAATATAGAAGTGTTTCATTTTAGTAAATATGGTATTTTTTTATTTCTACAGATTCCTCTGATGGAATCCAGTGTTACATAAGATATATTATCCTGTAAAAAGAATTTATGTCTTTTGTATGTATGGTTTTACCTATTATTTGCACTACTTCGCTGAATTTGAGATACACTTTCAATACTTCAAGGAAAGTAAATTTACATGTGCCATGTCCTTCACACAATCTTATTAAATTCCATTTCTATTTTCCTGGGTGAGGGACTCTATTCTGTGTGCATGTATGTATATGAGGGTCTGACTGCCAGCAACTGGGTCAGATGACAGGCTAGTGAGCCCATGTGTCTGTGTTGCCAGAAACTGGAGCAAATGAGGGTCTGGATACCAGAAACTGGAGTGGGACCATGGGTCAGAGGGCCCATGTGTCCATAGAGCCTGCAACTGTAGAGTGCAGGTGTACAAGACAGTGTGTGATTGCTACTGAAGATAAGCTGGACTAGTCAGCAAGTAAGCGAAGTAATCCAGGAGCCAGTTGTGTGTCTGCGTGTCTTTCAGGTTGAGACGATGCAAGAAGCTGGCTGTCACATAAGAGCAGGGTGAAGGTTAAATTTTGCAGACCAAAAGACGAGCAGTAGACTTTTGCAGAAGCCAGAAAAAGTATTTTGGTTTTTTAGCCAACTTTGAACATCTATATTAAAAATACTAGAGAAATAAGTGGTCTTGTATGACAGATTTAGGCCACTGGGAGGTATGTTCTAGGAGTCTGCAGATTAGACAGTCTGCGCATGTGTAAGTATATGCAAATTTAGATACATTCAGTTTGGGAAATAATCTACCTAGAAAAACATGTTGACAAGCACTCAGTCTCTCCAGTTAAGTACTTTGTGTGGTAAAAACTAAATAAACTAAACCTGAACAAAAGTCACATGAACTAGTTTAACTGAACTAGACCTCCATTTCCTTGAAGTTGGAATCATTTGAAGCTATGTCATTTTATTCTGATAGAGTTAATAGTTATATCAGTTTAAATGTTATTAAAAAATCAGGTAATATGCAAAAACATAAAGGAGAAACACTTTGACTTCTTGATGATGTCACGCAAAGGAATAAGCAATAAATTAGTCATGCTTTATTAAAAGAATCTGTCACATATAAGGTCACTTTGCATTTGACCTTTATCTAACCAGCTTGGTTTCATCATTCTTTGCAGACTACTCATCTCGAAGTACATTGGCTGGGTATACTGTATAATATTGTGGCTATATTCAGAGAGCAATATGTTCCTGACTAATATCAGTTAGCTTTGCCTTATCATTACAGTCAAGACCAATTTGCCTGGAGCAGCTAAAAGAGAAAAAGCTTTCATCAGTTATGACAGCATGGTTCCTCTGTATTCCAGTTGTCTATAGGGACAAGCTGGGGTTTTGCTTAGTTCATAGTGAACCTTAGGAACTCCAGCTTGTCAGTGATGAGTCAGACAGATCCTTGGATCCACTCCAGAGTTCTGTCCTTGAGAATCCAGTCATCCCAACAGGAAAAAATGTTAACTCTCATTTGGTATCATCCTGCACAAGAACCCTGTGAGAACAGCTACTAACTAAATTATGTCCAAAACCAGATCAGCAGGCAGTATCTTTAATAAGTAAAATCATTCATGTTTAAGCAATGTGAACCATGTTGTCGATGATATCTCCATGTATGATCTTACGTGATGTGAGCAGTCTGCAGGGATGCCATATGGCTAATGCTGAAGATCAGTGCATCAGATTAACTGTTCCTATGGAGGGCAATTCCACGCCCTTCATCATGAGTTTGGGCTCCCTACCTATATGAGGTAGATGGGTTCTACACATTTGTTATGAATCAGACCTACATGCTTTGTATAAGGTCTATAGATTGATTAAGATCAGCAAGGAACAGGGCTCCACTGTGTTAGGTAATATTAGGCCATACAACAGAAAAAGACAAAGAATCAGACATACTTGACTGTATCTTTTTTCAGTGCACATATAATACATATATACATATTATACATACATACATATGTACATACCTATATTGAATTCCCTTTATAAATAAATGCTGGGTTCTTTCATCTTGTCCCAGACAACTGCTATTTGGTGAGATTATATAAACAATAACTAATTTTCTGCAAGTACATCAATGGAAGTGGATCTTCTGAAGGGTTTTGAAAGCCCTTGCATATCTCGTGATTGTAAGATACACTTACATGAATATACCTATGAACACTGAAGTATAGTATATACCATCAGTATTTTGATTGGAAGAAGAGAACAAATTCTCAGATAGACCACTGCGACTTCTTTTGTAAAAATTAGATTGCACTAAGTTAAAAAAATACTCTAGTACTTCTCATATCAGAAACAAACTGAAGCAAAGCCCTATTTCTCTTTCTCTCAAGAATCATAGAATCATAGAATGGTTTGGGTTGGAATGGACCATAAAGATCATCTCGTTCCACCCCCTGCCATGGGCAGGGACACCTTCCACTAGACCAGGTTGCTCAAAGCCCCATCAACCTGGCCTTGAACACCGCCAGGGATGGGGCAGCCACAACTTCTCTGGGCAACCTGTTCCACTGTCTCACCACCCTCACAGTAAAGAATTTCTTCTTATATCTAATCTAAATCTAACTTCTTTCAGTTTAAAATCTTTACCCCTCGTCCTATCACTACACCCCCTGATAAAGAGTCACTCCCATCTTTCCTGTAGGCCCCCTTTAGGTACTGTAAGGCAGCTGTAAGGTCTCCCCACAGCCTTCTCTTCTCCAGGTTGAACAACCCCAACTCTCTCAGCCTGTCCTCACAGGAGAGGTGCTCCAGCCCCCTGATCCTCTTGGTGGCCCTCCTCCAGACCTGCTCAGGCAGGCACATGTCTTTCTTATGTTGGGAGCCCCAGAGCTGAAGGCAGTACTGCAGGGGGGGTCTCACCAGAGTGGAGTAGAACAGCAGAATCACCTCCCTCGACCTGCTGGTCATGCTTCTTGTGATGCAGCCCAGAATGCAATTGGCTTTCTGGGCTGCAAGCGTGCATTGCTGGGTCATACTCAGTTTTTCATCCACTAATACCCCCAAGTCCTTCTCCTCAGGGCTGCTCTCAACCCACTCATCACCCAGCCTGTATTTGTGCTTGGGATTGCCCCAATCCCTTGCACTTGGCCTTGTTGAACTTCAGGAGGTTCGCACAGGCCCACTTCTCAAGCCTGGACTCTCAAGTCCAGGTCCCTCTGGATGGCATCCCTTCCCTCCAGCGTGTCGACTGCACCACACAGCTTGGTGTTGTCGGCAAACTTGCGGAGGGTGCGCTCAATCCCACTGTCCATGTCAGCTACAAAGACGGTGAACAGCACCAGTCCCAATACCAACCCCTGAGGAATGCCACTCGTCACTGCTCTCCATTTGGACACTGAGCTGTTGACCGCAACTCTTTGAGTGCCAGTTCCTCATCCACCAAGTGGTCCATCCATCAAATCCATGTCTCTCCAATTTAGAGACAAGAATACAGATATGATGACATATTTTGTTAGGAGAGATATTCCTTTAGCTGTTCTTTTTTCTAATTCAACTGACCTTGAATCTTTAGTAAGAAAAGTTATAGAGGGTTTTTCCCAGAATACATTTTTGGAGGGCCAACATTGTATTCCATCCATCATAAATGCATAGTTTTGCAATTTTAAACACATTCTTATCACAGACATGCAAAGTCAATATTTATTATAAAAGGAGATTTTAAAGCCTCTAAATGATTAATTATCCATCCTGGAACACTTACTGAACTTGTTTAAGTGGAATAAAAATTCCTGAAGTTCTGGCACTGGAAGCAGCACTGGGAAGAGTCACAATATATATCACAATTTTTTGAAATATGGATGCTCTTAGAACTATGACCTCATTCCAGAATTAAAGATTGTTCATCCTAGAAACCAACCTGAGATGAGACTCTTTGTTATAGGACACACAGAACAGAATTTGCTATCTATAGATTCCACAATTCAGCTGGCTTTAATACCTTGTCCTTCCTAATCTGTGTTTCCTCAAAAGTAGAGTAATTCTACTAGACACCAGTAAAATAGACACCAGAAAAAAAAACATGATTCCATTTCCTCTTGGTTCTTGAAGGCCATTCCACACCTCATTCTCAATTTATGCTGAGATTTGAAAAGGAGATTCAGAAATCAACCTATAGTAAAGTCTTAATCCCTGCATCAATTAATCAATCACTAGTGATCTTGACATATGAGAACGTGACAGATGTAAGAGTCTCACATCTTATGTCTGCATCTACATGGTATTACATCAACTATCCACATGATCTCCCATATTCTCAGTCCAAAGCTTCTGTATCTTCCTCTCATAACAGCAGCAACAATATCCAACTCTTTTGGACAACCTGCCATAAACTTAACCTAAACTCAGAACAGTGGAAGAGTGCAGCTCCAGCAACTAACTTGCAAAATACGGAATGTGTGATATTGGGGCTCTTAAGTCTATCAACAACCTATAACATACATACAACATATACACAACATTTGTACTTTCTGGTAGAATACTTCCTCAATTACTCAGACTCTGTAGCCCTAAGCAGACAATGAGCAAGGCAGAGAATATTAGAAGCCTGCAACAGCACATTTCAGCAAGATATAAGGTAATTGAAAGTAACCTTGATCAAAATGTATTCAAAATAGTACTAAAACCCCTTCTTATCCGTAACATAAAATATTAAACAATTTGAGTCTGTTCTCTGGAGTAACATAGTTTCAAAACAGAGGTGCACTTAATGTCTTTACTAGAATGCCTAGCATAGAGTATCTGCATGTTACCTGTCTCCATTGAAGTGCTAACACTCATTCTCTCTATCAGCATTATATTAACATTGTTAATAAGAACACAACCTAGGAAAGGCATTTGAAAGATAAAGATAGATATGACAAATGTATGATAGAAATGATAGTTACTGCACAGAAAAAAATTAGCACCTGTTAGATTACATCAATTCAATATTTCTTTCTTTACTTCTCTTAACTGGATTAACACATTAAATAAGTTGATTAGTGTGAAATTAGATATTGCAATAAGTACAACTGAGAAAAACCAATCCACTCATCACATTTTCTCAGAGGCTTAAACATTGTATTACAGAATGGTGGCTATATCAGACATACTGCATAACCTAAAATGGAATCTTTGCAACATCCAATCTTTAACACATACAGCTATTATAATGTGACAAGTTTAAACGTTGTTGGCATAGTATAGAAAATCTGGATAAGAAAGATACTGGATGAAACTCTGTTCTCTGGTACAAAAATTACTAAACCAGGAAATGTTATTAACTAAGAACAGTTTGAGCATAAATCCTCTATTCTATGCTCAAACTAATCAGAATGGTAGGGCAAAAAAGCTTTCCAACAATACAAACATAGTATTAATGCCTTAATTTCTCCTCTCAGCAACATGCCATGTCCGAAATAAACAATATCAAAACAGAATTGTTCTACTGAGCACACATTTCATTTGCTGTGCTTTGCCAACAGAGGTCAGAATTACCTCAGGAGCATCCAAAGCACTACTATGATCATGACTGGAATTACTTTATCAGCACAAAATTACTTTCACAAAGACAAATAACATTAACTAGAGACTAAAGTTTCATAACTTTACATATTACAAAGGTCTTCCAAAGCTTTTGGGTATGTAACAAGAATATCACCACTTAAAATTTCATGAACTCCATTACTGAAATAATTACAAAGGTCATTTCCATCACATCACCAACAAAATATTTGGTAAGATGGACTACTCATCACTTGGATCACTCAGAAAAAATAAATTCTTCCAGCATGATGCCTTTTATTGAACAAAATCATTTACGACACATAGTTTAGAAGGCAAAATGTAATTACAGTAAAAAATATTCACTAAATCTGCAGTCTATTTATGTTAGAATTCCCTATTCAAATCCATTAGAAGTTATTGTTTCTATTCTATTTAAAAGCCTTATCAAATGTAGAAATGAAACCCAAGACTAAGAGGTTTAAATGACACTGAAGCTTCTACTATAAAGGAATATCTGGCTGATGTAGAGCTTTAAACAGCTTAAAAAGAACAAAACCCCCCACTTATTTATAGATACATCTAACGTGAACACTATGTTTCTTAATTCTACAAAAACAATGAAATACTAACAAAGAAACTAAACATTCTTTGTATCTCAAATAGTTCTACTGGGGTATGTTTTCTAGAAAATTAAGTAGCCATCTACTCTGTAAGTATTGCAAGTGCTCTGTTCAGTTGCAGCCCCATGGATCATGAACTTTTCAGCAATCTTAAAATAAAAATGCTAAATTTGGGGAAAAATATTTCAAGAATATTAACTGAATAATCTTGTTATCTTTCTGCTCCTTAAAATAGAACTGATAGGATACTCCACAAAATCTGTTTTGGCAGAAACTTTTATGTAAAATATATTATAAGACTCAGCCATTACAGGAATAATTTAATGTTCTTTCTGAACTGCCTCTTTGGTAAGAAATATCTGAAGAACCCAACTTTGGGTGCAAGTATTCCTCCCAATACCATAGATTTTGAGAAACATTGGAGAAGAGATCCCAGTTCCAATAACAATAAGACACCATGCAAAATGATTCATCCCAACTCTCTCTCCCTATAATCTACTATTAGCTCCACAGTACACACAGGACTCATGAAACCATTACTATGATTTGTTCAGCTGTGTTTAATGCAAATAATGTTCCTAGCTCTTTATATAAGCAATAAAAGAACAATCCCTAAATATCTAAACTAAACGTAACATGTAAGGATAGACTGGCCTACAGCACAAAAAGGGGAAGTGATACACCAAAAAAGGTTATGAAATGTACTTGTGAGATGGCAGATTCCATCTTGTTTTCCTTTATTATATGTATAAATCATATTTATTTTGTTGTTTTACATTAAAGGTCATTAAATTTAGATTGTTTGCAGAGAGGAAGGGATCCTTGTTTGCGAAATCTCTAGAAAGGTGTAGATTTTTAGAAAATGATGGAGTTGGAAGGCCTGTGACATATATACGGGCTAGGTTTTCTAGAAGCTACTTAATAGTAACTGTTGAAAGAATCCAGACCCAACCCCCCCTGAAAAACAGGCCCCTGTTGAAATTACCTTATACTGAATTCCCTTTAAATTTTGATGATCTTTAATCTTGGAAAGAAAGATTTTTTTCTACATCTCATTTTAAGGGCACTTTCAACAAGTAGATTTGATTGTTAGTTCAATCTTGACAGTATAATTATTCTGTTAAATGAAGAAATAATCATTTCACCAGAGGGTGCACAATCTGATTTCGAGTAGCAAGAAGAGGGATGTTTTCCTCCAAGTGTTGAAGCCTGTCCAAAAAAATACTTATCATACGTGGAGTCACATCAGAAAAAAAAAAAATATCCTTCTAGTGGAATTAAATTTAAAAAGTGGCTGAGACTTCACCCAGGAAAATATTAAATTGAACAAAGACTTTGTTTAGGTCAGCTTTCCTGAGTAGCTAGATACCCAGCACCCAGCAAGAACTACAGAAAAAGAGATTCATTCTTTAAATTGCCCTGCTCACGTAAGGCCTGACTAGTTGCTGGTTCATGGCTGGTCTCCCTTGGTCCCACTATCCAGGCAAAGAACCTCATATAGGTGTGTCGGACATCATAGCTTAAGTTAGTGCAATTCCAGGAACATTTCTTTCTCAATGAGGGGGATGTTATAGTAAAAGGTAAATGTTTAAAAACCACCTAGTTACTAGAATATCCATCTCTTCTGGATTTTCAAGAAGCCAACTGAAAAGAGTGCAAAGTGATCTGAAGGAACCTGGCATCCTAAAAGGCATAAGAGCTCATCCCAGATTTATATGAAATACCTGCATTGATAATGCACTTAGATTCAAAAAAAAGATTGTACCACAGCAGTATTCCTTTAATATTGGTAACCGAGACACTGAATTAATTGGGGGTACGTTACTAGCATAAGGAATTGCCAGCCACAACCAAAATAATTCCATACAGACTTTGATCATGCCAGTTCAGAGTAGTCTGAATGCACAGACAACCTGTAAGCATTTTCAATAAAAGAGTAATCAAACAAAGCTGAAAGGTTGATTTCTCCTTGGGCACAGAAACAGAATACCAGGATGCAGTTTATGGCTGCAGAAACTTTAAAACTATACCACATCTACAGCAAATAGAAACAAAACTTCTGACTTGTTTATAAAACAGAAAATTTTAACAGTTCAACATCCAATGAAGGAATAGGTTCTCATTGCAGTGAAATACAACTTTTAACCTAGTTGATCATATAGTTCTGCCACGTAGGAGACAAACATTTAGTAACAAATCCAGGGCATGAAATCTTTTCAGAATGGCTTTGGAAGCTTTTTTAAATGGCAAGATGAATTTTACAACTTCAGTTTTGTAGCCACCGTGGTTACAAAAATCTTCACCGAAAGGTAAACTGATACTGGATTGTCTCTTTAAGTTTGCAAACAGAAACTGTTTTTCCTTTAGGCTTTTATATATCCCCCAGTTCACTCTGAACAATCTAAAATCCATAACAAATTTTCCAGACAATCATGTTTAGGTAGTGGAGTTTTGTGTGCTTGTCTTCCGTGTAACAGAGGTACAATTGTTTTAGTCCTCATTGCACAATTTGATTTACAAAATGGCAGTGGGCAATCATCTGGGATCTAGAATGTTTATATACTGTTGCTCTGCTTAGCTCCCAGAAGTTACATCACACATTGTATGTAGGTTAGGTCTCTCCATTCTGCCAGAGCCTGAATGCCACGTCAGTTCCCTTGTCACTCCCAGTCGGAACCATCTAGGAACTCAGGCTGCATCAGCAATAGTAAATTAAACATGTTTGGAACCATTTTCTGGCACTGAGGTCACACTGGCATAGAATGCTCCACACCTACACTACTCAAACCTTCCAAACAGGATAGTTGCATCCAGATTGTCTATCAGGCCCTAGGCCCATACTAATTCTTCAGCTGTGCCGGGTAGCTCACTCCTTGGGAGAATGCCACATGGCACGTTCCAGTACCAGAAACATTCCCTGGCACGTTAAAGTTAGATGTGGTCTCACATTCCTGTGACAGGTTTGGCAGAAGCCTGTCTCCCAACAACAGCATTTATCAGCTTAGAGGATACAAGAGCAATAGCAATACTGTCTGAGTTTTGGTCCAGAGAGATCTGATGAGCATCTGTCCACAGTTCACGTTTGTGCTTTATGACTTTGATCCTCCGAGCAGAGGGCACAGAAAGGAGGAGTGTTAAACTGACTCGACCTCCTTTTTCAGCCTTTTGCCTGACTGTGTGACAGAGGGGAAGGGGAAGGAAAGTTGTATACGTGAATATACCAAACAATATACTGTTGCTGGTAAGTTAACTTCTTCTTTTCTCCCTCACATGCACGCTCATATTGAAGGAAATTCCTAGCAGTGCATCCATAATTACTCAGTTTACTGGCAAGGCAGTCTAGGAGTCTTATTCTGGTATCAAGCTAAGAAAGGAATCCACAATGGACTCAGAGTGACCTTATTCCAGGAAAAGATTGTTAATGGCTACAGCGGCATGAATCTCCTCAACTTCTTAGCAGAAAGAATACTTACCAAAAAAAGCAGTCTTTAGAAAATGGTTCAGAAAGACAAGACAGGCATAGACCTGAAAAATTCTCAAATGAAATATACCCGAATTTCAGTTCTATAGAGGAACAGGAGCTCTTGGAAAAAACTCCCATCCAAATTGTACAGGAGGAACCCAGAAGTGACTGGGTGGGAAAAAAGAATTACTTCCACCAGTACAAAATGAGCTGAAATTAAGGACAGTCAAAGCTCTTACTAAACTAACAGATTTCTCACTTCTGATTTTCCAATCATCACAAATCAAAGAGAAAGAAGCCTTTTTAGCTGAGAGGGACCTACTTAAACATTGGAAATTTGGCCTACTTATCAGAGATAGTATCTCCTGTAATTAATTAGATGGTCTTTCCAGAAGGAAGAACAAGTCTGTGTCTTGTGTGAACAGGTCAAGGATGAAAGTTAGAGTTGGATATCCACACCCATGATGAAGGATGTCATGGTTTAACCCCAGCCAGCAACTAAGCACCACACAGCCGCTCATTCACTCCCCCCACACCCAGTGGGATGGGGGAGAAAATTGGGAAAAGAGGTAAAACTTGCGGGTTGAGATAAGAACAGTTTAATAGAACAGAAAAGAAGAAACTAATAATGATAATGATAACACTAATAAAATGACAGCAGTAATGATAAAAGGATTGGAATATGCAAATGATGCGCAGTGCAATTGCTCACCACCCGCCGACTGACACCCAGTTAGTCCCCGAGCGGCGATTCCCCCACGCGCCCTCCTCCCCCCAGTTTATATACTGGGCATAACATCATATGGCATGGAATAGCCCTTTGGCCAGTTTGGGTCAGCTGTCCTGGCTGTGTCCCCTCCCAACTCCTTGTGCCCATCCATCTTTCTCTCTAGCTGGGCATGAGAGGCTGAAAAATCCTTGACTTTAGACTACACACTACTTAGCAACAACTGAAAACATCAGTGTGTTATCAACATTCTTCTCATACTAAACCCAAAACATAGCACTGTACCAGCTACTAGGAAGACAATTAACTCTATCCCAGCTGAAACCAGGACAAGGATGTCCTGGGATTAGGCACTTCCATGGTGCCAGCCCGTCATACTTTCTCTGAGAATCCCTGAAAAAATGGAAATGAAAGGAAAGTATAAATCAGGGAATTTAATCAGAGAAGGAATCAATAATAGAGATTCCAAGGCCTGACTACAGTTGAAGCAGGGCAGGGGACACTTTCTACTGATCTCTGAGACAAAAAAGATCAGCTTCTGGAAGGCTCAGGTCATAAGATTAAATTTCAGAACGTTGTTCTAAATCACCTACTCACAGTTCACAGGCCTCAGGCCTAAAATAGGTCAACTTGTCTGATAGTGTATTCAGAGCTTCTAGGAATTCCAATCTTACACCGGATATACCAATCTGAAAGATTAATCGGCTCCCAATACAGAAGAAAGAATTTCCTATCCCCTTGTTTATGTATCACATTGTGGCAGTGCCATGTGCAAGCTCCTGTATCTTTTGATTTGGTAAAGAAATATTTGGCATATACTTTGAACAGGATATTTGTATAGAGATGAGTCTACCATGAATACCAGAGAGTCTTTCCTGCAAGGCTTAGTGGCATCTCCAGGGAAGGAAAGAGAAATGGGCAGGAATTTGGAACAAAAGAGCATCCGTTTAGAGCCACTGAATAGGATGTGCTGCCGTTATAGAAAATTTAAATATTACAGGCAAAATTATGGTCTAAATAGTCTTAAAGTGCTTTTCAGTGCCACAAGCAAACAAAAATCAAGTTTATAATGTCTGCGGATTCTGACAGGAGAGGTCATTAAATGACACCAAGTAGTCTAGCACAACCTGACAGAAATTTGAAGAGCTGTTGGAAGCTGCCTCATTTTTAGAAATTATGAGGAATGTAATTTTTATGAACTTTTACAAGATTTTTGCATAGCAACTCTAGTCAACTCTACTCAATAGAGTAGAGGAAATGCAAATTAAAACTTAATACCTGTTCAAGAGAGCTACCTTTCCACACCTAACCATCATAGTGAGGATAAAAAGGCACTTCAGTCCACCCGAGAATGGGAAACTGCCACTGAGGACACTTGGAGTCACGAGGAGTCCAAACTGCAGGATTGTATAGTGGAATTGGTCACAATCAATTTTAAATAAAAGATATTTCCCACAGATAAATCACACTACAGAAAAAAGGATCTTACAAACCGAGAGATACAAACCAATCCTGTTGATATAAACATAAAATAGCATTGTATTTTACCATTTGAACTATGCAGCAAAACAGCTGATTTCTTGGCCACTGACACCCAAAGCTGAAAGAAAATGGGAACGGTTCTGTACAATAATGGGACTGGGAGGAGACACTTAAATGGATGTTTTAACCAATGCCAGTGGTGTCCAGTACAAATATATGCAACAAAAGTAGAGTCCCCCTATTTTAAACATAACTTTGATGAAATCTTAGTGAATTACATCATTTCTCCCTGTTTCTGAAAAAAACCGTATGGCAGTCTCTTAATATATTAGGCATATAGCAGTATTTTGTCCTTCAAATATTGTTGGTAGCTTGGCTGTGCACAGAAACACAAAGGAATCTTATTCTGCAGTGTGCTTCCTTGTGCAACCAAACTGCCAGCAAAGTCTGTAGCACAGAACAATACAGAACAGTATTTTCCTGGAAAGGTGAGACAGAACCCTGACCCCGTTTACTAAAGAGCAACATTACAGACATATGAGCTCTCCTTGATACAGCACAACTCTTTAGATTGTGAGCTTTGTAATTAATGAGACAAGCTATCATTCATATAACCTAGGGGAACATCCATTTAATATTATAATTCCCTGACAACCTCCAATGTTAACATTTCTGGCATCAATAACTAGAAACTGGAAGTATTCATACCTCTTTTTTTTGGACTCAGATGAGTGCTGTGACAACACTCTCGGCCTTGGCATTAAGAATGACTATGGTAAACCCAGGATTCTTACAGTTTTTCTCCAGTATCCTCTACATGCTGAACAACTCAGAGTATCTGATAAGAGACGATGACATCACTGTCCTGACCACCATGCACATTGGAAATATGTTCCTAAAGACTCCTGATTTCTTCTTCCCAGACTGTGAAGAGTTCACAAAAGTGGTATCACTACTTGGTTCCAATGAAAGTGATCTAGCAGAGAGAAAGGGCTGAAACTTTTACAGTTCTGCCTTCTCTTCTGATGAAGCCCTAAAAAGTACATAATGGGTACAAGCTAAACCACCTATAAAAAACTAAATGCAATTAATACTGTGTATTAGAAATAAACTAAATACAACACAAGAAAAAGGAAGAAAGAAATCAGAAATTCAAATTATTTGAACTGAGCTCCTACTAGTTCAGTCCTGCAATTACAAGGATTAAAAGAACATGAAGACATGTTTGCTGTACATGGTGGATGTAATGAATTACAGACTGCTGGTCAAAGACTTCTGATTTCAGCTGCATGGACATATGTGTGCAGAAGTCAAGCATGGAGCAAAATTTAGGACGAGTAATATTTTCAAGTGCTTAATGGATGAGACAATAGAGTAGAAGTCAAGCCCTCATAGACAGGATTGGGTGTTGCCTGTGTAAAGAGAAAAAAAGAATGAAAAAGGATGCTAATAAGAGAAGAATAATGAAACAAAAGAAGGGAAGGTCCTACTCAGCTACACAGAGTACTGGTCAACCACAAGATTACAAATAATAATAACTAAAGCTAGTTATAATATGAAAGTCATATTCTTTTGTTATTCTTTGTTTACACTTTCTAGTGATGTGAATTAAAAGAAGTGTACAGTTCTAAACTTAGACCCCAACCCATGGATCTCAAATGAAATATAAAAGAACAATAATCTATATACATACAATCCGCAGTTAGAAATTACATATCTCTTGGCACACTGTATAATGTAGCCTTATTTTAAATGAAAATGATTTTAAATATAGTTATTGCTATAAGCAAAGAAAGCCATCTACAAACACAGGATAAAATAATCTTCTCAATGCTACATACTGTGAAGAGTTTTGTAAATAAGAAGTATATGCATATTGTATGATTATTCACTTCTTCCCAAGGCCATTTCCCTGCTTTGGAAATCATTTTCATACTTAGACATTGAGCTACATGAAGCAGAACACAAATTGGTAACATATCTGAGGAAAAAAGTTTCATATTATCCAAAAGACAATATGTGGATTTTATTTTTATAAAGGTGCCCACTTAAAGTCTTACTATACTGAACTCAGTCTAAGCTTTGAATGAATAAGATATTATACAAAAGTCAACATAGTTACTATACAAATCATCATCAATATTTCAGCATTGTAAAGACAGCAATATAAAATTATTTTTTACTACAACATTTGGTACTATCCTATTAAACATAAATTATGCATAAAATATTTTGAAGTTGAATGAGCGAAGTTGCTTTGTCAATAATTCAGGCAATACAAGAACAGCAATTCCCCACATATCAGTGCTTCCAACAGCATTTGGTTCTATTTTGATTGGTTCTATTGCTATTTCTTTTTTCTTGTAGTTAAGGTGAAAACATAAAATGAGGTAAGTTATAGCTGTGTAATACATAAATAAAACAGTGATTTTTTTTTCCTGCTAATTCTTTTTATGTGAAGGGATAAAGTTTATTTAAATAAAGCTACATTTCCAGGATAAAAGAAAACAAAATAAAAAGATTTTACAAATTTAAGTCCAGACCATCAGCATAGTTACTTCCCAATTGTTACTGAGAGAAAAAAATGATTTGTTTAACTTCCAAAACTAAGGGACTGGAGTATCTTTCATAAGAGTAGAGGCCGAGACTGCTGGGACTGTTTAGGCTGGAGAAGGCTTGGGGAGGACCTTATTGATAAGTATTGATGGATGTAAAGAAGACAAAGCCAGACTCTTCTAAATGGTGCCCAGTGGCAGGACAACTGGCTATAGGCACAAACTTCAACACATGAAATTTCATCTGAAAATAAGAAAACACTTTTTACTGTAAGGGTGGTTGAACACTTGAGTGGGATGCCCCAAGACGTTGTGAAGTGTCCATCCCTGGAAATACTCAAAACCTGACTGGACACGGCCCTGGGAAACCTGTTCTAGCTGACCTCTGCAGATGATCTCCAGAGGTGCCTTCCAACATCAACTGTTCTGTGATTCTGTAAATTAATTTTACATGAAGAGGTATTTATCGTTTTTTTACTAAGAGGTCCACCTCTTGATGTCAGCCATAAAAGTACACATAATAGAAAATGCATCTGTAATCTTTGTTCTTCAGATCCAGAGAATTCAAATTCTCATCTTCAACTACACTGAACCTAATCTAAAAAATAAAGCTAGACACCAGTAAGCAGATTACATCAAGATTAACTCTCACATTGTAATGATGGACTAAATACACCCAGTCGTTTGAAACCAGGGAGGTTTTTTCCCTTCTAACACATGTAAGGCAGGTGTACCACATGTCCCATCCTACATACACTCTCTGAAACTTGGAGCTAGGACACATGATGCATTAGTAACATCTAGGCTGCTTTTGGCTGTCCTAGAGAGAAATGTGGGAGATGATACATTGAACTGCATTCAGTACTGCCATAAAGTCCTCCCATTAATCGCTAGGATAAGAATTACGAGACTGGTCAAGAATTGGTCAAATGACTTGTACCAAAAGGAAGACCACAATAACTTACAATATCCAAGCAAACTTGCAAATGTGCTTATTTCTTTTCTCCTGAAAATCTAAATATCTGTGGTCCAGATAGTAAGCCAATTTCAACAATTTCATCTTTTCAGAGTGTCTCTGACAATGTAGGTAATAGGCTGACTGGGAGAACAGAAGCTCAGCCCCACTAAAAGATAACTCTCTAATTTTCAGAGGCTGAAGGAACTTCTAGGTACCAGAACTGTTCCACTATGAAATTATTTGTAGACAATGCCACCTTTAACAATGACAGACTTTGCAGCAGAAAACAAAGGGAACATGCAATCATCTCTATCAACTCTTAATGAAGAAAGTAACAGATGAGGAAAGTTCCTAAATTAAAGCACCTTAAATTAGTCGATGAGAAAAAGACTATCAGAAGATAGTTACAGAGAACAGCACTCTTGTCCAAGAGTCTCACTGCTTAAGAAGCTAAGTAACAGTAGCAAGTAGTGGACATGATTGATCATGATGAATCCTATGCATGAGCATGAGCACCAAAAGATCTTGGCAGCTGTAGATACTGTAGCCAGAAAAGACACAATGCTTATGGTCAGAAAGCACATTTTGGAAATAACACGCACAGAATGTAACTGTGAAGACTCATAGAATATATGAAATGGACCTTTGCGATCATCTGATTCAACCACTTTCTTTGAGATGGGAAAACTTCAAAGTTGGAGCTAATTTTGAGGTTAGATCAGTTTGCTTGGGATATCATGCAGTCAAGTTTTAAATATCTTCAGTCATGGAGATTTCACCATCTCTCTCGCCAATCTTTTCCAGTGCTTGATTACCCTCACTGTGATTTTTATCACTAATACCTCATCAAAATTTTCCTTGTTGCAGTTTGTATCTGTCCCCCTCTTCCCTTTGCTGTGCACACCTGATATGAGTCTGGCTCTTCTGAGCACCAAATGAAGCAGTTGAGGACACTTTAATGAGAACCTGTTCAGTCTTCTTCAGATAGAACAAACAGCTTTTTCAACTTTTTGTATGTGAGTGCTCCAGCCTCCTAAAGCTCTTCATGTCTCTCTCTGCTGGATTCTCTCCAGTTTGTTCGTGTCTTCTATTGTGGAGTCCAAAACTGTACACCTCTCTGAATAGAGGTGAATACATACTTCCCTCAACTTGCTGGCCATGTATACTGTTGGCCTTCTCTGCTGTGAGGGCACACTGCTGACTCATGTTCTCATCACAGATGGCAGTCAGGTTAGCCAAGTACAATTTAGTCTTGGTAAATCCATGCTGATTCCTTCATTTACCCTCTTGTCCTTCATGTACTTGGACACGGCCTCCTGAAGAAAATACAGATACCCTGATGGGGCTGAAGATATTAAAACAACTGAAGATGATTCAAGAAAGGAATAATCATTTAACATTCTTAATTCTATACATGGTTTAATAGAAGTCCATGACCATAATGATTGGTTTTCAAATCTTGATCTTACTTCCTTATTGACAGACTGAAGCCTAGATACTGTCCTTCAATTCACTATTGGAAAGCCCTTTTATTTTCCTAAGTCTCTTCTAAAAAGAAAGGCATACCAAATTGTAAGCAAAAATTATCTGGCTGAAGCTGAAAGGCTTCTATGTTCTGTGCTTTGTATTCAGGTTCCCATGACCTGAAATTCTTTTTCATTCATTTTAAAGTGCTGTTTTGCTTTTCCTAAGGCCTAGAATTGTGAAAAGGACAGTACATATGAGATAGGTAACACATATATTTTAGATATCTGCCTCCCCAGGATGAACCCTGAGTTAAATACATATGTTACCCACACATATTTTGCATTGCCAGAATTAGGCATCTCAGCTAACACTTCAGCAGAGAATCATCTAAAATGAGAATACACAATATGCAGTTCCTTTAAAACTAGTCAAGAGGAAACACTGAAGACATGCGTGTTTCTGAAAACCCCTCTTATTTCAAGGATGAGGCATCTCAAGACTAAAGAAAAATGTCCTCCATTTAACACCGATAGTTCAGAGGGTCTTTCATGCTTATAAGCAACCATCTTCCCAAAGAATTGAGAAAAGCTGACTTCTTTCTTTCCAAGGTGCTCAGTGATGGTGGCAAATCTTTAAAAAGGGAGATTAGAGCATTCACCTGGGAAATATCCTAGCCTCCAGTCCCTTATCTAGTGAAAGGCTCTATGTTTTACCTTTGGGAAATTCTAGATAAAACACAGAAACAATCACAAGAATAATATATCAGTTGACACTGGCTTTGCAACAGAACATTTCAAGGATAAAGAGCAAGGATTTTCTCTCAGTAACTATGACTAGTCTCTATGAGAAAGCCTACATGGAATCTCTGAATATAGGCTAGTATCTTGCAGAAGATGCTGCAAATGGCTTGTGTTTTTAATGACAGGTAGTTTCATGAAAATCAGTTAAATAAAAATAACAAATACACAGTTTGTGGTAAGATATCTATTTAAAAAAAAAGCAAAATCTATGGAGTAACACTAAAGGAAAATTAGAACATCTCAATTTTGTCTGTAGTAGCTGTGAGAAGTTATTCCTGAAATGCACCGTACTTTCATGATTGACACATTTCTTGGATTTAAGGCTGATAGATTACTACATATCAGAAAGGATAAAATAATTATCCTACACTCCATATGATCTGAAATGTTTCCAGACCCAAATTACAATTAATTCCAGGTTCTGCTACTGATGGCCCTCCTTGCAGGAAAGGATGCACATCCCTCAGAGCCAGCTCAGAAGGGAAGAGAGGAGAACAGTCAAAGGATCCAGAATACTTCAGCATTAGGTGGTTGCTTGCCAAGTGAGGAGAAAAAGCAAATGCAGGTGAACTTCATGTAGTTGTGTAGATTTTATCTGGGAAAAGAGCAGTAGGCATCTCTCAGAAGGAAAGAAGATTCAGAGAAGAATAAGATTATGCTGTGAGAGCATATGAGAGAAAGCTGGGAAAAGGTATGGGAATTGTATTAACTTAGAATTCTAAGGGCTAAGACACCTGTCTTATAGGATTAAAGGGTTAAAGCAGCAGATATTCTCATTGCTGTCAGCCTGGTCTGTCAGAGTTCAAATTTACCAATTATCCTGAAGCCAGCTGTCCCTACTATTCCGTTCTAAATTTAATAGTCTTGAGAAAATGTTATCTTTCTAAATTAAAATGATTTGCAAAAGACAGGGTAAACCACTGCCAAGTAAGATATCCACTTAGCCACACACATACACGCTCTTTCACTCTCACTGAACACACTCTCCCTGCTTTTACAATCTCATACTGTATGCTTGTTCCTGAAGAGCATCCACAGTTTTAACGAAGACATTTCAGTACTTTCATACTTTCCACCTTTACTCCCTTCCTCCTACTTTATTTGTCCCCACGATAAATCAATTTTGATAGAAGCTTCCATTTTCCATTATGCATATACTTAATTCTATGACTTTGCATGCCTACAGAAGTATGAAATTTGTTCAGATTTAACTAAATTCTTGCTTTCTTGGTTTATCATGAATTCTGCAATTGCCCATCAACTAATACATTTTTAATTCTGTGCTCATAAACTAATGGACAGTCTTACATTTTCGTCTTTAAAACTGACCAAAATTGAAGTTCAGTTGAACTGCCATCAAAAATGTGATTTGGGGGCAAAAGGTCAAGATAAATAGAGAATAATTTGATAATAACTTGGTATGATACTATATTCATGACAAAAACTAGAAGACAAACATTAACAATAACTATTATCCTTATAGGAACTACTCAAATCATATTAAGATGTATTCCTAAACAAAAATATTTGAATAGTTGATCTATCTATTAATAAGAAATCAATGACAATTTCAAACTGTCTTCTGATTTTTGTTCAATTTTAAGCCTGACAAAGAATGAGAGCTTTGTTTTACTTTGACCACAACTGCCACAAAATCACTTTAAAAGGCAAACTACATGCATGGAAGATTTTTTGGGGATGGGTAATGCTAGGTCTGTTTAAATTAAATCTTAATGTATTTGATTAATCTGCTATCAGTCAACTGCATGATGTTTCACTGACATTACTCCTTGTCATTTGTAATTCACTGTCTATTATGCTTTCCAGGAATTTTCAGTAATGTACTTCACTAACCATATTCATAAATACCTGAATAGGAAATAATCTAATATACCTGCAATGGAATAATGTCATACAAAACTAACACATGATGTGCCCATTCCAACTGTTTAAATACAATACTCTTCTCAGAATGTCAGTGCAATACTCTGAAGATTTGCTTAAGACCCTCTTGTCATCAGTAGACTTGGCAATGTACTGAAAGTGAAACTTGTATCTCCTGAATTTCATAGAATCATTCTGATTCTCAGATTCAGGCTCAAACACCACCAGCTGAAGGTGGCTTTGTAACTTCATTGCAAATCACATCTTCAAGTGGAAGGACAGAGAGGACAGTTGTCACAGATCCAGTAAAAACATAAGGATCTTTTCCAAAACATGGGCACCTGGTTGTCAACTGTAAGTTATAAATAAACATGTTGGGTACTGCCTATAGTCACTAACTTTCACTACAGTGAAAGTCAGCTTATGATTACATTTGATACAGCTTCTGAAAATGAAATGGCTAACCTGTAGATGCAGGGCATAACTTCGTCAAGTGAAAGTAGCACGGATTAGATCAGCTGTCTACTATTATGAGAAAATTTTCACCAATCTGAGGATCTGCTTTAACCTCAAATTATTTAAAAAATTATTGAAAAGATGTCACAACTTACCGCAAGTGATAATATGCTAGTCTTAATACACCATTTAAGTAAAAAAATGTTCATTACTTGAGATGTCAAGAATAGATCCTGGTTTATTGTGCTAGACCAGCTACACGGCTAAATAACAGATTTTGCCCAACTACCTGCAGGTACTGCCAGATATGAATTCCTCTGGGTGTTTCAACACAAAATGAACTAGGCACCAGGATATGTCCCAGGCACCAACTGTATAAGTGACACTATTTTTATTACAGACATCAAAGAAGAGGAAAACAAATACCAAGATGCAACAACTCCTACAGGGCAGTTGGGAAAGACGTGAAATTAGAAAAGCTAAAGTTGAAAGGAACTGAATACCAAAATGCAGACATCTGAGGAACTCTACACAGACTCAAAAATACAAGAACCACTTGCCCATACTAAAATATGTGAAAAGAAATCACAATTCTGGCACACCCTCCTTTTGTAGCCTTGAGAAAAATACAGTATAAAATGTTGGGGTTTTTTCTATGACTTTTGTTTGCCTATGTTTTTGTACTGTAAACTGTTTGGGATTAGAAGTATTCTTACTATATGTTGCTAGAGAATTTAAGTACCCTGAGCTTTCCTGAGATCTCTCAATTCTTGTGACAGTGTAAACAGAAGTATCTGTACAGAGTAGTTATCTAAAGTATCTGATACCAACTTCTGCATACTCAGTATTCTTTATATACTCTGTCTTTCTAATTTTATTTGTATTCTTACAAATATTCTTTAATTATCAAACTGTTTTATTGAGCTCAACCCATTCCCGCAGATTATCAAGGTTTTACTAGTCTAATTCTGTCCTATAAAGTATTTTGTAATCATTTCCAGTTTTTCAGCATCTGCAATTTGACTAATGTCATTTTGGTTTCTTCCTCCAAAATGAAAATATTCAGCAGAATCAAGCTTCAGCATGTCCCCAAGTGATAACTTATTTCAAGACACTGAACAAAGGAAAGAAACAGGTTGGACGAACATGACAGCTTTCATACCAGACTTTCTTGAGGTTACCTTGGGAGTCAGCCACATTTAAATGCATCTTCCTCTTTTATTTACTGTTAGAGTAACCCTCTAGTTACTAACCTTAAAATTTGGTAGAATAAGCTATTGTTTATAGTCTCTATTTTTAAAGTCTCCTATCTAGTAAAACTTTAATCCATTACAACATTCATATCCAAGCTAATGCAATATTTTTTTTCATAATTAAGGTTTTAAGAATCACAGTATCATTTGGTTTACTTAAATCCAATTATATATTTAAAATAAAAATGTTGCATATTCTGTCCTCCTTTCATTATCTAATTTTATAATTCTATTTTAAAATGGAAGTGAGTTTTTCATGAATTATGATTCATGAATCATTAATGCTTTCTGCCCAGGTTCTAGATAATTAATGATTTTTTCCTTCATATTCAAAGTAAAATGATAGTAAAATGTTATATTAGACTTATAGAAAGCAATATTTATTATCATATTTTTCCTTTTTGAAAACCATACTGTGGGATGATTTCAGTTCTTCACGAATTTCTTTAAAAAAGAATTCTCAGATGTGGAGAACACTTTCAAGCTCATATCCTGAATAAAATAAAACATCCAGCCTATGTAACAAAAAAGTACTTAAGTATCATGCATTCTGAAAGTTGCTCTTTTTTTTGAGAAACTTTAAAAGGTCTCCTCCCATTACTTGTTAGTTAAATACTTTGAAAATGTATCTTTCATACTCAAGACTGATTTGTAAAAGTGTTCAATGTACTGGCATTCTGAAGCTAGTTCTCCATTTGGAATGTTACCAGTACAGCAGTACTAGTGTAAGACAAATTGCCTGTAACATGCATATATGCTGGATGTTAGCAAAATAGTGTTTTTAATGGCACAAAGGAATTCTCCCATTTACTCTCCAGAGTAAATATTTAAGCCAATTAAATTTAAATTCATTTACTGAGGGATTTAATTTTTCCTTTTATATAATAGATATATATATACACACACACATAAATAAATGTTCTTTCTTACCCTTTTAACCAGTACATTTTTAATTCACAAATTTTCATGCACTCTCGTGCATCATTTTTTGAAAAGTCTTAAATCTTAATATTATTTTAGGATTTCTCAAACCATTTCCATACTACTTGACTACAGTATTTCACTCTACTATAATAATCAGATGGTCTTTTATAAACACTAAGTTCCTTGAGTGTATTATTCCATATTAATGTATTCTAAGAATCTGTTCATCCTACCATGCAGAGTTAAATAAATCATGGTCTCCTGTACCAACCATGCTAAAAAGTTACTGCCCATCAGTAAAAAACAGATTCAGGGATGCTCTTTCTCTTTTTTATGGATGGTAAATTTAGCAAGTGCCCTAGCAACACTGCCTATTCTTAAGCATTACCTACACTTCCCAGTGTTAAATCACATTTTACTTTCCTTATGACTACAACTGCTTTATTTGAGTTGGAATTTCATGTCAGACATCTACCTCAGACTAAACAGTTCTAAGAAAGGAGATCTAGAGTCATAGGAGAAAATATGGGATTTCTGAGGTCAGGAAATGTGAGTGAGCATATGAAGGGAAATTCACAGGAAATTAAAATAAAATTAAATAAGAAGACAGAAAAGAGGACCGAACTAGTACAGCCAAGACCAGAAATTTGGAGAGAGGGAGTTGAAAGAATTAAAATAGCTGAGTAAAAAGACTGGAAGCATCAGCCTCCAGGGTAAGACTAAGAGCTGTGAAAGGACACAAAGACTCACAAGATATTTGGAGTAAAAGCTAATGCTAAGAAGGCAGTTGGACAAAGCAGAATAGTTGAACTTCCACTGAGTGAGCAGAAACATTTGTTAGAAACTCTGCTAGAACACATTTTCCTAAACTGAATCCCATGGTAACTGAGCAAATGTCAGCAACACTTTCGGCAAAATAATAATCATAGAATCATAGAATGATTTGGGTTGGAAGGGACCTTAAAGATCATCTAGTTCCCTCTGGATGGCATCCCTTCCCTCCAGCGTGTCGACCGCACCACACAGCTTGGTGTTGTCGGCAAACTTGCTGAGGATGCGCTCAATCCCTCTGTCCGTGTAGCCAACAAAGATGTTAAACAGCACCGGTCCCAATACTTCAGCAGATGAAATTCATTGTACAAATATAAAACTTCACCACGGACAAGAACAGACTGATGATACCCATCTGAAAAGGGAACAGTTTTAAATCTTGTTCAGTGCCTAAACAAATCAAATGTATGAGTGATACATGCATAATTGTGTAGTTCTTGCTAAGTCTATAAAAATACAGTCATAATACTTTGAGAGGTTCAGTACTTCTTTGAAGTCCACACCACAGAGAAAAGTGCAAGTCCACTTCAAACAGTGCTAACATTTCTGATGCTACCATGGAAGCACTAACACATTTCTTATTCAAAAATGTCATCAAAGTAATGGACTTGAGAAGTGTACTTTAGAAAGGATTCTATATAGTACAAGCAGAACACTCCCTTACTTGGCAACATATTGCCTTTAGAATCCAGTAAAGTGTTTGACTTCCACTTTCTGAGTTTTTGATAATCCACTTCTCTATGTGAAACTTAAACTAAAAATCATTCTGAAGTGGGTTGGGTTTTTTTGTTGTTGTTGTTTCTACTTTTTTAAACAGGAAAGACTAGAATGTGAAACTCAAGACTGCTGGATTATGACGGGAAGATTAAAGTCCCCCTTTACCATTGTTCTCTTTTCCAAGAAAGTGTCCTGACCAATAATGTTTGTAAGTTTTGTTTTTAATTTTTTTAAACTATTTCAATATGTTTATGTAACTATATATAATCTTTGGACCAGGGAAAAAGTGTGTGTTGGGTAAACTAGCGGTTAGAAAACTCTCTTGGGATAATGACAGACTGGAGACTTGAACCTGCGTCTCCACATCAGAGGTGAGTGATATGGTTATCAGCTTAACTACTGGTTTGGATTCTCTTACACTCCAAGTAATTTCTATGCTGAGAGACTTGGATCACTACAAGTATCATAAAAACTAGCACTGTTCAAGGGAAAAAGCTGGTATTTCTTCATTAAAGCTGGCTTAAAAAAGAATAATCTTTATCCACTTTAATGTTACTACCTGTTTCAGTAGGACTACCTGCCCTTCATGGCTATGTCACACATTCATGCACACCTACAGACATACAGACAAACACCTCTGCTTTCTTGAAAAAAGATGGGGGTGGGGGGAAAAGGATATGTACCTTCAATGTCCTCATATCATTTGAGGAATGTGTGTCTCTAGGGAAAGGAACTTGCTCTTTTCACTGAAGTATAGATCTATAAAATGGACACATATCTACCTATCTGTGACTGCGCTCATCTCCAGAATTTTCAAGGTTTCCTCCATAGGCAAGACATCACTCAAATCTATCTGCAAAATTTGTTCAGTATGTTTTCTCCTACTGGCATTACTTTCTTTTATTACCAAGCCCTGTCTCATTAGCATTTAAGTAACATTCCTCAACAGAAAAGAATATGATGATAAAGTGAACAATTATTTACATTTAAGTTTTTAAGCTGCAGTGGAAAATACTGACCTATTGAGAAATTGATAGTCTAGCTCACTATTGATTAACAGTGAAACACATAAACACAACTTGATAGTGTTTCAAATGGAGAAGAGAATCTAATCATCAAAACTAACAGAATTTGAGATGTGTAATATTTAGCACAAATGGGAGAAGTAACACTCGTTACACAGTATCATTTATATGATACTGTCTAGTTACAGAATACATTGCTGTTAGCCAAAAGACATTTTGTTCACTTGGAATGTGAATTAATGTTTAGGTGTGCAAGTCTTCAGCTGTTATGCTAAAGATAAATGATCACAGCTTAAGCCTGAAAATCAGTTTTAAGGGATGCATGGCAAAACTCTTTTTGGGTACAGTAATTGCTACTCAGATCATATGCTTACTGACCAAAAAATCTGTTCAAAAATCAATCACTTCAATATGATGGAAAAAATCAGATACTCTATCACATACGGCCAACTTCAGCACAGCCACACAATAACGAATTAAGAGACAGATTACATTTCAAATGAGAAGATAAAGTCAGGCCATTATTTCCTTTTCTGATAATTTTTAAGGTGGGTCACAAATCACTAATCTTAGTCCAATGTGTTTGTTTACAGTTTTTTTCAGCACTTTCAAATCTAGCTAAAAACTCTTCACATGACACCCATCAAAACTAAACTGAAAACACTTTTAGAAAGAAAATAATTCTTCATAAATTAACCAAGAGCATTTTAAATACCAACTTTAAATGAAAACCAAATATTTTTATCATTCATATTATTGTCAAGTTCTGTATGCTTAGATGTGCAATAATGTGCCCTAATAGAGTTGCAAAGGGAAAGAGATTTGTCATTAAAACTATAGTGCATCTGCCTGTGATGATCCAAATGTGAGGCCGTGTGACTAAAATTGCATATGATTAAAAGAATGCACTGAGACAGGACAGCCCCCTTTGCTGCTCTGATAAATCAGCACTCATTTAAAATAGTTCCTGACAACTCCCTATATGAGTGTCAATCCAACTGCTTTGAAAGGTAGCATCTGCCTTTTAGTTACAGTGAAAATAAAGCAATCCTTTACAGAGTTTCATATGCTTTGTAGGAGGCTCATCTGATGCCCAGTAAGTGTGGTAGTGCAATAGTCTGAAATGAATCTTGTATACACATTGCTTTCTATGGAGCTGAGAAAGGAAACCCCCAAAGACCCCAAAATAACTAAAGATACTTTTCAGGAATATAATGAATTGACAGTTTTACCAAGAGGTTCATTCTTCTCAGGAAGATCTCAGCTGTATTCTGGGCTTTTCCAAGAATCCCAGAAGACTGTAGCAATGCATGCTGCATGACGGTTGCTGAAACTACTGACAATGCCACAGCATCTCGCAAGTAAAGTGAAACTTGGACAAAGATGTGTACTATGAGCTCACCTTCTGGAATAATTGTTCTTAATTCCTCTTTAGAGTTTATTGGGAACTTATCCAGAAATGGTGACATCTTGTGTCATTTAAGAAAGTCATATTTTCAAAGGAGATTTTGTTAATTAGCTACTATGAATTGAAGACTAGCCAAAGTAATATACTTCCTTCCAAAGAGGTCTAGACACTCTGGCTCCATCCTTTAAAGAGTAATCCTGAGGCCTGCTGTCTCATTCTCTCCTGAGTTTTTTTTAAACCCAAGAATACATTTAAACAGAAATACCACAAAGGGACTCAGCTCCTTCCTTCTGCCTTTTTTCAGAGCTGGTGGTTTTGGCATTTTCCCAAGTAGCTAGGCAGATTCATTCACATGTGCTACAGGTCTGTTGGGCAAAGACCAGATGACATCCAACCACTCGTGTATCTTCTTGTCACTCTCTAAATAAATTTATTTGCCACTTCTTAGCTTTCATCAGTCTTTGAGGAAGGTTCTAAAAGTGGATCTCTACCTCTCTGCCCAGGAAGTTATCACGCCCCACTTCTCAAGTCAATCCTGTATCCCTGATCTTATCACTTTTGCCCAGCATTGTGTCTGTTCTTTCAAGCTTCCCAATGAATTCTGCCCTGATTATGTTCAATTTTTCCATGGTATTGTTAAATCTAGTGCCTTCTGCATTCTCCAAAAGCATTAACTTAGATCTTCAATTTTTTCATACTGGACTCCCTGGCCTTGGGGTGAGTATCTGCAGCAAGCTCCTCTTTTTCAAGGTTGGCATAAGGAACTTCAGGATTCTTCACTTCCTAACTTTTTCCCCCTTTTCAAGCTGGTGTCACAGTGAGAGAAAGGAAGGGGAGAAAAACAGTTATACTGGGAAACGGAGGGATAATGATGAGAAAAAATTCTATGAAAACAATATGTAGTTACTGAAGGAAGGGAAAGAAAGCTCTGTTTGTCTCTTACCAATATCATAATTAGCTGATTCATTCCCTGGAGGTTGTCCACTGAAGTAGGTAGTCTAACAGAGAGGATGCTCCCTTGGCTGTTTAAAAAGCAGACATTTCTTAGCAACCGCACTTGCTTTTCTCAAAACTTATTTCCTGAGTCTGTGCCCTGTTACAACCAGATGAGCTTTAAAGCAAGAGGAGGAGAAGCAACTGTTGCAACAGTTTGTGTTGTGGCAAAAACTATTTATGCATTGGAAACACATCACAAGATTTCTGTTGCTGTTAATCCTTTTCCGACATTTATACCTATATAACTCTTACACAGATTTGGAGCACTTAAATTATTTCTGTGGCAAGGATACCTTGTCATAACTGCTGCTGAGGGTCTAGGTCTCGGAGTTCTTGTACACCCTCAGGCTTGATCAAAAGAGTGAAGAGACCATATGATTAAAGTCAACTCCAAGTACGTTTTGAAAACTGACAACAAAAAGCCCATTTTTCCATTATACAATCCTCACAAACAGAAAAATTAAGAGTTTGAGTATCTACCATTGTTAAAATAGTCACATCACAAACGGGCTCAATTTTGTTTAGCTATGAGATGAATATCTAGTATTTTCTGAGAAACAGTACTAAAAAATTCAACCAAATAAAACTTATTCCTAAACACTAACTGAAGAAGTCACTGGTCTAGTTTGAGTCAGTGAGCAATAGAAGTCAAAGATTCTTCTTCTGATTGTAGGAGACACATTCAAAAAGGGAAAATACAAGATGAAAAGAAAACATTCTTATTTCAGCATGGCTGAGTCTTTTTTTCACAAGTTAAGGCTTTAGAACTATTTCTGAAATCTAACAATTTTTTGTTTTGAAGCTGAGAGCCCTTTAATTATATAAATTCCCAGATCTTTCAGCAAAAAATTTACTTGTTTTCAACTATTATCTTTATTTTAAAAATATATTTAAATATATTTTTTAAAAAAAGAACAAAAGATTGCAGTATTTTCAAATCTAGTGCAACATACTTCCATCTTAATATGAAGATTTTGGCACTCTGCACACTTGGAGTGGAGAAGCAAATATCCCAAAATAAACTACTATCCCCTGGGGCAACTCATTAAGCAGTGGCTTGTTAGATGTAGAAGCAGGTGTAAAATACACATACAGATCACTTGACCAAACATCTGCAACTTTAACCCTATGAAACATTTGCCACTTCAGTCCTTGAACTGAAGAAAACATTAAGGTGTGTGCTTTTTAAGTACATGCTTCCATCTCTTCAAAGTAAATTTGCCTTTCAAGCAGTGTATTTTTTAAAATAATAGACATATGTGATCTAGATCATAATGAGTGGTGAGTAAAGGAACCCTAACCTGTGAGGTTCTGGATCTCGCTGCATTTCTCATGATTCCACTCCCTCTTTCTCAATAGTCCACCTCTAAACCCAGCTGATGCCCAAGCCTGAACCTGCTCCCCAAGATCAGTTTCTTGGGATTTAGAAGAAATCAGACAGTGGCATCATACTGAGTATGTCCCATTGTTGCTCCAGGATTTTCTGCAAAATCTGCATCTGGATCCAAATCCTCTTTCTTGGTTGCATTTCTGATAATCTTCACCATAATTCAAGAAGTGCACAAAACCAGTTATCACAATAATGTCACAATCAAGTACTAACATTTTTAGATGGTTATAGGCAGCTCCAAATCAATGACATTCTTCTTCAGATCACATGGGATGGGTGTGCCTTCAAACACTGGCATTATGTCAAAATTCTTGGGCCTGCAAGTGTCTAATGAACTTTTCATTTTACCTTTCCTTCATCTATTCTTGCCTGAATGACAGAGACACGGAGCCTGAATGAAGTATCTCTCTTTTTTGGATGAGCAGTACCAACATGGTAACAGTGACCAGGACTGGCTTCATCTACTGTAAAGCTTACTCCTGAAGTAATTCATTAACTCTAATTTGTCAATTTAAATGGGGAAATGATACATATCCCATTTGTGCCTCAAACTATCTTTCTAGGGCATGATATATAGGAGGAAACATTTCATCACTGGGGAGTGACCGTGCTCTTTCTGCAATAACTGTTTCCCACAAAAGAAGAAAGGAAAGTAACATCCTTCCCCTACATGCAGCTGTTTCATTTCCATCTTCACAAATTACTTTCAACAATTAAAGTTTGATTTTCCTTGCCTCACCTTTGCTGCTTCAGGTAGTATAATGGGAATCTTGTTCAAATGTATGTCATTACTTGCCAAAAAGAAAAAAAGAAAAAAGAAAAAAAAATATCCTCCAGCACCTCTAATTCCACATCATTTTTTTATAAGGATATTAGATACACATGAGGAGTTGTATTTTTTGTAAATTAATAGAGGCATCTGCAAATTCATTATGTTCTGTTCACCACCACACAGGTAGTCTATATCTATATTCTCAAAAGAAATATATTTTTCTGTTGAAAAATATTTTTTTTTCTGTGGAAATATATATATAAATATATACAGAAAAGTGTATTAAAGTATTGAGGTTGCAAAGGCAAGGATTGAAGTGCTGGTGCTAAGTCATCCTGCTTACACATATGTATTAGCCTTAATAATTACACGATTCCACATTATTTTTCCCTGGGCAATGAACGCTGATCTTGGAACAGTTGAAGGCCTATCCCCTATAATGGGGATGACTGAATAAGAACTCTCTTCTTTTTGAAAAATCAAAGGTATTAAAAGGTGCGTTGGTACTTACTAAATCAATTAAACAAGAACAGGAACAGCAGTCTAATGCTGCACCACAGAACTGGATTCTATCCGTGTCTGCACTCCAGAAACAAACCTCTGAACATCTGAAAAGATCTTGATACATTTCAACATATAAAATGCTACTTAATTTATAGAGAATGTTCTTCACATAATACTTCATTAAGATGTGAAACCCTTGCTGTGAGATGCTATGAATGCTAAAAATTTGCATTGCTTCAAAGACCAATTGAACAAATGCATGGAAGAAAAATCCACTGGAGCTATTAAATACAAAGACAATACATCTGCTTCAGAAAGCTGCTGTAAATTGTTGGAAGCTGCGAGAGTACACTGGAGGAAATATTACTTACTATATGCTTGCTTTGCTACTATATTCTTCTAAGACCAGCCTCTTAACTCCCAGTCACTACTGGAGAAGAGTACTTGGCTAGATGGACCTTCATTCTGAGCAAGAAGAGCCATTCCTTTGTTTTTACACTATCTATATTAATACTGTGAAAAGTGAGCTCCTTGTAGTCACCAGTTAGAAACACCAAGTCAGTGGATACTTCTCACCATAACATAACTGTGCTTCAGTTAGCATTTGTGAACTGCAGATATTAACACCCCTACTCAGTCATGGTAGTACTGTGACAGTAAACTCATTAATGTTGTGAAGCAGTCTGATACCATAGTGACAAACAACCCGCAAAACCCCAGGAGAAAAATTAATCATTCTTTTTCTGGAGAATAGTTTGAATTGTGTGCAGTAAATAAGGCTTGGGGCTAAACATTGAATAGTAAGGATAAAAAATATTTAATAACTGCTTATTCAATGAGCACTGTCTATCCTGGGCTGCAACTGAGGTAAGAACCTTGTGAAAGAAAAGACTACAGGACTGTGTCATTAAAAAAAAATACAATGTCTACATTCAGGCAGCTAAATAAAAACTGCACCAGCAACCTTATTTTTACCACTAACAAAAAAGCAAACTAGAACTCCTGAAATTTCCACCATGTGGTGTCATCTTGACAAAACTTTACCAGATGATTTAGGATCTCTATATCCATCACAACAACCTCTTCCACTGAAACTAATGGAACGACTGATGGCACTTTATTAGCCACTGCCTATTTTAGCACTAAAAGAAAATAAGACAGTTTGCAAATGCATTTCACAAATATTTGTTATAACAAGGAAATATGAAAATGTCAGGCTTTGAATGAAAACTGTGTTTCAGTGGATATACATTTTCTCTTTATTCTGCTGAATGTAACTCCTTTCACCCCGTTCTTTTTATCTTGTCTCCTAAACTTGCTTCTTCCACTCCTCACTAGTGCTAACCTCCATGGCCATCCGGTCTCATTTCTTACTCCCAGTCTCAATTCTTATACCCATTTCCTTTACTAACCATTTCTAGTACTCGAGCCGTTTCAGATTTTTATATACAGCCTGCTTGCCGAAACACTCCAAATACTCCTATTCAGGTCTCTCTCCCTTCATCTGTCTTCTAGCCACATCTCCTCACCCAGAACACATGCCTATTCCATTCTTTTAGACGCTTCATTTTCTGCTTATGTCATGATTCCTATCCTTCTGAAATCAAGACTTACATAGTCTACATGAAAGTAAAAATAGAGGGATAGATTTAACTATTGTGACAGGCAAACAACAGATTTGTAACACATACATATACTATATACCATATGCTTTATTTCTACATTTGGTATATTTGGTTCTCTGAAACGTTACTTGTGCACATTACGTGAGAAGATCCCTGGCAGATCATTAGACCACTTGGTTATGCAAGATACTGCTCTGCAATAAATGTGCACAAAACAGGAAGCAGAGTGATTGCAAATTACTTACGAGCATAATCTGACAAATTAGCTATACAGATGACAAGGAGGATATGGAAGTGGATAAATAATTACTCGAGAAAATTGAAAACTAAAAATAAGTGTAAATTACATTTTTTAGGAAACCTTATCAATGACTTAATTGAGATTCTGGGGTCAAACTGCTAATATTAATATGTTGGGGGCTTTAATCTGCAAAAATAACCTAGACACACAGATTCACTACTCATATCTAGTGTATCTATAAATAGAAAACATCAATAAATAGAAAACAATGACCCTGACAAGTCAGCAAGTAAACATGGAAGACATTAAACTCACAGTTAACTCTCAGAACTACCAGTAACAAACACCCTAGAAAGTTACATCACAAAAGTTTGAAATTCTGTCAATATGCAGAGGGAAAATACCTATTCCAGAAGATATTCCAAATTCTAACTTATAAAGCTTTTTTTTTTTTTTTTTTTTTTTTACCTTCTCTAAAAGGCATCTATTTCCTGGACACTTCTCACACTGTGACAACATGAATACTTTATAACTTAACCTATTCCAGCACTTGTCTGGGCTATGAAGGGTTAGGAAAAAATCCACACACCAATCACACCATTCTTACAGGAGAAAGAAATTACTAATGTGTAAACTCAAAGAATAAATGTGATACTGATGTTTTTGTAATGACTAATATGACAAAAATAAGAAGAAAACCACAAAAAATTGTCCAACCTGACATAGAAGCCTGTAGCGGTGCAAGAGGTTATTCAGTCCCAGCTGCAGGACTTCACAAGGGCTTCGGTTGAATATCAAGCAGCTCCAAGCAGCCCATTTCTCAACCCTGTCCAGGTCCCTCCTAATACCAATTCTTCTTATTAACTGTTTCTCCCCAGTTTGGTAGCACCTAGAAACCTGCTATACTTGACATATTGCAATCAATACTGGCCTTTGAATCCTGAGGAAACCCTCTAGTAGACACCAACAGTTGGAGTTTTTACTGTTGATTACAACCCTCAGAGCCGTGCAGTCCAGCCAAGTTTCCACTGATCTCATCATCCTCTCAGACCATAGCTCACTATTTTGACTGAAAGAGACTGCTCTAAAGTAAAGTTGAACAGCATTCACAGTTCTCCCCTTGTCCACAGAGGCAGTTATCTCATTGTAGAAAGCAATTAAGGTTGGTCAGGCATGATTTGAGCTTGGTAAATCCATGCTGGCTGTTCTCAATCACATTCTTGTCCTTTGTGTGCCTAGAAATTACCTCCATGAGGTTATGCCCTGTAACTTTCCCTAGGACTTCGGTTAGACTGATGGGCCTGATGACCCCAGAACATTCCTCTTGCCATTTCTGAAGATGGGCATGACATTTTCCTTTTCCAGTCATCAGAAACTTCCCATGTTTGACATGATCTTCCAAAGATAACAGTGGCCTCGCAGTCACATTGGTCCCTTGAATTTAAGTGTTCCCCTGATCTTCCTCTACTGTGGGTAATGTTTCATTGCCACACAAATTTTACTAGTAGGCTCAGGAACCTGGGAAGTCAAACTTTACCACCAAAAAAAACAAAGCAGAAAAGGCAATGAGTGTCTTGCCTTTTCCATGTGCTCTGTCACTAGGTCTCCTGCCCCACTGAGCAGTGGGTCCACAGTTTCTTTTGCTGCCAACATACTTACTTTTGCCCTTCCCATCCCTCACTAGTTTCAACTCCAGCTAAGGTTTTTCTAACTTCATTCTTGCACACTTGGCATATTGGTAACAAACCTCATGTGATACAACATCATGCATTTTATGTATTTTTCATGCATGTCTAAATTCAACCATTCAGGATTCTGTCTCTTGACCAGATAATCAATAGAGTACCTAATAGTAATAGTACCTAACGCCAACTACTTCCGAATTCATTCAAATCAGCTATAAAATACAAAAGGAGAGAAATTCTACCTGGATTTTGTCTTAACCTATGCTCCCTAACTGTATTGGCTAGATCTCCACTGGCTATAATGGGAACTTAGACACCTAGCACAGACATCAACACCTATCAAAAAATAGCTACCACTGGGTGTTTTAAATTGGAACCAAATTACACTCAAGATGTCATTTTTAGCATTTTTCTTTCTTTAGAAAACGTATGTGCAATAAATGGGAAACAGTGTAAAATGATTTTAATAAAAGCACAACCTGATGGAATTAAATCTCACAGAACCTTTCTTATATTAGATACATGTAAGTTATTAGAAATTCATAGATGTTAAATTAGGTACAGAAGAGTTGTTGTATCACTTCTTAAATGCAAAGTGAACATACTGAAAATTCTGTCACCAGGAAAAAGTAATTAAAAAGTAATAAAAGTCTTCCCATAAAGGCTATAAAGTTCAAACAAATTGTATTCCCTACTTCCCAAAAGGATCCATGTACATGAAAATGTCATATTAGTAGGCAGGAATTAACACTGCTTATTATGCCTTACACATTTAACATTAAAAGTTGTCAAAATATTTTACCTGGAAGTAATAAAAAGGATTAGGATCTGTACTCTGATTGGAAGTGTCCAGCAGAAAAATTCCATGGCAAAAAGGGAATTCCAGCTGTGGAACTCTTGTATATGTCACCTCCCCAGGCAAGCAGGATGAAGGAAAGGGAGTGTAACTGCACTCTACACTGTATTGTCCCTTAGGGATTATATACCAGTAACATAAATTAAAGCAGTTTATAGGATGCTTCAACTAGTGCCTGTGTCAGGGCAATTAAAAAATGGCCTAGAGCCATAAGCAGTTCCTTAATAGTTCATCCATGAATACCCATACAAACTGAAACTGAGGCAAATACAGAATTTACCTGTAGATTTTTAGAAACATGGTTATGTTCTTCTTCATCACTAGTGCAGTGACTGTGAAAATGCTTGTCTTAAAAGCATCTGTATTTGCTCATCATAACATTTCCAACCTTGACAAGTCACAAGATAGCAGACCTTTCAGATTACATCATTCTTCATTTTATTTCATTTATTGCCCCTCTTAGTTCTGCTATAACACTACCACTTAAAAGCAGCAATGTCATGTATCAATTTTAAAAATGTATAAAGCAGCATTAATTCTATTGAATTACCAAACTACTAAAATCATCAATGTCAGACAAGCGGGAAAACAAGATGGTGATCAAAATGCATTTATATGGTCCTCTGCAGAGTTAGACACTAGCTATCTAGTAGCTAAGAATTCTAGAATTCTGAAAGAATTCTTTTAAGTTACAGACATTTCAGCTTTCTGGGCATTTTCCTTACCTTCTCCTTAACATGTTTGTAAAATTTCTCTTATTATTTTTCCTGACTCCATTATAAGCTCCATCAGTCCTCCCAGCACTGCTAAATCCCATATCTTGATCCTATCTATGGGCAGACAGTATGACCTCGGTAGAATATACTACTAGATCTACAGTTCTTGCTGGTCATTTTTTACATTTGGTCTAACATTTTAGAAAATTAATAGCATGTACACTTGAACAATACTCAGAAAACAAGATCCGGAGTAAGGAGAAGTGAGAAGTTTATCCATGGAGATTAGCTACAGAGCTGTGAATCCCGGATCACACTGAGTTCCTAGGGAGGATTTATTGCACAAACTTTGGGAACTGTCTTGCCCTTAACAATGAGATTTCTACCAGATGTCCTGGATACTGTCCACATTGCTACCTTTACATATGGTAAATGTTTCAAACTTGTGAAGAAATCTAAGGAATTCCATAGATAAAATTTTGTCTACACTTCGATTGAAAGCACTTATCAGAAATAAGAATAAAAATAAGTCTAAGAAAGGTAGAAAATAACAAAATGAAGGTTAAGTTTTAAGAGAAGCTCTTACATTTGAAGGGCAGACATGCAGAATCAAGGCAGCAATCAACTATCACTAATACCAAACAGCACGAACTAAGTGTTGCAGTGATCATTAATTTGCATTTCATACTGAAAGACAAAAGGAAAAAAATATGTCCCCAAAAGACTTTTAAGTTTCCTACTCTAACAGGATAAAGAAGGTAATTGGGGAATCTGGGAATGCTTGTCTCTGCTTGGGACATCAGTATAAACCCCTCCATCTATTAATTAAAAGGAATGTAACTAAAATTAGAAACAAGCATAGACTAATTGGATGCCCTATTGACCTATATGTAACAAATACTTGCCATTTTATTACCTGTGCTGGTTGTCTGAAATAAATACCTTCTAACACAGAAACAAGTGACCTCAGAAGTATGTAAGCTCAGAACCCTGCTACTGCAAGCCTCATATAATACAATCTCTTTATAAAATCAACCTAAGAAAGTTTCTCTTACTTTAAACAACGCTATTTGTAATGAAAACCAGAACTAGTGCCTTTATTTTTGTTGATAAGGTGATCCATTTGTTATTTAAATTATAACGTGAAAACAACTTTGTTAAAATTTTAACTAAAGCTTCATAAAGTATTTCCGTATTTTAAATACTTTCTGGTCTACAAGCCATATCCAAGTGTGATCTGATTTTGCGCAGGAAGCTGAATGAATCACAGGGCACTGCACAAGGATAGAAGTAGATTTGTGTGGTTCTCAGCATGCGCTGAGGCCATCAGGCTAAACTGTGGCTTTGCTGCGAGCAAGACACTGCTCTGAGAAACAGATGAGGAAACAGATTGCAACTCGCAGACTGACAATCTGCTTGCTGGGTTTCTTATACTTTAGAGGAAAAATATCTTGGGCCAGGCCTATACATGGTGTAGCTGCGCTAAGTAAGGACAAGCAAAGAATGGAGCCATTCCCTGCCACAGTCTGCCAAGTGTAGAAGGGGAAAAAACCAGCTCCATGCAGGCTGCTCCGCCCTCCCATGCTGTGTAATGGCAGGAGCCAACAAAGAGCAAGAAAGGGCCAACTCACACTAACTCTCTGCCAGTTCACGTTAATTCATATCCTATCCCATAGCCCTGTTAAAAATCCAAAGCTCTTTTAACACGGAAAGTTTAAAAAGACTAAAAATTAGCATTTAATAAAGAACTACCCATTTTTCTTTAGGTTATAACACAAAAAGGAATGTACATGACTGCACATGGCAAAATTATATAAGGTCTCTGAGATACACAAAAACCTTCAAAGCTATTTTTCCTAAAACACTTTGAAAGAAACAAAGTCTGTCTCTGTCCAACAACAAAAAACTGGTTGGTCAATAAAAACATGTTACGTATATTCAGATAATCAAATTAAGTAAATTAAAAACACTAGGTTTGTTAGAAGCACATTACTCTTTTTATGTGTTAAATCATTCAATGTACATTTAGGGATTTGGGATGCAGAAATTGACACATTCTGTTAGAGGGACTGTGGGATTTCACTCTCAAGTTTTAAAGTTTATACTGGAATAACACAAAAGTCAGTGAAATAATTTAAAAATCTGTGAAAATTCTCTTTGCAATCTACTACACACCTAAAAACCACCTTTTTTTTAATATATGAAACAGAGAAAAGAAACTTTCTTTGCACTTCGGTCTTCTAAACTCTGAATGTTTTATGAGGTGTCTCAAAACATCCTTGTTTCATAGTAAAAGAACAGATCCCAGCCCTGCACTAATTTTTTGGGTTGGAGACTGTAGCCTACATGCACATGTAACACAGCTTTAGATGTCCTAGTGTATCCCACCTGGAATTTAGATATATCTCCACAGGTCATGGTTCTTCGTTAATCAGCCCATGCAGGTGCTTCAGAAACTAATGGGCATATAAAACGCCACTAAACACCTAGGTTGAAGCAACTAAATTACTCCATGCCGGGTGTTTACTGAGGATTATACTCGCTCTAGTATGTTGCAATGCCTTATGCTAACTTTTGCATCTGAGGAATTCACCGTCAGTATATTCAGCCACAATCTTTATATTCCAGAGCAAAGTATGGAAGTTGAGGTAGGAGCTCACAGACTGACCCAGAGCCTTCGAATGCTCCTCCTGAACTGGAACAAGTTATACGGTCCACCCAAACATCACTGATCTGTTGTCATTGCTTTAGATGAATCAATTTGGGCAGGAGGTCTTACATAGAATCTATTACAGATATCTGGGTGCATATGACCTCTTAATTAAGCATATATCATTTTTATGCACTTCCCACATGCTCTCCTTTAAGCATGTGTTTAAATCCTCATAGGAATTCATTCACATATTTATATGCGTACTTAAATAGCCTTCTGGAACACTGTTGTCTTCCTGAACTGTTGTCATAATTTAATATAATGACTTATAAGTTAGAAGTCAGCCCTTTAAAAATTAGATAATTTACTCTGCAATTAACATCAATGAATAGGTTCAGCTATAAAACAACCATATATAGCCTTGCCCTATTTCTCCCCCAAGTGCCATAAAATACACCGAGTCAGAAAAAAATTGTTACAAAAATGTAAATAGGAGATCAGTGCTCAGATAGTTTGTTCCTTGTTTCAGATAACAATCGATGCACATTTGTCAATTCATGAATATTAAATTCCATTCACAAGGTACATAATTACTGCAAAGAAAATTTCCACAAAAAAAGGCATCAAGCCACAGAGAGTTCAGCCGCATGAACTGAGTTGTCTCCAGCACTTAGAAGAAATCCAAAGGGATAGCATACTGCTACTTAGACCAACATATCAGGCATAGTATTAGTCCATTCTATGCTGAAAGACTTGGACTTTTCCAACTAAATGCTAAGGAAGAGCATTGCCAAAAGGAAAAGGAATGGCAACATGGACCTTTCTCACCAGAAAAGGACAGGTACGGTTCTGGGGCACCATTTTAGGAACTGAGCAATGATTATGATAAATGAAACACCAGGAGTTACCGTCAAACACAATGTCTCCTAAAGATTCTATAAAAAGAAGAAAAATATGTCCCTATATTTTTTTCTGTTGATTTCTGTTAATTATAACTTTCAAAAGCAGTTTTTAGTCTAATAAACTGTATCCAAAAAATACTAGTATAGCTCTACTAGTACGCTACTTCAGTTGGTTTTCTGTTGAAAAAAATCTTCAGATCACGCCCACCTCAGATTTAAACTTTTGTACTGTACAATTATGGCTCTTGTACAACTTTGCTATTTTCAGTAAGTGTTGATTTCCTAAACAGGATCAAGGTGTTAGTATGATTTCCTTTCAGTACCTCCTTCTGTTTCTATGTGTTCTGTACCAAGATAGATCCAACCTTAATCTTGCATGTCATTCTGAACTTAATCTATAACTACTGGCATCAGTTAGAACATACAATTTCTCCAAAAAAAGCTATTTAAAATACCTAGCACATATAATTCTTTCTTAGAAACACTTTCTGTAATGCATAGTAGCTTCTACTTTGACCATTCCTGGTGAAGTCAATGCAATTATTGAGATTCCCTCTAAAAATCATTATGTTCAATAGTGTGTTAGATTGTGAATGTTTATGCATCAATCCATAACTGAATTGTTTTTAAATGTTTTCAAATTACTTCTTTAAAATTAGAAATATTTTAGCAGCTGTATGCTAAATTTTTACTTTTAAGCTACATTTACAGAAGCCATAGCCATTCTTTATAACATTAGCAAGAAATATCATAAATAAAACAGTGCATGTTTTACTTTGCTTTACTTCTCTTTAAGCTAAGTGCACCTCCAGAAAAAAAATAAGACTACAGTTGAGTTTGCAACCTAAAATACTTAAATTCTGAGTAAAAAACAATGACTGTCATGATCCACCTGTATATACAAAACACATGGTCAACATGTTCTCTATACACAAAGTAAAACACTGCTGTACAATAAAAAAGAAAAACACAAGCAAATACACTCCCTCTGGATATACAGAACTTATGATATACAACATGAAAGTAACAGTGCAAGAATATAGCACAGGCACTAGCCCTGCAGAAAGTCACTACACAAATCATGCAGTAGAACTGGATTATAAATGGCTAGTCATTGCACTGAAGTGAACTTACTCCTGTACTTACAAAAAATGGGTATCACATTTTAAGACAACTCATATTTTAAATTCAACCAATTATCTGGCGTAGTCCTTGCTAAGCAGCCTATTCAAGTACAGCACAGAAAGCAATCGCACAGTGTGTTTTGATTTTGGTCAATGGGCTGGTAATTAAACAATAGTGCAATAACTAATTGAACTGGGGCACCACAGAACTTTGGCAAACTATGAATATCTGAACTGTTGTTGTTTACAGCACCAAAACCAGCTTCACAATAACAAGACCTTATGATAGAGCTTAAACAGGTGTAATTTGGACAGTTACACTAAATTTTCTCTGATAGGGAACACTGAAATAATATATTGACAAGGAGGTACTGGCAATAGAATCACAAATATATTTTTATTTAAGCAATTTCCATTTCTCTAAGCCTTTTCCTTCTTTCCAGGAAAAACAAACAAACAAACAAAAAAACCCAAACCAACCAACCAAAACAAAACCCCAGTTTATTAAATTTCTAGGTCAACAGTGTTTCAGTCAGTCTCCTTTTGCTATGCCTAGTGTAGTGTTGAACAGTAGCACTGGACTGACTGTGTGCTGCAGACCTTCTCTTGTTCGAATACTGTCAAATGTCATAAATGCTTGTGATGATGCTCTTACTTAAGAGCACGATGAAACTTAACATCAAAGCCATGCTGTAGATTGCCCGAGATATGACTAATGACTAAAGTTAAGTCCTTTCACCCAACATGGCCAGTAACCCGGTTTCACTCCACTAAATCCAGGTACCTTGAAAGTAACGCTGCTCTTACCTAACCTGCTCCGTAAGTTTTACACCTCCTCTTCCTTGATGATCTCTCATAAAAAAAGATCCCCTTTCTTTGTTTTGTAGGCTCATTACTATGGCATGCCTAATTTCTTCTGCAAGTGAGGGTAGCAACTATGGGTGAGGGTATGGGGTGAAGCTACGGCTTTTTACACAAAATTCCACAATACAATGCCTTGACTGTGATTAACGCTTCCACCTGTGATTAAAAGCAGTGATTTGAAGGTGAAATATCAAAGGGCGAACAATTAGTATATTGTGCATATTAGCCCAGCAATAAAAACATTAAGTTCTGCACCACAGCTAGTAACAGAAGGAACGAGTACCTTACTGACGCATTGAAGGCAAGAAATTCAGTATCGCTATATTAATAAAATGACTGCCTGTGACTTTAAACACGGGCACACTTGTACTTGGCGAGAGAGTGAACGATTTATTGTTACTATGAAGGATGCGGGAAGGGAAAGGAAGATGAGAGGGGCGATGATGATGATGATGATAGGGGAGAGGAGGTTAACATCGCCAGGTCTGACGGGGAACGATGGTCCCTACCTCAGTAAGCTGGATAAGGGAATAGCTCCAGATCCACTGCCCAGGATCCCTCCTTTCCTCCCAGAGAGGAGTTTCTCCACCAGAGCCACATTCCCAGTGCGAGCAGCCTCCAGCAGTTCCTGGTCCTTCCCCATGGTCAGCCACCGAGCAGCCCCCCACGCACCCCGCCGCGCACCGGCAGAGCTGCAGCCCGGCGGCCCCCTCTCCTCACAGAACGCCCTCCCCCCCCACCCCAGCCCCTGCCTCCGAGCGGAGCACAGCCAGATTCCTGCAGTCCCTGCCAGACCAGCAGGAGCAGCAGCAGGAGGGAGGAGGAGAATCACCTCCTCCTAGTTTCACTGGATCATTTCTGGGTGGAGTGTGGAGGAGAAGGCGGGGGGGGACACGACACACACGACGCGAACGAGGCCAATAAAGAACCTCCACACACACTCACACACGCTCCCGCGCACACACCCCGAGCGCCGGCCCGGAGGACGGAGCGGGCAGCCTCGGCCCCCGAGCCCGGTCGGGCTGAGGGAGGGAGGGAGGGAGGGAGGGGGAGGACGACCCTCACGGACAGACGGACCGACTGACTGACAGACAGACAGACAGACGAAGGGAGGGGCGAGGGGCGGAGACTCAGCCCTGACTTGCCAGGCCCGTTGCTGGGGCGACGCGGTTGGCGCTCTCTCACTGGCTGCCGGGCTCCACCGCCCCGCCCCGCCCCGCCTTTCCCGCCCTTCGCTAACGGCAGCGCCTCGCGCTCCACTGCGGTGCCGCGGGCGGGCGGGCAAAGTGTGCGGGCGCGCGCGCGCGCGCGCGCGGCGGGGGGCACGCGCCGTTCCCGCCTCTCGCCCCGTCAGGTGCATCGCCCCCTCAGTCCGGGCGGCGGGAGCGGCAGCGGGGCCGGCTGCTGCAGGTGCGCCGGGAACGGGGCGGGGGGGACGGAGGGACGGGCGGTTGGTTCCTCCCCGCGCTGCGGAACGGGAAGGGAGGGACGTGGGTGCCGGGGCTATGGGGGGGGTCTTCCCGCCGCTGGGTGGCCCGCTCTGCCCCGTCGAGGTGGGGGGGGGGGGGGGTGAGAGGAGCGGAGGGCGGGCTCCTGAGGGGCGCGGGCAGTCGGAGGGCGGTGCTGAGGGGCACACGCACACATATCCCACACACACACATATTCCACGCACCGCGGCGCCGAGCCGCGGGTGGGGTTGAGGGGACCGTGGCGTTCCGCGTGTGTGTGAGGAGAGCCCCCGAAGAGGGGTTGGCGCCCACCCGGGGCCGCGGGGGGGGGGGGGGGGTTGGTGGACACGCACGCTGCAGCGGAGACGGGAGCCTGGTTCCTTGGGCAAAAAAGCTGGCGGAGCCAAAAAGGAAAATCCGGGCCCCGCGGAGATCAGGAGCAAAACCGAGGTGCCGGCTCGGTGGATCAGGCAGGCGGGACTGCTGACACCCATCAGATGCCAGGATCGTGGCTTTTTAGTGTTTCAAGGGACGAGAGGTGAAACTGAACATACTTGGCGTCAGATCCGGTCATCCCTTCTGGTACTCTTGGTTCTGGTACGGGTTTCAAATGTGTAACCTTCTGAATCATATGACTTTTCCGGGCACCAAAATTAATCGCTCCTTATTGCTTTCAGCTTCTTACAGGCTGTGCTGAAAATCATCGGTGCTGGCCAACTCATAGGCACATCCTGGTTTAATGCACCATTTGGTACCGTGGATACGTGAAAAGCCAAATGACAGCCCCACGTTCCTGTTTTAGTTTAGTAATTTCTGTAGGTAGAACCATAGGTACAACAGGCAAATAAGTTAAGACCCCTTACCGTTCCCCCACTCACATCAGCGGCACTCTCCCATAAACTGCCCACAAGATGTAAAGCACAGCAATGGCAAAATAACATTGTGGTAGGCAGGATTTTAATGTTATGTTTTCAGCGAGAGCGTTAATTACTCCGGACCTATGGTACGCTCAAGTCAATGGGAAGATCCTTGATTCCACAAATGATTGGGTTTAGACCCTGTCAGTAACAGTTTTACAGGTGTTTTCATGTTTTTCTTAGCTAATTTTAATCTCTTAAAAACCAATAGAAATTTCTTTCTGGGGTCAGATTTTCTCTTACCAAGGAAAAAAAATTATCATCCTGGAGACTTAATGTTCCACAGCAACAAAACAGTATCTATTTTTTAGCTTAAAAATGTAATTTGCATAGTTTGGCACTTTCAGGATGTGAAATGATGTCTTCTCCAATGTTGTCAACAGGACACAGAATTGAGCACTGGCATAAAATCATTAGGTGGAGAGACTCTATACTACGGCCTTTCTGGTTGAAAGAGTCTGATACAAATAGCAATTTTAAGGTCTGATTCTGTGATCACAAGTGTTTCATTATAGTTTAAATAAATAAATGTATAATCACACGAATTAGGATTTACAGTTTAAAAGTCCTTAGTCACAGCAGAGTCACAGTGGAAAACAGTAATTTAAAGCTGGAGTAGAAACTTACGTACCTTGTTACCAGCCACTTGAGCATTAGCTAGTTCCAAAGAAGTTAGCCATAAACTAAGAATAGCCCTGCATTCTGAGGCTTCTTGATGTCCTCTGTTAAGGCAGACATAATTTCCCTTTATTTCTGCCTTGCGTTTGATTTTTGTATGTGATCACATGCATTGCCTGATAAATACCTTCTCACATGTATCCTTTGCATGAGTAGATTTCTTCAAGTTTGCAGAGAGCCTCTGAAGAGGTGCCAGTATTCTGTGAAGAGCTAACTGCAAGGCAGGGGTATGTGCATAAACCTGCGCATTTGTGAAAAATCAAATTAGAAGCAGATACTAAAGAAAACTCAGGTTTTTAAGAATTTGTATTGTTTATGTGGTTGGATCAGCAGATGGCAAATATGACTCAGTATAAACGTTACATAATTCTTCTTGGGAAAATAAAATCTCAAGACTGTGCTCTAATTGAAAAGCTCATCCAGAAAGCTGTTGAAGAACAGTATGGAGAATCGGGATAGAAATACCAATGGAGCAGATGCATACAGTAGCCAGCAAATTCAGGAAGATTTTATGAATATAGCAAGGCTCAAAACATACCCCAGTAAACCCATCAGCCTAATGCCCAACAAAACTGTGAAGGCCAAACAGAGGATTTAGTTTCATTAGCAAATAGAGCAGAAAACAGTTCTTCTACCAATTTGAAAAGTAAAAAGGAATTTAAGCAGCATTATTTAATGGAAGGGTTAAACATGGATAAATTCTAAGGGCCGCTGAAGCGAAGAATTCAGAATATTGGTTGGTCTCTTTCCAGAGATGAAATCAATAGTGGACTGTGGTAAGAAAAAAAATGTACCGAGACCAAGCTGAATGTAAATGGTCAAACTTATTAGATTAGGTGGACTCCTTTGTGTTTTTAAATATCTAATGTTCTTTGTTGCTGGTAATATCAGGACAGCACTGTGGAGTGTTAAAAATTATATGCACGATGAATATGTTAACTAGACATAGAAAGTAGAAACATAGCTTTATAATTTGCAGCCGTTACAGATGAGAAAAATAATTTGTAAAACAGCCAAGATCTTTCAAAACATGGTATGCTTTTTGAGCAGTGCTGTTCCATACCACCGCAGAATTTTGATTCTATGATTTTAGTATTTGCGAAGACATTTTAAGTTATGACCACTGCAGCTGTCAGTGTCTTAAGTGCCATCACACCTTCAATCTCAAAATTTCTCTTAACACAACATATGCCTTACCTTCTGTTTTCTTCCATTTTCTAAAATACCAGAGAAAGCAGTTAGCCTACCTAGAAATTCTTTAACTGGTTTGTCATTTGAAAGGACTGGGATTGACTGTAATAAGCAGGGACTTTCCTTAATGTTTTTACAATGCAACTGTCACTTGGCTTTTTTCTCATTTCAGGGTGACAACTTCTTAATTTCCTCCTCCTGCAGCCTCCCATACTTAAAGGCAAATTAAATGGGTGCTTTCTAACATTTTGTGACTTTCCCCTCTCTGTTTTCAAGCAGGAACATGGAAGGGATATGAAAAACTGAGTTGCAAGTATTGGAAAAAACCAAATCTGTGTGATATTAAAAATAGTTGTGTAGAACAGCAAACATATTAATATCATATTTCAGGACTGTCTGTTATCAATTCTCCCATGTAAAGATATAAGGAAGGTCTAAGATCCCTATTACAAATTCTGAGGGATATTCTGAGAGAGCTCAAAAAGCTGGAATAAACCATCAGATTGGTTTGGCAGTAGAAAATAAATCAGCATTAAATAGGCCTAATTATTATTCTTATTTCTGTACACGCATAGCAAGTCAGGGACAAAGGCTGTGAAGTGCCCAAGAGAAAGTGCTGTTTCTTATGCACCTAGGTGGCAAGAGTTTTTTGGGCTTGATACTGTCTTTTGCTCTTTACAGTATATACATAGTGTAAAAAAGACACAGTGAACTTCAAACAACCATGACTAGCTTTGTGTTTGCGCTGCTCATCTAGGAGATACCTAAGCCTCAGGCTCAGAGGCTGAGTCCGAAGCGGAGGTCCTGGGAGCACGTCTGAGCTCTTGAGGCCAGGCGGGAATGCCCATCGTGTCCTGGTTCCCTGCCAGGGTGAAACCCAGATGCACATCAGCCTTCCTCTGACGGCCTTCCTCAGGGATGGGCTCAGAAGGTAGATGGGCACAGCGGACAGGCCCTCGGTTGAGATAACTGGGACACACCGGTATACTCACATGCTGCTTAGTTTAGCTCTTGCCACTGAAATATGCAAAAGGCCTTACCTCCCTCTCCACTGTAAAAGAAAATTATAGAAACTGAAGGTACTAAGCCTAACTCATGAGGAATATAAAAACACAAAGAGCACTATGGTTTCAAAAGAGTGTGTGAATGCCTGGACTCACCAGATTAAGTAGAAGCTGAAGTAACACGTAAGGAAAAAGCCATTTTTGATGCCTGTCCTGGTTTTGGCTGGGATAGAGTGGATTTTCTTCCTAGTAGCTGGTATAGTGCTGTGGTTTGGGTTTAGTATGAGAAGAATGTCGATAACACACTGATGTTTTCAGTTGTCGCTGAGTTGTGTTTAGACCAAGTCAAGGGTTTTTCAGCTTCTGATGCCCAGCCAGCAAGAAGGCTGGAGGGGCACAAGAATTTGGGAGGGGACACAGCCAGGACAGCTGACCCAAACTGGCCAAAGGGATATTCCATGCCATGTGATGTCATGCCCAGCATATAAACTGGGGGGAGTTGGCCTGGGGGGGTGAATTGCAGCTTCGGAACTAACTGGGCATCAGTCGTTGAGTGGTGAGCAATTGCACTGTGCATCACTTGTTTTGTATATTCCAATCCTTTTATTGTTATTATTGCCATTTTTAATTATTATTACCATCATTATAATCGTTATTACTTTCTTCTTTCTGTCCTATTAAACTGTCTTTATCTCAACCCACGAGTTTTACTTCTTTTTTTCCCCCGATTCTCCTCCCCCATCCCACTGGGGGGCAGGGGGGAAGTGAGTGAGCGGCTGCGTGGTGCTGAGTTGCTGGCTGGGGTTAAACCACAACAGTGACTTATTCACAACAATCCTATCTCTGACTATACAATTCTGACTAGATGACACTTTCTGTAAACATGTACTTGCTTTCAGGCATGTTGTCACGGTATAAATTTGTAATGGAGAAGAACATACAAGGAAATGGTCCCTTAGTAATGTTGCACGACGCTGTCTCAGCGTTTGCACTGACTGACCCCACTAGATCATTCTCATGGGGCTCCCAACACGCTGAAGAGAGCAAGAAATTAAACCATTATTCTGTCACCCAGACACTGACCTACAGAGTCACCCGAACGTACCATGGGAAGTGTGCTGCACTCCCCAGAGGGCTGTAATGTCCCACTGCTCCGAAGTCTCCAGTACATAGGGGCTGCAGGTTGTGTCTGCGCTGGAGAGCTGAGCCTCCAGAAAACAGTGATGGGATCGTACTGACAGTAAGTCAAATCTGTCTGCTGTGCCATTTCCAGTGCAATTGCGGTTTTGCTTTGATGGCAGATGACGAGATTAACTGGTATATCTATACATTTCTTTACATGTATTTCTTGCGTGACAGCAGGTGGGATTAGCAGTATAATTATTCATCCAATCCTTCTGCTCTGTCATAGGTTTACATCAGTTTGCCATCAAAATATGCCTAAGCCTGTTTTTCATGCATTAGAGAGAAATGCAGAATCAAATGTGAATACCCGTTGGTAAGAGCAGCATGCTGATTAGAAGCCCCAGTCCAGTGTGTGCTGACAGATACAATACAGTATTCCAGTTTTGCCTGTACTGCTCAGTGCACAGCTTGTTGCAATAAAAATAACTTGTTTCCACCTTTGATACATCGCAACCTCTTTCAGACTTTAAAATATTTTCCGCTTCTTATTTTCCCTTTAAGATATGTACAACATTGCCTACACATCAGGTTTTGACTGCCTGAAAGAAGGATCATAGGGAAGTCTCAGCTGAAACATGCTGGTGATGAGGGACCGCAACTGAAGGTACAGACCGCTGTTAAAATTGTGCACAAACGTTACCCTTCTGCTCTTGAACAGTAGCACACAGGAATGCCACCACAGGGGAACTGCCGCGCTGAAAGGCAACAGCATAGCTAGAGGTGTTCTGCCAACAGCTTCCACTCTGTTTGTGACTGTACTAATAGCAACTATTATATAGAAATATATAGTGGTAAATCGCTCCTCAGGATTAACAGAAATGGTTGAGCAAGCACTTGCACATCAGACATCCTTCAGGTATGTTTATGCTTGTGGACACACACTGTGATGACCAATAAGGCAAAATGTATTTGAAATTCCAGCTGTGCTGCTCTGCAACACATAGCTTCAGACCTTGGGTCCAAAGAAGAGGGTGATTACTGGAAATGAATCCTGCACACAGAAGAAAATGGAATATATTTAGGTAATGATCTGGGAAGGCTCAGAACTGTCTATATGTATTTAAAAGGTATCAATCTCAGACTGAGAGCTGGGCGGTAAGAGGCTGATACAACTGGGAATAATAGGAAGACATTTGAAAGGAGAAATACATGACAGAAATATATGATTAATGTTGCAGTGGGAATTAACATGGAAGCAAATGGAAACTGTGCTGGTTTTTTTCCCTCAAAAACCAAGTGGATATAGGGCTGCCAAATACACAGTGAAGGACAATCTTCCACTGATTCTCTCACTAGCTGTAATTGACCAATCTTTGCAATTTCTAATTTTGATTGTTACTCTTAACACAAATGATGCAGCTAACTTTGCATTGGATTCTTGGGTCTGGCCAGTTCTTTTTGAGTGAAGATAACTAGTTGTGATGAAAAAGTGGTGCTCATTTCAACTACCAGGGCCTTTCTTTACAGGTCAAGTCCAAGGGGTTAACTGAAATTACAGTCCCATAAAAAAAGTTTTTTTGAAACAAATCAATAAATAAAACCAACTTGCCTGGGCCAGATTAAATTCCTGAAAGAGTCTGAAGGAACCTGAAATCTAACACTCATGAAATGAAAATGGTGAGGCGCAAGCTACTGTTTCAATTGGCCTTGGTACTAGATGAGTGGGAGGTAGCAAATGTGATGGTAATAAATTTAATGGGCTTGAAGGGGGATTTGGAGAACTACTGAGTCTGGTTCCCGTGCCTGGCAAATTGGTAGACATCTGGCTACATGTAAGAGTGAAGATTCAGTACAGCTTCTGGAGAAGCAAGTCACGTCTCATGTATCTATCGGAGTTCCTTGAAGGAGTCAAAGAGCATACGGAAAATGGCAGTTCAATCAATAGATTGTATTTAGCTTTCCAAAAAGCTTTTGACAAGGTCCTTACTGAATACTTCTAAAGAAACTAAACTGTTATCAAGTACGAGGGACGATTCTCTTGTGAATGGACAATTGCTTAAAAGGGGGAAAGTAAAATGGAGGAATGGCCAGTTTTCACAACGGTGAGAGGTTTTCAGGACAGCTGTAGAGATCTCTCCTAGGACCTGCACTGCCCAGCAAACACATAAAGAGTCTCTGAAGAGAGCATGAAGTGAAGTAACAAAGTTTGCTAACGAAACAATAGGTTTCAGAATAGCTTGAACTAAAACTGAGGATGAAAGAGTACATCATGGCATTGTTCTAGTAAACAGTAAAATAGGAGGTGGAATTCAACATTGATAAAAGAAAATAATAATTTTTCTGTTGCAACATAGGAAGGGGATTTTGGATTCCCCTTTTACAATTCCAAAACCTGCTGTTACATCTCTGTAATCTCAAGGTATTGGGGATATCTCTATGAAAATGTCCATTTAATGCTATATGGTAATCAAAATGACAAAAAAAAATTGGGAATTATTAGGAAAGGAAATAAGCATCATTATGTCAATGTATAAAACCATTGTGTTTGCCCTGTCTCAAAAAGATTACATCAGAACTAGGCAAGATACAGTAAAGGAGAAGAAGCATAATCAGACGTATAGTACAGCCTTCATGTAGCCTAAATACACTAAGCCACTTCAGCTTTAAAGAAATGATAACCATACGGAGATATAATAGAAGCATACAAAATCATAAGTGGTATGGAAAAGGTAAATATAAACCCATTATCCATTATTTTTTCCTAAACAAGAACTAAGGAAATACAACGAAGTTGTCAGGGGACAAGCTTAAAACACATTAATGTATATTTTCATTCAAACATTTTAATTTAGAATAGGCTTAGCGTTGCTTTCTATTACACTTGGTTGCGCATGGTCTTATTCTGATAAATCACCTTTGCGTGGAGACTGCTACCTATGCGTGCACACTGACAGTAACAGCACAAGCAATAGGTATGTAAGCTTTGCTTATCATCTCACTAATCTATCTTGACTCAGGATACTGCCTTGTGTTAAGAGTGTAGTTTAATATAGTCTTCATATGTAAATTTAAATACACAGGGTATTGCTTGCTATGGTTTTGTACAGGACAGGTACAACCACACAGTGATTCTGATGTTAAGGGTGCTTCTGCTATCTGCCAAGAGGAACAATTAATACCAAATTTGTCAGAGAGTGGTTTTGTGAAGCTGATACTTTGCTCCCAGCACAAAATTAGGGCCCCTGACATATTTTACTTAGTTAGCCCAACAGTAAAAAGGTTCTTCGTTCTTAATTACTTCTCCAAGCCCCACAAAACAACATTCTAGAGTGTTTATTAAAATTTGAAAGCCAGTCCTGTACTGCCTAGGGAGGGAAGTTATTGCTTTTTGCATGAGAGGATGTGGTTATGCAGTGAATTTCTAAATCTCATTTATCTCTTGTGTAACTGGATTACAGAGGAAAATATTAGCATGAGTAATTTGTTTGCTAATGTGACAACTCTCTCATTTTTGGCCTTCAGACAATACAATAGATTTTGGTCAAAAATATTAATTGGTAAAGTCTATGGCTAAACCAGCCAATTCATTTGATTTCCGCTCATTATTTATCTGAACCAAAGGTGACTATCGACCCTGGGCAAAAAGCCCTACTAATTTTCATTCAGTAGGTAAGTTAAAGCTGAGGGCTCAGAGGCAGAAACATACACAAAAAATATTAAATGCAAGATAAATGTTTAAAGATACAATAGCATATTGACCTACACCAGAGCATCAGTAGCAAAGGTAGCAGAGAGGATTACAGGAATATCCAGGAATTACCGGCATATCCATGACACTCTTCTAATGGGAGCTGATTCAGCAAAACACATTTAGGAATTAATCTTTGGATTCTTTTTCATAGGAAGAAAACTGGTACTGCTATTCATGATAGATGTTCTATTTCCATATTCTATTAAGAGGATAGAGAGACATACTCTGCTACGGATATGCAAATAGGCTGGCATCATCCGAGAAAAATATGCAATAATTAATGCAAAGTAATCTTTAATCAAATAATTAAGTAAACACAAATTGCAGCTAAAAAGATCCCCCTCTAATAAAGAGATGCAGTGTAAGAAAAGCGTATGAAACTGTATTAAAGCAAGGTGAATAACTTAAGTAGGATGAATAATTCAAGTAGGAAAATTCTTAAGTCACGTAAATCTGGTAACTGCTGTGATGAATTTTTTCTTACATTTGTTTCTCCTTTCACACCTCTGAACCTGCCAAGCACTGTCGTTTCTTGAAAATAGGTTTAGTAATGGCAAATTAATGAGCTTCTGTGACACCACTATTTTATCACATCATTCCTTTTTATGGTGAAGATACCATAAAACATTTTTAAAATCGAAACAGCAAAATCTGGAACTGCTCAGTTTTATTTTTATGTTAGCGTTTCATCAAACTATTGCTTGTCTAAGCGATAACCCCGTGAAGACACTACCCTGCATTAGCCTAATACCTTTTTATGACGGGGTCTGTTTCCCCACCACTGCCATTTTAGCAAGGAAGCAACAATTCAGATCTGCTGTAGAAGCCAAGTCAATTTCTTTTGTTTCAGGTAGGATTGTTTTTACATCAAGTCATCTTTTCCAGTTATTTTGAATCTTTTAGTACACTTTGTAATGTACCTGATCTGACGTACATTGTATATACATGTCTTTGTGGTATCTAAACACTCATACCACCTCATTTAGCATTCTGCATGTCTTCATTTATTGTGCATTTCTCTCTTGCCAGAATTTTTAAACTTCCTTTCATAAAAATTCTCTTTGTCCCTCCTTTCTACTTCTTTCTCTTCTTTAATATCACTCCATATTTCTCGCAGGGAAGATGACCCTGCTGGGATGGCTGTAGTGAAAACGTACATCATGCTCACGGCACGTTTGAGTTACAGCTCTGCCTCATCCTTTTTTGTGTGCAGCTTCAGTTATCTTCACCTCCAGTGCTTCAGTCTCCGGTTCTTCTGGCAGGCCTGTTTCCGATGGATCTCCGGTGTGGGCGAGATCTCACGGTATCTGATATAACTAAGTCTCCTGTTATTCATAAATCTTATTTTATGTAGGTTCTCCTGATTGGCGTAAGAAGTTTCCAAGTGCCCTTAAAGTGAAGGGACATCAGTGAATTGGGAGGTTATGGCAGCGATACCCTAATGGCAGCTTTTGTCAGTTAGTAGCCAGCTACTACATACAGTATGGTGTTGCTCCAGGTACAAGTTTCTCTCACCAGATGGAGAAGAGAAAAAAAAAATCTGTCCCTGCCTATAAATCACTAATCCCTGCTAGGTAAAAATCTTGCTTTTGACTCCAGCAGCTGTAGATTTTAGGGCAGGCACAGTAACATTAAGGATGACAGCTATTCAGCCAGATAGGAACAAGTTTTTGTGAATAAGGTGCCCAGAATTTGTTGTAGTGTATTGTTTTCCCTACACTTATTTCAAATATTCTCCCTTTTCCCTCCTTCCTGACAGCAGTGACTTACAGTAGCTAAATAAGGGACATGTTTTGCATAATGGAAAGGCAAGAGATTAACTCTACGTTGTCTCTGCCTGTTGAAATATTTTGTCAAGTCCCATTTCAAGGAGTCTTTTTAAATCTTCTTAACGTTATGACTTTGAAGGCATACTTTCCTGTTGCATAAGCTGAAAATGCTTCTGATAATTGCAAAGAAAGGTTTAAGAACCTCACTCTCAGCTATATCTTCAGATGAGTATCAGTTGGAAACTTAACTTGCAGTTTTCCATGAGTTACATGTCGCCGGCTGTTAGTGATTTGGAAGGATTTAGGATCCAGTTAAAGCAAATAGCTTTGATACTGCTTTGAAGAATTTCTCAATGACTGTCTGCAACTTTCCGTGTTTCTGACATTATTCCTGGATAGGAAATGAAATGCTGGAGATGACTTTTTTTTTTTTTGTAATTTTTAAGAAAGCTGTTGTATAAACATTTTTAAGTACTCAAGAAGGCTGTAAACTGATATTTTTTTGGTGAATATTGCAGAAATAGTGAATCCTATGTTTTAGATGAAAATGATTTTTCAGGACTCTTCCTGCCAGGTTTGACCAGAGAAGCCTCATTTCTACACCAAATTCAGTTCAGGTAAGTGGCTGTGATTGTGTTGGTGTCCAGTATATTGTCAAATTCTGCAACATGTTCTAGTATGTGGCATTGCAGGATGACACCTTAAAAAACTCTCCGTTGTACCTATCCTGAGTTGCAGACTCTTATTAGAAATAAAATTTAAAAATAAGTCGAAGGAACAAACCACATTAAGATTTCAGAGGAATGAAAAGACATCTGCTTTCTATGCTATTTTCTCTAACTCTTTGACAAAAATAAAGCGACCCCATTCCTACAGTATATTTTATATAGATTGCTTTTCTCTCTGCTTAGTCATTCTGCCTGTAAGTTTCTGAATAACCAAACAGGATATAAAAAGGAATGACTCCAGATCACTTACCACACACTATAGTGTTAATATAGACTGTCTTATTCAATTATCATCTGGTGAAGGTGGGTAAGGTAAGCATTTGTAAAGGATTACATTTGGTCATTCGCAAACAAACAGGAAACCTCTATATATGCTGCTTTTATTAAAAATGAGTAGAATGAAATCAGAGTTTTTTCTAGTTAGCAAAGAAATTGAACAAATAAATTGATGATATCAAAGTGGAGTTGTTCATCTATGCAATGATAGGAAAACCAGAAAAATTTCCTAAACTTTTTATTTTAACAGATAATGATGAAGCGCAACAAATATGATAAATGTTTTGCTATAAAAGGGACAATATGTACAAAAATATGGTTTTAGAATCTATTTAAACATAAAAGGGGGAAGAAAGTCTTTCTTCTAACAATGTTCAGGCAGTTCATATGATGCATTTAAAGAGGAAAAAATTAGTATGCCATAAAGAAGGCAGTAGTAACAAAGATAAGCTTTCTAAATGAAAAGTGAAAAAAAGCCCGATTTAAAATCATGTTATGAAACTCATCACCAAACGTTTATAAAACCCCCAAATTGTATCCTGACATTTTCTAGTTTGACGAGACCTCTCGTGAGTCAAGAAACAAGAACTGCTGGTCCCCAGGAGGCAATGAAGCCCCAAGTGACTTCTCGGAGTGCCATCTAGTGCTGGCTAGGGGAGAGGAGTGCTGCTCACCATGTCTTCCTCCTGTTTAAAAGGAGGATGACTGAAAAATTCGTAATTCTGAGAACTGGTTAAGCACTGCTTTTCTTATTAGTAAAACATTATCCATCAGGGACCTCAATATGATAATTCACATTGCAAAAGTGTTTTCCAGTGCTCAAAAAACCTCAACAGTTACTAGAACAACACAATTACACTGGGATAAAAGTATTTGACAGTTGCACCTTCCACGGTAATGGTGTATTGAGGTTTGCAGACAATGTGAAGACGTCCACGTTTGTTCCACAGATCAGTTGTTTAGAGGCAGCTTCTTTATTCAGCACTTACTGGCTCAGACTACCACTTCTGAAGTGCTCATTTGTTCATGTGTCTCAAATGTTTAAAATACTTACCAATTATCTAACTCAAATCAAATCATGGTGGTTTCAAACACACTCTAACCTAGAAGAACTGCACTAGCCAGTTCATGCATTACGCTCCACACACTACCAGCTCACTCTCACAGAAGACACAGCATTAGTCCTTATCTCACACACCTTATAAAGCGACCAGCATTTGCAATGGTTTCTTACCTAGTTGTGATGCATCTTATTTTTACTTCCAACACGATGCTCTCAGAAATTCTGGGGCAACCTAAGATTTAATACTGAGATTATAGGGGGAAATCTTTAGGAAATACATATACTCCACTTCTGCTTATAGTAAATTAAGTGATGGCAATAAAAAGAAAGGCAGGAGGAGATAGCGAAGAAATAACAAAATACAGATACTTCAGTGTAACTGGTTAGGTATGGCTTGGGCAGTGACAGACAAAACCAAAATGATCTTTAAACAAAATTAATATTTACCCATTTCAGTAGCTGGCAACATGAGAGATTGATCTTTTGGGGATGCAGAAGTTTCCCCTGATTCTGGGAGAGAACACAGGCCATCAAGAGTTCAGCTGATTTTTGAAGATTCATTTCCTGCAACGTGTTTCAGCTAGCTAGTAGTGTGACAAACTTGCAAAGACATTCCATATATGAGAAGCTGGAAGTTGCAAAAATATTTTTTAATATTAATTTTGAAGTGTTCCAAAAATACCTTTCATAACTAAAATTGTTCTGATTTTTTATATCCCAAATACACAATAGCCAATAAGCAGATTTTAATTAGTAACCAGACAATTCAAAGATAAAATGTCTAATTTCAAAGACAAAATCATTTTAGAAATGTGAGGTTTTAAAGATTTATGTAAGAATGCTAAAAAATACATAGAACTATAACTACGCAGCTTCTATTTACTATTAAGATTTATGCTTTTTCTTAATTTGATTGAGAAACATAGCTTTTTTCCTCCAGCACAAGACCACTATACCTCGTGTTTCACTCTACATTTTTTGCATCCCTTCATACTGATTAACATGCTCTTTGTGCTGCTCATGCTTTCAGATTCCATGTCGTTAATAAGTAACACGAGATGAGGCGGTACAGTGCCACACAACTAACTCGAGCGCAGCTGAGTGCCGACTGCCTGCCCCATTCGAAGCCGCGTGTTTGCCTCGGTACGTTATAGATGCACTTCGGCACTACAACGCCTGCTGCGAGGGTCAGTGACAGATGTCTGCACGGAGGCAAGGAAACGGGGCGGCTAGTCAAAAGATAGCCAGTGAAAGTGAAGTGGCATGGGTTGGAAGGAAAAAAAAAAAAAAAAAAAAAAAAGTTGTGTTGCAGGACTGTCAAAAAAACTCATTTCCCTACTGGGAGGGATGAATGAGTGGATTTCACAGCAACTACCCACAACTTCATTGCTACTTAACCTATTAACGAGGTCATTTTCTGTTCCTACAATAGATAAAAAGACATTGATTTATATCAACAGCTGAATTGGAATCTGACGTATGCTCTAAAATTTGCAGATAGCAACAGTGAGCTGAAAAACTACTTCAAGCATTTTGTGGTGACTGGTTTAAGAACTAGACCAATACAGGCACATTTTTTATATGGAAACCATTTTCTCCACTGTTACTTACCTGAAATCTGGTCACTGCAAGGAGTTTGCTTCTGCAATACATTCGCACATTTTGTACTGTTGGAATTGTAGATGCTTGATAAAGTCTTTACCTTTATTATCACATTCCTCTTACATTTATTATGAATTTATTATGAATAAAGGTAACCATTATCATGTCAGACTTGGGAATTGTTCTGTAGCTAGCAATTATCCTTTAGAGATCACTTATGATCCCAGTTTAAGACTCCAAGTCAGTTCCTAGGGGAGACAGTGTACAAACAGACACGATTGATGGGACCAGGAAATAAAGGACTTAGGCAGGGGGAAAAAAAAGAAAAAGAAAAAAAAAAAAAAAACAAACCCCAAAACATTCCCTCCCAGGCAGTGCTGCGGTCCCCCGTGCCAACAGCCACAGTGGGTTTAATCCAGGGACTGGAATACCTACTGTCATGAAGTTGGAGCAGGGACATCGGAGAACAGGCATCACCTCTACGGAGCTGCCTCTCCAACAGGCTTTTTACAAGTAATTCTGTAAGGCCACGTCATTTTGATTTGAAATTGGTGCTTACCAATGTCGGAGTTACTGTGAGAACTGGAACAGAGCATGCCAGAACGATTCAATGACCTAGCCCAGGAAAGGGCACAGCCTCAAGCTAACTTGCAAGCTTTATTAGACATTAAAGCAGTATTTCTAAACAAGCTGAATGAGTGTTAAGCTAACCTGCAGACCAGTTTAAATTTCCACAGCAAATGTAAAATAAAACTTCTTAACAGTTTGCCTGCAAGACTTCGGGAGTCAGTTTTCTGTATACATTGAAGTTCACCAAACTCTGTTCCATTTAGTTCTTTGCAGAATAAAAGTGGTGATTCGTTCAAGAGGTTCTACCGACGGTACATATTTCATATCTAGGAATTAAGGTTGTCATGAAAACTAGCAGAGCCCGGAGAATGAATTAAGCTGCTTCATTTAATCTGAGGCCTTTAATTGCTATTTTTAGTATAACCTATTAAGGCTTAGTTTAACTTTATACTTTCAAGCATTAATAAACTAACTCTCCCTCTGCATTTTTTCAAAAGCAAAACTCATTTCAGAGTGACACAGTACTATCACTCTCGGTAACATCAAGTCCACAACCAAGCACACCCGTCTCTTCTGAACTGTCCGCAGATGATGCCCATTACTGCAAAACTGCCACGAAGTAGAAATATATTCGGTTGTAATGAAGTGCAAGAAAGTGATACCCTGAATTTCAACATCTGTACTGAGAAGAGCCGGTTTGGGCAGCTGTTTTGGGTTGGGTTTGGGTTTTGTCAAAAGAAGCAGGTAGTAGCTTGTGCAGTAATAAGGACAGGCATTTGATATTGCTGTTTATTTCTTTTTAAAAATTAGACAATTCTCAATGTATTATTCCAGCAACATGCTACTAAGCACTCTATACATTCCTTTCTTCAGAATAATTCTAACTAGCTCTTGGCAGGGAAAAACCAAGTAAGAATTACTGACTTTAATAGTACCGATCAGAATTAAACCAGTTGAGAACTCCTCCCCTGAATCTGACATGGTATTTGTTTGAAATCGGACTACTCATATTTAATACTGTGTTGTCTTGAATACATTTTGAAATATAAATATTTAGTTTCTCTATTAGAAACAGTTATGCGTGTATTTTTTCATCTTATTCAGAATAATAAGATAAAAATTTCCATGGGCATTAAAGGGAGTTTCAAGTAGGGTGTCATAAAGCAGGCTTTAAAATAGTGCCTGAACCAGTTCTTCCACAGAGTTCTTGATTAACATCTACATACTTTCAAAAACTATTTTCAGCAGTGTAAATTATGTGTCCTCCAAAAAGTTTTAATGAAAACCATTTTAATTAAAACTAGTTTGACAGCCTGAATATGCAAAGTCAAACCACAAGATACTAAATACTTTGAGATTTGTCTGCATATCTACAAACAAAACTTCCCTCAAATATCCCATGGAGCAGAAACAATTGTGGTAGCAATTAAAAGATTTTCAGTTGTCAGATTCAAGGTCACTAGTTAAATTATTCAGTCATTTTTACTTCTGGCAAAACCAATCTCTTACAGGCATGTATGGTTTTGTATGTTGTTTCCTCAATTGTTTAGAAGCACACACTTATATTCTCTATTTTACAATGTTGTGCTTTTTTTATTTATTCATCTGTACCAGTTTTTAGCTGAAAATTATTGTTCAATTTGTACAAATCACCCATGATTTAAACTGTATAATTACATTTCATGTAATCTCACAATTTCATTGGGTAATTAAATGATTTTCTACAGCTTTTTTATCAAAAAAAGCAATATACAATTAATGAATCCCTGCAGGATTTCCCCCCCTCCCTCACAAGCATTGACATTACATATTTAAATACATCGGACCAAATCCTTGGGCATGTCTGATGAGTTGTGCAGAAATCAGACACGCATGCAAAATTGCTCAAAGCTCACCTTTCTCAAAGGGCTGGATCCTACTGCAGGGCTATATCCTCTTCACAGAGAGAGGAAAAAAAAGTGTGAATGCGTAAATTACATCAGCTGTACAGATACCCTGGTCCTTCGTGCACAAGGAGAGCCCAGTTGTATGCCCTCTTACTTAAATTCTCCAGCATTTACTGCGGTATTTTAGGAGTGCATATGGAAAGGGTATATGGAACTCTATAGCACCAGAGGATTATTCTTACAATCCTCTCCGGGCAAATTACACTGAATTTAGGGCCAGTTTAGGGCTGGTATTTTAATTTTCAGTAGCTATACTATTCTCGAGGATCTAGCCCATATCATCATAGTGCAAATATAACCTCCTGTATAGATACCTTCTGGTAATAATAAAACAACATAACCTTAACAAACAGAGGTACAGTTCATTAATGAGGCGTGGTACATTTTACTCCATTATGCACCTAGGCACCTTCTTTCATTGCTGAGCCATCCACTTTTCAGAAAACATTTTAAAAATAACATCTCCTTTGATAATATTAAAAGTAGATGATAGGAATTTTTTTTTCTTCAGTAAATTAATAAAAGTACAGTATAAACTGATTTTTCCAAAGTCATTTCCATTTAAAATGGGCTGAAAAAAGTTACAATGTTTAATGATCATTTCAGAATAGTAACTAGTTCACAAACATTTTGTTCATAATGAGAAAAATTTGTCTGCGAAAAAAAAAATAACCATGTCTTCCAGCGATTTACAAACAGTATTTTAGATGCCACCATCACCTGAAGTTCTGTTGATGACGCCTTCCACCAGAACACCGTCCTACTGATGATCAACACTCATCTTCTTTATACGATGAAGCAGAGCGTCTTTTTCCATTTGCACCTCAGCAAGAGCCATTTTGGCTTTGGCTAGTTCCTGTTTGAGACATTCGTTTTCTTCAATAAGCTGAAACGATCGGGTTAGAAAAGAGCGTTATTAGTATTCCTGCGTACTGACCGCTCTTTCCATTACAGTAACTTTTAAAATACCATACGCTCACATTCGTTGCTGGGTGTGGGTTTGTTGGGGCTGAGTCAATTGCGACCGATTCCCCGTCAATGTGTGTGGAACATGGAGAGAGTTGATGCAGTTAGCTCAAAAGGCGAGACACCCAAACCCCAATGTTTTAGCTACGTCATTTCCACTCTGGAGCGGAGTAGAAACGACACCAGGTTCTGAGCTCTAGGAATGGATTCTTACCCAGTGAAGAAAAGAGCCAAATCGATGTGCGGGTTCTGTCATCATCAATTCAAAATCCAGGTATGATTAACAGATTAGTAAGGGTCTGACTTAACAGTCTAGTCCTTTGTCTTTGGCAGTTGTGTGGTACAGGGATGAGGGAGAAGGGGAGAAGAAGGGACTTGCTCCCTCATAAAACTCCCTCTGACGTAAAGGAGAAGAATTAGTCTGCAGTGTATTATTACCCTATTTAGAAAGCAGTATTAAATGTATTTTGCATGCTTAAGTGCTGAACCATACTATAATATCCATAATTCATATTTTCCATCTCAAACAGATTTCTAACCAGAAGTAACCCCCAAGCCCACCCCCAGATAATCTAACAATTATGATGATTACTGATTGTAACAATTTTTTGGGGGGCGGGGGGAGGGGGGGAAGTCAAAAGGAATCCTTAATACCTCATTTTTAAGGAAGTCAGCTGAATCCCTGCTTGATTTAGGAGGTCTGGGAATTTCACAAGTAGTCTGTGTGGCTTGGTCCTGTGTTTTATGTCCAACAGGTCCACTTGCTTGCTGCAATGCACTACTTGAATTCTTCATCTTTGACACATCATTTACTCTTTGATTGTCTATATCACAGAAATATATAGGGTAGAAGGTAGGGGGTTTTGTCTTTTTTTGTTTTATAAACTTTGATTCTCATCAGCACAAAAGTAAAACCACCTAAACAAATATACTTGTAATATTAAGTACATTTATATTTACTTCCCAAAATCAAATATAAGAATAAAAAAATAATTAAAAGTCATATATCCTTTTTGAGGAAGAGAGAAAGGAAAGGAGGCATGAGAAGAAGCAATATGTAGCTTCCAGCTTGAAGAAAATGATCACAGTATCATCACCGCAGCATACACACTCTGAATAATTACAAGTTTGAGAACTATTAATATTGCTATTAATACACTATCTCCAGCTCCAAATCAGATCTGAAGACTGCAGTTACATTTGAAGACACAGTGAGATAAACCTGCAGGATCAAGCAAGTTTTTAAATTAGAAAATAATTTAAATGACTTGGCATTAAAGAAATCTTCTAGCAGTTATAACTGAAGTGTACTGCAGTATCTATTAAAATATACTGCTGTACACCAAGAGAAAAAATGAGGGTCATGGTTCTTAGTAGCCTAAAAAAATACTCTGGGTTGGTTTCTTTTCTTTTTTAAACATTTCCTTCTAAACAAGAGTTTTCTGTTCATTACCCCCTCCTCCCACTACACACACCAGTAAGGACTCAAAAACGTAGCACTGCAGATACATCAATCACTGCAGCGCAGGCAGCATTTGACCTGTGCTTTTGAAGTCACTGTACCTGAGCAGTCCATGACAAGAACAGGGATCAAAGCACTTCAGCAAAAAGGGGAAAAAATGAGAGCTAAAAGGAACCTTAAAACTCCATATTTTCTCACTACATTACTGTTTCTTGCAACGTTTAGTATAAAAAGATGACCAAAATGCATTGAACATCTTTAAACACTCAAACAATGTATTAGATAAGGTGGAGAAACTAAAATACAAGCAAATCATGCCACAGCATACCTCGGAGAAGTCTGGTCCACCTTTGCCGTACCTTTCCATGAGGTAGGTGAAAGGGCCATTAAGATCACCCTGCAGCCTCCTCTTCCTCAAGTCATACAATACATTGCATACTGTTGGATTAATATATCCAGGACCCGGATGAAAGGCGGGGTGCACCCTCTGCAATTTGGTGAACAATACCGAACTGAAGGGTGACTGACACTGAGGGGCAAGGCTGTTTTTCGGGGGAACCTGGACAGGCTGGAGAAACAGGCTGACGGGAGCCTCAGGAAGTTCAGCTGAAGCCAGCGTGAAGTCCTGCAGGTGGGAGTGAATAACCTCTTGCTCCACTACACGCTGGGGACCAACTGGACAGAAAGCAACATTGCATGAAATGACCTGTAGGCCTCGGTCAATGGGAAGATTTATCGTGAGTCAGCAGCGAGCTCTGACAGCAAAGACCAGGCACATACAGGCTGTACTAGCAAAGGTATAGCTAGAAAGATGAGGGAAGTTATTCTTCTCCTATACTCAGCACCAGTGGGACCACAGCTGGAATACTAGATCCAGTTTTGGATTCCCTAGCGTGAGACAAATACCAACAGAAGAGGTCAACCAAGATAATCGTGGCCAGGAGCACCTGATGTACAAATGAGGGGCTCGGAGAGATGCACTCATCAAATCTGAAGATAAGAACGCTACGGGGGAATCTTAATGCCGCCTTTGCCTACCTATAAGAAAGGTATAGAGAAGATGGACCAAACTTCCCTGAGGTGCTTGGCAAGCGCTCAAGCGCCTCTGTCTTGAGGTGACAGGACAGGAGGCAGTAGACACAAGCTGCGACAAAGGAAATTCCAATTAGACATTACCAAAAAAATGAACCGTAAGGGTGATCAAACACCGGGACAGATTATTTGGGGCAGGTTGTGGTATCGGCTTTTTGATGCTCAAAACTTGACTGGACAGGGCATTGAGCAACTTGATCTAATCTGCCCCCGCTTTAGGCAAGGAGTAGGACCAGATGAGCTCTAGAGGCTTCTTCCAACCTAGATTACTTTATGATTTTTTGACATATCTGTGAAAGACAACAGTAAAGTTCCAGCTCTAAACGTACTGATATCGAGATATCGAGGTGCAGGAACATACAAACCTCTAATAAGAAAAGAGCCATCATCATTTCTTTCTATCCAGAGTATGTCAATGTGTAGTTTTATGGGTACCAGCTCAGATGCCTTGAGATTTTCACGTGGACTGTCATCCTAAAAAATACAAGTATTGAAAAATGAGTTTACCAGGAAATCAAAGTAGCCAATTAAGATGTTCAATTAAACATGGGTGGATTTAATGAAACTCAAAAGGGAACATTTCAGAGTAGCATTTTCTAATGGGATCTCCACTAAAATTTAGCTCCATTTTTTTTCCCAGAGATCATATTAAAGGCCCAAATTTATCTCTGGAGTAAGTCTGCTGAACTCAATACTTCAAAGTATTTTTACAGACATCTCAATAAGATTATATCCCAACTCAAGACATTCTTTAGCTCAGGAGCTCCCAGAGTCAGAGATAAGAAGCCTGTACTACATAGTATCTGATTTTCCCTTGAACTATTTAAAGATTGAATGGGTACAGCTATCATCCTTGAACAGATTTTGCCTTTTTAGAATTGAGTTTGGGATGACACCAGCTGCAGTTCAGTTATATTACTGTACTCAACAGAAGAGAAACTTCACAAATTACTTCTTTTGGGGTGTCCCCAGGAAGTCTTTATAGTTCATTATCCCTGTCAAGCAGAATAACGCAGCCAGTATCATCAGAAACTATACACATCAGCATTAAGCACATAGCAAGAAAGCTGTTGAGATATAAGTGCCAAAGCTTCTCGAAACAGCAATGAGACTGCAGTAGAAAATGCAAAAAATAAAATAACCTTTCTTAAATTCTTCCTCCCCATGAAACACACTGCATCAAGTCTCATGCAGAAAAAACAAAAGAATATACTGCATTGAATAGGCAATGCAGCATAAATTTAAACCATATACTTTTGCTCTTTATTACCCAACAACTCTATAGAAATGAATCATCTGTATGTCAAATTTGCAGTTTGTCAACCATCATGAGTAACTTCACTGTGACTCGTGTGCGCTGCTGAGTGAGCACTTCAGTGCTTTCACTGCCAAGCAGACTCTTATCGCTGGTTTATTAACGTGTATTTCCCACCTCAAACAGCTGCTTCCTCAAGAACATTTTGCTGAAGTCCGCCTTCTTGCCAATAAACCAGCACAATCCTGTTTTTAAATTTAAATGACTGTATGTTAAGACTTTCCTCTTTGCATTTGGGCATTCATGTTTGAGAAACACTGAAACCCAAGGAACAGATCCACAGCTCTTACAGAAAGTGCCTGTGCTACTCCTGTAGTAGAAAGGGCCCCAAAGGAGTGCCTAAGGATCCTCAGGGGGTGGAAAAGCTGCATCATGGAGCAAGGGAATAGTGATGCACCCCAGTAGGACACCGTAGAGATAACAGTTGCCCTTCCAGTCAAGAATGATCTTAGCAGAATCAAGGCCTTAGCCCCAGATCCAGAACTGGAGCTGCTGCTCCAGTCCTCACTTTGTTCGAAGTTTATATGGGTGATTATTAATTTCCAAAGCAATGCTATAATTATCTTATCTTCATGTTTGTTTTTTTTGTTGTGTCCCTGCCCATCCCTCCCACCCCCCCAAAAAAAGCGTCCTTATCTTTATATTCAATGTTTGTGCAGCACAAAACTCACCATCTCCTTTAAATGTCTGAAAGAAAATCCCCTAGGAGACTTAAGCAGGAGTGTCCTCTTAATGTTACTATTTTAAGCTATGGTGGTGCGAAAAGCTTGCATTACTTAGTATCTGTTTCCAAGGTAGGGCAGAACGTGAAATCTGGGTCCTAAGAAACAGAATCCAAGTGGTTTGAACTGGAATTCCCATAACCTTTTTCCTTCTTTTGTACTGAACTTTCATTGCAAGAACTATCCTCTAAGTAGGAGAGAAAATTAACCTCTAAAATTTGTGTTTTGTAATTAGAAAACCATTACTATGCTAAGCAAAAAAGCCGAACCAGAAAAACCCACATTGTGCCTCTAGGAACTTGGCATACCTTGCCTATAAAACTCCCAGACACTTTCACTCTACAAAAGAGACTGGGAGAGGAGAAAAAAAGTATAAAATATTAATTCATATAAATAGCTTCATCATGCAGAGAATTCCCTTGTAGGCATACCACAGAGCTAACCAAATCTATGGATTTTTAAATTGGTTTAGTGTTATCTAAAGACCTTCCACAGTATGATAGCAGGTTCTTTGAAGTTAACTGTATCCAGATTAGTAGTTCATCATCAAAGAAACAAGAACACAATTTCTTTAGAGCAGCCAAATAGCTCATTGTTAACATACTTTTAGGTTAATCCTTGCATTAGAAACTTTTATCTTCATAGGCATCACTTCCGCAACAGTTTCGTCTTCTAGAAAATGCTGAATGTTTGTGAGGGAAGATGTTAGAAATTCAGCACTGAAGTTCTCTACATGACACTGAAGAAAACCATTTTTTACAGCCAGCAGAGAATGTATGACAGCACTAGGCCCACTTTCCCATCTCAAACTAATCTCAGGCGATGAATTAACTGGTCCAGCCACAGATTTACAGTCAGAACCTGTTGCAAAAGGAAAACGAATTTGCATTAAAACTTTGCAATGTGCAAAAAAGCAATTACAATGCAATTAGTTCTATTGGACAACTGATTTTCCAAAAGTACTTTTGAAGTATTATCCACAAATTATAGCATTGCAAATACAGAACTTCAGAGCAAATTTCTAAGTATATCACTTCAAGGTACTAAAGAAAAATAAACGGTACATACAAGGACTAGCATCTCACTGGAAAAGAACAATATGGCAGTATCACCATGCACAAAGAATTTGTTCCCTCAATGTCTTGTCGATGGAAAAACAATTATTTTGCATACTTTCCCACTAACTTCTTCAGTTTTTATTTCAGAAGAACATTTAAGTCAGTTCACTCTCAGGACAGCAGGTATTCTGTTGGAAAGGCAGAATTTCCTGATGCAGGAACTTACTTGCTAACACACAGGAACATGAACGGCAATGCAGTAAGATGGAAAACATGAGCACAGGGTGCCTCCATTGTTTGGGTGGCAGTAGATTTGAACCTTAAAAAAACCCCTAGCAGTTTCTTGTTGGTTTCAGTATCTTTAACCAGTAGGGAGAGGTGGAAAAAGAGAAAAAAGGGAAAAAAAAAAGAAAAAAATTTAAGGTAACCAGATTGGGGGGCGGGGGGGGGGGGCGGGCAGGAGGTGGCCAGTATCCATTTGTTGTACAAAAAAGAGGGTTCACCACCAGAAATAATTATTGCATGGGATTCTCAAGTCATTTGGTCACTATGATGGCTGACCCACAGAAATTATCTGTATGACAAAAAGCGTATTCCTAGTAATTATATTAAGAAGCATTGAAACTTGAAAAATAGCTGAAATCAAAGTAACTCAAGTAAAATGAACTGAATTATGTCAATTTATATTAGTAGAGCATCTAACTTTTAAACAAATTTGAGAATTAAAACAAACAAAAAAATGCTTCTTGGTTTAAACTCTGGTTCCCTCAGGAAAATCCAATGTTTACAAGCTTAGAAATTGGAAAAAAGAAGTGGATATAGTTAAATTTAAAGATGAAGTAAGACTTCCTTTTTCTATTTTTGTTTCTTTAATACTATTCTTTCTTCTCTTCCCATACTACTGACACACAGTTTATTGTAATCTCCCCTTCTTGATTTCTGCTTGTGCATGTACGAGCAATTACCAGAAAGCTGAAGAGAAGGCACACGGGCAATCTGCTAGCAGCCTTCCAAAGGTTACAAAGACAAAGACAGAGTCAGGCTCTTCACAGTGGGGCTCATCAGAAGGCGGAGAGACAACAGCTCAAATTGCAATGAGAGAGGTTCAAACTGAATGTAAGGAATGAGGAAAATTAAGCAGTGGTGCAGGCTTCCTAAAGAGGTTGTGCAGTCTCTGCCCTCGGAGGTTCCTTCCAAGAGCTGATGGGATAAAGCCCTGAGCAACCTGGCCTGATCCAAGAGCTGACCCTGCTTTGAGAACAGGATTGGACTACAGACATCTTGACATCGCCTCCACTCCTCTACCCTCAATTATCCTGTGATCCTATGAAGTGCAGGTTTCTTCTGTGGTGGCTTCTTTGCTGTGTACTATCTAATGCTAAGTAATAACGCGTACTCTCACTAATACAGTGTACTTTACCCCTCCATTTCAGACAGAACCTACTCTGAATAATCTGACTTGTACTGCAAAAGAAAAACACAGTATGCTGGTGGGCTGCAAGTTACATTGCTTCTCTTCAGTAAAGCTTATCCTGGATGCCTTCATATAAAGGAAAACCATACTTCACAGAGTTAGTGTTCCTTCTGAATTACACAGCTGGTTTACAAGGCACTTGGTTAAAATTCCAAGGCGTCACGGCTAATCACATTACGTTTGCGAGACACGAGCTTTTTGATATATCAAGTCTCTATAGTTATACTCAGGTATCCTGTTAAAGATATTTGCAGCATGTGAATGTATTTTTAAAAGGTATCGTTAGTATATTGTTAATTGCTACTGCAATGCTATAACAACTGTTCACAGCACTAGCATTTAAGGATTCAGGTTCTTGATATGCCAAACCAGATGAAGCACAGATCAAAACTGTATAAACCAGATGACAATTCACTAACTCTCACTGACACTATGCTGGGTCAGACTCGTTCAAAAAGTTAGGAGGTTAGCTTTGAGTGAATAAAAGTTACGCAGATGAGGCAACGTGTCCACGCTGAAGTTACAGCAGCCTCCCACAGGTCTTTGCAACAATCCCTTTTGCATTCTCCCCAGTTCTTGTCCCCATGATCAGTATCTCTAGATCCTCAAAGTCTTTTCAAGGTAGGATCATAGAGCATAAGCTTTCTTTATGGATAGATAAAGATTTTCTGTGGTTGCAAAGTTGCAGATGCACTTAGCCGAGTCACTGGCCAGAGGCAGACCCAGAGCCAAGCCCCAGTGATGACTGGTTACCAGTCACAGCAAGTTCTCCACTGGACCTAGGAGGAATTCCTGTTTGCTCTTGGGAAGTAGTAGCAGGGGAATGTTACCTTTCAGCTCCTCTTAAGCAATACGTGATGTATTATTTTTCAAAACTACAGACCAGATCGCTCTGAGATGCCTCTGCAACCTTCAGCAGCAGCAGCAGCTTATAAAGGGCCTAATGAGAACCTACAAGACGACAAAGGACATTGAGGCAAAACTGGCTTTGGTCCAGGTTTCTAACAACTGGAGAAGTAGACCACATCCCTAGTGGGGATGCTGCTATGGTGCCTAGAAAAGTTAAACACCTACTATGTTCCTGGACAATGTGCTTCCTCTGAGAGGGAGCCCAACTAAGGAAAACAGATGCATGCAAAGCTCATGGATACCAACTATAATGAAAGATGCTGTCTCCAGGAAAATGGCTCCAGGAGAGTACTGGGAAGAAGGTTTTGAGCAGTGAGGAGGAACTGTATCAGTGTCTGGTTTGTACTTGTCTATTAAAAAAAAAAAATGGGGTAAGAGGAGGGGTGAGAAGAAGGATAACTAACTTTCTATATTCATCCCAGAAAACATGCAGGCTAGTCAACTGTCGCAGACCAAGTGCAGTCAGACAGACATATAGCAAGAGGCAGTAACTTTATTAAGTAATACTGTCACAGCCTGAATGTAGTACAGGTCTGAAATTTGTAATTTCTAGTTTCAGCACAGCATGCAACAGACACTGCCTGGAGCTACAGCAGCCTGGCAGAGTAATTAATTTGCTTTCCTATCTGTAGATTAATTGGGTTCCCCTTTCTGTATGGTGCCCAGTTCTCACGGATGACCTAGCACAGCAGTAGAGTCAGGGCATACGCACATATCTATTGGCACTAGAGTCACGGTAGATGAACATATCAATCGATCTAGGTTGACAAAGACCAAATGAACATGAGAATCTTCAGCCTCTGCTGTGAACCAGAACCTCTCCCTTTGCTAGCTCTGTGAATAGAAATTTCCACAACAGCCATGACTCAATCCTTCAATCCTTCCAAAGTTTAAGAAGTGCTAGATCTCACATTTCCACCACCCCCCCCAAAAAAAGAGCACAGTGCAAGTATGAGGTAACTTTTGTGGCTCTAGTCCAGAAAGAAGAGATTGGCTAAGCTACCAACAGTCCTTGAGAGGAAGGGCAACTCTCCAGATGGGAGAACAATGACCACTCTGTCCAATGAGTCTCTGCAATTGGTTTGGGAAACTTTGTTTCCCTCAAGGATCTATATTATTCCCACAAATACAGAGAAAGAAGTAAGCAATATGTGCCCTAAGTACTTCCAGACCAGAAAACAGTGCCTGCGTAATTGCCAGAAGAATCCACTAAAATGTAGAAAAGTGGCAGAAGAAAGACCACACATTCAGTCTCAGCCGTGAAGTCAATCTTGTTTATCTGGCAGATATCTGGAAGGGGGACAGTCAGAGGATGGAGTAAAAATTGCATTAAACAATTCAGAAGCTGCTATGAACTGCTGCTCCCTTCTCCTCCAAGCACGACGAGGTCTCAGTAAAAGCACCGCTCTTCCCAGAGTACCTCTGCCATGTTCCATCCCCCCTTCTTTTGTTATTGCTGCCAGACAAGATCCGATAAAGGCATGGTCCTGCAGCCAGCCCTGCAGGGAAGTGCACAGCTGCCACATTGCCCTCAAACTTATTCCAGCTAATAGGCACACTCTTCCCTTTCTACACCTACTCCATTAACAGTATTAGTAGGTTTTAAATAGTTATTTTTACCAAGAACACCATTGTAGACTGTAATTATGACTTGATTTGATTATTCATTGCTTTGCATGGTTCCTCAGTTTACTGGTTACAATTGTTAATTCAGCACTAGAGAAAGTTTTATTAAAGGTCTTGGGCAGGGGGGGTTGCTTTTATTGGGATATTTTCTTACGCTTTTGCTCACTTGTTCTTGTAGTTGTATTTTGTTACCATTAACTCATTTCAATTGTTCCTTTAGATCTAATTCTCACACTTCTTTCCAACTTTGATCCTCTGGAATTCTTTTTTTTCTGTTTTGTTTTTTAAACCTGCTTTCTCCCTTAGTTCTTCTATTAGAATAAATGTGGGAGATGGGGAGCAGCAGTGGCTGCAGAAGATTCCTGACTCAGTACAGAAAGCACAGCCCTACAGTGAAGAGAAAAAAAACAGATCAGTGGAGAGAAGGTGCACATTACAGGAGTGACCAGCTATGTAAAAAAAAAAAAAAAAAGAAAAAAAAAAAGCAAGTGTTGCTGGCCCACCAAAATTCACCCATCCAGATAGCCACCAGAAAGAGAAAGGAAGAGATATGAAGTGGAAGTACTTGGAGATTCCAATCACATTATAACCTTTTGTCCATAAAATAATCAGCCAATGCATAAGCCTCTCGTAATCAGCTGAACCAGAGGAAGCAGGTTCTAGTTTTAGATCCACATGAGAGCAGGAAGGTGGCATGTTCTTACTACTTACTCCCTCTTGTTTTTACAGAGGATATGACAGATAACCAGAAATCAGTTTGCCTGCTGTATGAACTGAAGGTCAGCCATGAGTCTTCCCTGCTGGACCTCCCTCTTGCCTTCAGATGCCTGAATGCAACTGCAGCACCATGCAACAGCTGCTCAGGCAGCAGCTGCTGGCAACCGCTCAGCTTATCAGCAAATGGATTCTTTAGCTAGGGCATCAGAGGCTGTACCACCACGCACAACTTCCTGAAGAAAATCCATGCTGCTGGAAGGCTGGAAATAAATGGGAGCCAACAGCTGCTATAGCTTTTTCCTGGGAAAGCAGATGAACCAGAAGCAGGAAGCAGGTGCATCAGGGATCTGCCCCAAAACCCCTACAGCGCAACAGAGCTGGCATCCAGCAATCTGTGTGGAAGGCTGGCAGAGGGGAGCAAAGCAAACTGTGACGTGAAGTGGCACGCCAATACATCATGCCAAGAAAAAAACCTCACAGTATGTGAACTAGGTTTTCTGGCAGAGAATGTATATGTACTCAGGCCCCAGAACAGCTCTGACAATACACTGGTTGATCTAGTTATGCAAATATCTGGCATGAAAATACACCCTGTGTTACTATCAAGCTTTTTAAAAAAAAAAAAAAAAAAAGGCTATCCTTGGAGCTCATCTTTCCTGACACGGAGTCAATTTTTACCTTTTCTTATACCACAGATTATAAATCTGTTTAAACTGTGGGTGTTAATTTAATCTAGAGAAATACATCTTGAAGAAAAGAAAGATCCCTTCAAACCAAGGTACATTTAAGCAAAGTATCGTTAGAGCAGTAAGGGAGTTCCATCTTCATAAAATAACAAAATAATGTAATGCAACTTATTTGATTTGAAAAAAGCAAACTAATGACCAGAATTCAATGCAACACATTTTTTTACTCACACTATCAGAAATAGTTCCATTTTTATTTCTTTCCCTTTTAATGTACAGCAATTAGGAAAGAAATCAGAGTAGATATTCTAAACCAGCATGAAAAGGATGCTATTGTACTAACATAAAACTGGTTTTGTGCTTTACAGCTAATACAGTGTTCTTATTTACTTAGAACAAATGTTTCCAACTCCAATTTCACAACACTGAGATCTAATTGTTAGTTCTTACCAACAGTTCTGTTGCAAAGATAGTGTCGAACACTGATATTTCCCAACTGATTTGGTATCACTTGGTTGACCTGTAGGCATATTTCTGTGTCTTCACCTCTGATGTCAATTTCACCATTAACGCCAAATATTTGGAAAACCACAACAGACATCTGTCAATAAAATCAAGATAAAACAATATGAGTTTGTTTTTTAAGTTCTGTCAAAACCTTTTCTCCCACAAAAGGAAAAGAATCTTTGTATCCTTAACCCTTGCTCACAGAAAAACACAAAGTTTTCTCATTTCTTCTTCTTTTCTTTTTGTACCCATTGGCTTGACAATGGGTTGCTCAATTGTCTGTCCAAAGACAGACATTTGTATTTATAACCCACTAATACCAATTCAGAATTGGACAGAAAAAGCCATGAAAGTGAGACAGACTTTCCCCACTCGGACAAGGAAGCACGTGACCTACGTGACACCTGAAATTTTCTAAGGCTGCATTCAACTTCATGCATATCATAAGCACAACCAAGCATTTGCGGTGCTGAATCAGACCAGGTTAAAGAACCAGGATAGGCTACTAAACTTTGGCTATCTGCATAGTAGTCAGCCCTTTTTCTCTATTTATTGGATTGCTGTATGTTTCAAAAAAAAGTAGCAGCCAGTTTCAAAAGTCAGCTTTGGTATCAGAAGGTATATGTCCATCATTACTACTATTTTGAGCTCATTTTCCTAATGACTTTTTAGTTATAGTCTACAAGTAGAAAAACATATGCTAACATGCATTTGCATAACAATCTGAATGAATTCTGGTTTCTCCATATTACCTATATGCACAGATGATTGAAAATTTATTTAAAAGGAACCAATCATTGAAGTGAGCTGCTTTTCTCTCTCTCTCTTTTTTTTTTTTTTTTTTTTTTTTTCAAATGAAGGTGATCCACAAATAGTTTAAAGCAAAGGTAGGATTACATGACTAACATTACTAAAAAGGAAAATACGTCAGCAAGCACACAACGGATTTCAGTAAATTCACTGTCTTTCTTTGGGCCCATATACTCTTAGGTTTCCAGTTCATGACTTTAACTGACAGAATAATATAATTTAAGAAGCACTAATTAGGGCAAGGATCAGCAAGGTAAAAGTAGATAGGCAGATGGAAAAAGTTGGACCCTGCATAATGTCTCAGGGAGGGAATCTCTCTCTACACGCACTATTCTTCTAACCTTCTCTAAATGCTGGGCATTCTCTAAATACTGACATAACCCTGGACAAGAGGCATCTCTGATCTGACCCAGTAGGGCTGCTGTTACACTCCTATTTGCAAATACTACAGAATGCTACCAGTGCTAAGGAAACATCTCCATATAAGAGATGTCAGAGTTATGGTGCTTTCTTTTAGATATACTTGATGATGTTAAAAAGCTCATTTTAAATATCACATTCAACAGAGCATAAAAGCACATGATGATATTACAAAATATTGCTATGTACTAAAGCAGAAATATTTTCTGACATTTTTAAGCAGCTACTGTCATTTATCAACAGTGGCTATAGAGGAGATAACAAGGACAGAGAATGCTCAGTGTAACTTGGATTATAATCTTCATTTGTACTTAATACAAATGCACTAGATTTATAGGCTTACATAATACACTAACAAAAGTTCCCCAAACTACTTGAAAAATCACCTCTAGAAGCATGAATTTTAGCTCTATTTTAAGGTTTAATTTACTGAAGCATGTATTCTAATGGAATTCAATATTACCATTTCTTCACTAGTCTCATGGGCATTCTCTGAAGCAGCGCTCATGGCATCTGGAGATGACCCATCACAATTTTCAATCACTGTGCCTCCTTCATGGGCATTTTCTGATGGGCTTTGATAGTTTGTGGCTGTAATACCTTCCATATATACATCAGAAAAAACGCAAAGTTAGCATAGCATAACCTGAATCACTCCTGCATTAAGAATAAAGTCAGTGTCTGTTACTGTATGCATACATTAACTCATTTTTTAAGATGAGTTGAACGACTTATTAAACAAATATTTATGATTGAACTGCCAAATCCATTCCTCGAACAGAGAGTTCAAAGTTCTAGATGCTATGCAAGTAAGACAGGATATAGAACCAAAATGGCACTCTACATGCATTGTTTAAAAAATTGTGAAGGGCCTTTTTTAGTCTTTCAAATCAAATATAAAACTGATCCAGCAGAAAAAAAGGTTAAAGATTCCAAGCCATGTATCTAAAACACTACACAGTGCCTTTAGAGCAAATGCTTGCGGTTTTATGTTTAGAGAAATAAGCTATATATATTTTCATTAGAGTGATCATGGTAATGTTACCTTGACAACTAGGAAGCATGCAGACTTAACCTGCAGTTAAATATTGTTTAACAAGCTAAAAACACATATAAAGGTTATTTAAAATGGAAAGTATATTTTATGGCATGCTCCCACACAAGCACATGCAGGAATACTACAATGCAAATATATAACAAGTTTGCAAGTAAAGCATTCTTCTCATTGTTCTAGACTGAAAAGAAATCCTACAGAAAAAAATATTGTCATTTTTTATTCAAAGTAGAATTTATCAGAAAAGAGGTACCAATAAAGTCTTATCGTATTTCCTGACATTAGAAAATTATTTAATCAGTTTTGCCAGAAAGCTACTAGATCATTACAATTGCATAAGCCCGCAATACTACAGACTATATAGACATAATTACCATATGCCTGAATTTCTCCCTCAGATCTGGAGTAAACGCTCATGCACAGATGAGCAAAAATTGGGCAAATACCTGCTGTTAGACAGTCGATAGCTAGGTACTGCTCTGTAAGGAACAAGCTGCAAGGAGACTACCAAATCTATCTGCCTGGTAACGAGCATGGTGAGTATTAACAAAAATCCATTTCTTTTTCATCTACTTGTAAAATTAAAGCTTCTTTACCACTTCAAGCATAACACTGATTCAGGGTACAAACCTGTAAACACTTACAGCCAAAGCAACAGCTTTCAAGCAAAGCAGGGAACAGTTCTGCTTAATTCAGAGTTGCAACATAGTACTGCAATGCTTTTACTCTCCTCAAGAGGAAAATTACTTAGTGTTTAATTAAGTAGCACTACGTAAGTAGCATACCTTATTGCTTTCCCTGAAAGCACATGATATGCTGTGAATATATTTGACATTACTGACTGGAGAAGCAAACAGAAATAGTGCTGTAAAGTATCCAGGATTTGCTGTGCTACAATCCTTTTGAGTATTATTTTAGTAACAAACAGCATTTTTATGTATTGCTTAAAAATATTTTGTTAAACCTACTTACCTTTCTCTAGAAAGCTTTGGCTGTCACTTCCATCACTCTCTATCAAATGATCCTCTAGCATCATACTATCAATAGAAATGGTATCCAGAGAGACTTGTGATGGACTTCTCTTCATATTCTTGTAAGAAACAGAGAATGCAGGGAGGTTGGACGGGCAGCGTTCCTTAGGCTTTGCACTTTTAAAATATAAAGATATCAGGAAATTATTATTCAAATTAAAGGAATTAGATAGAAGTTACTTTAAAAAATTCCTCTAAACCAGGCAAGATACAAAAGAAAAAATCTGATTATTCAATAATCCTTTGGCAAGAAAAAGATATAAGCATAGAAACAACATGCATTCCTGTAGATATTTGTGTCAATATTTCTCTCAATATGTATTAACATTTAAACTGAAAGTAAATAGTTTAAATCAATTAACAGCTCACTTTAGCTTTGATTGAATGCTGGATACTGCATATCTTATATCTTTACATACTTTTAAAACTTTCATCTACGAGATGTTCACTTCCATTGACCATTACAAAAAGTATGTGGCCAAGATTGATAAATATTTTCAAATAGAAGGAAAATTGACTGAATCTTCTGTACCTTGATGAAGACTGGGATGCAAACATTCTAACTGAAGTCACCTTCTCTTTGTTGATTTCAAGCTCTTCAGATTCTAAGGCAGTTTCTGTTTCCAAGTCAGTGACTTGGTTAGGACATCCTTCAGTTGTGCCTTCCTGTTCATTTAACTTATTTGAGAATATGTTTTTGTCATCCTCTTTATCAATGAAAAATTCTGTAGAATCTTCTCTCTTATTTAAAATGGACGTTGAATCTCTAGGATGCAAGCTACTTTTCTCACTTAGAGGTCCACAGACCTCCTCTGAATCACTTCTACTAAAAAGTCCACTGCTTCCTCCTTCACTCGTATCTCCCAAACCTTTATCTGACGCATCATCTGAAAATGACATTCCTTTCTGAAAATCCGTATTACTGTCTGATTTAAACAAAAGAGGATCTATTAAAATTCCTTTATTAAGTTCAGCATTCAGAGGCTTGCAGTCATTTACGTAATCAAAATTAGTAATACCAGCTTGCACTATCTTATTGCCAACTAATTTACTCTCTGAAGTAAGAGCTTCCCCATTTCCCAAAGGGGAGAGTTCTGATGCCATGGGACTTCCTTCTGGAGACTTACAAGGGTTTCCCTGAGTCACTGGATGGAGTAGTAAGGCTAGTTCTGCACTTTTCAGTAGGATCCCAATGCAGACATCAGTTTGCTTTGCAGGTTTTCCTGTCACTGCTTCTACATCATTCCTTAAATTTTCTAGGAGCAATACAAGAGATTCGTGGAGAAACAGCAAAAAAAGATACTGGTAATGATTGATCTGCACGCTCACGTGTTTCTGAACATGGACAAGAACATGTACATCTGCATCAGAGGAAGAGCTTTCAGAAAACGCTCCTGAAGTGTCTGACATTTGAATGCCATTGGTCAAGGGCTCTGTCTCACTGCTGTAATATTCCTTTAGAAGTTTTTTACGTTGCAGTCTATTAGCAAGATCACTAGATTCACTTTTTGGAATGTTCAAAGCTGTCTGATTATGCGATAAAAGCTCTTTTTGTGACTTTGCAAATCTTACTGGCTGGCAAATCCAAAGTGAAAGTGGGAATGAGTCCACAAAGCTTATTGGTCGGCCTTTCCCACTTTTCGTTCCTTCATAATCTATCCAAAACTGGGAAAAATGCAAGGCCCAAACATCAGTAGCTGCAGATGTCTTTAATGCATATTTATTCAATTTTGGGATGATATAACCTTTATAAACATCATGCATTTTAGTATCTTGTTCATGAGCATGTCTCTGGAAGATTGGATGCAAAAGATTAAAATTCTTCTGGGACTTAGGAAAAGTGGTGAAAGTTCGACTGAAAAATTCACAGTCTTTGAAGTTCTGAAACAAAGCTTCTAGATCAGAGTGTCTGCAGTTTGGTGAGTATCTTGTATTTGTAGCAATCATCTCTGAACTTTGAATGGAAAGTGCACGAGGTTGATCTTTATGAATTTCAGGTTTGTTTTCAGATGGGATGATGAACTGCAAGAAAGAAATATATTTTGTCTAGTTAGAAATGTGTACATTAAGAAGGTATACAATTAAAGAAACAAAATAATAGCCATGACAGCTAAAATAAAGGAACATAATCATAGTTTTATGAGAACTCAAGTACACCAACACAGAACAGGGATAAGTCAGGCTCACAGATTATCACTTATGTTTCCTTTCATTTTTAAGAATAATGCTGTGGCATCTAAAATTCAGTGTTTGTACAAGAATGTAAAGGTCTCAGGCTTTTCTTATGTGAAGGATTTAGATTTAGGTCAGCTATATTAGGCTGAAGTGTCTCATTTCTTCAACTCAGAAACAGCTTGGCAGAAAGTTTCTTCAACTGTGCCAAGTATTTACAACTTTGAACTCCAAATTGTAATTCTCTGGCTTTCAATCTGATTTGTCAAATAGGGTTTTTCACTACAGAGTACTACAGTATTTTATTTCTATGTTAAGATACAAAGAAACAATTAAACGTGCTAACACAGCTAATATTCTTAACGTTGCAGAAGACAGAATAGGTATTTTGTGATCATTATCTGATAATCATAATAATTTTTTTTCATAATAAAAAAATACTCCAACTCCCAAAACCCAACAAAATAGTTCAGCATACTGGATTTAATTTAACTTGCATATCTTTAGTGCAAGTTTTAAAGGAAATATATATTTTTATGCCAAATCCTGTAATGGATGGTGCTGACATGGACCTTGGCCACACTAGTTTTGCTAGTATCAGTGATGCTACCTTCTGTCACAACATCTCCATGCTGAATCTAGAAAGATCAGAGTAAAAAAAAGTCATCCTAAAGACACCTAAAAGATGGGAGTGATGAAGTTTCTTCACATAAATAAAAGGACTCAGAGCAAAATAATCAAATATGTAACTATTTCATAATTAACTATATGATATGTAAATATCAAGCACACCAATAATAAGAGAGTCATAATTTTCTAGAATAAAAATAATGCAGTTAATACAGGGATGAAATAATTAATATGAATGAAGGTCTGAGGGATTTGAGAATACTTTTATCTTCTCTTAGTTTAGTGAGCTATTCACATGTAGTAACTCACTATTAGATCAGTCTGTATTTATAGTTGCCTGGTTGTTAGCTCTCAATAATTGTTTTCATTCAGTACAAACCATGTCCTTTTAAAGTTTCATTAAATATGCACCAAGAACCTTAGGAAGATAACCATGTCTCCACAAGTTACCTTTTTAGAATCCTTGAAACCTCTCCTGTGGGCACCATCAAAAAGACTCATTGTTTTGTTCACCTCTGTACCTTGGAAACCAATGCCCAATGCAAATCGGAGGGGCCAGAAATTGTCTGCTCAATAATCCTTCTCCTCCAAAGGAGGAGACAAGGGAAGCAAAAATCTGACGTTCAGCTGCATTAACAAGCATCACGCCTCTGGAATAAACATATTGAGAACTTCTATACCTGAACTACAGCCAAGGGCCAGCGTGAAACAGAAAACGGTGAGAATGGGTTTTGGAGAAGGAAATAAACCTTCGGTTGAACTGCTTTCTTTACTCCAGGCATTCACTAACAAGACGAAAGTTTTGATATACTACAACCAGAGTAACAAGGGAGGGCCCTTGCATTAATACAGAGTGCAAATAGGAATTTTTTGCTAGTCATTTTTACTTTAGTGCTCAATTTTTTTCTTCTGCTATGTCAGCTTCATTGAACACAGTGAAATAATTTGTTAATACTCCCATATAGGTCTTCAATACAACACCAAAATACCCCTAGGACATAGACGAAGTAGCATGGTAGACAGATGTCTGTCTTCAAACCATCATATTCTACATAGCTTTCCAGAGCAGCATTGCTTATTGTGTGGGCTGTTTGTTCATTTATTTGTCCATTCCTTAAGCTGCTTTGCTCACAGCTATTCAGAGTAAAAGTATTTTCCTCCAAGGAACCACAAAACCCCTCCTCAATGACAGCGTACCTTTAACATTAGTCCATCAACTCTAACATCAACATGTTCATCTGATTTTGAATTATCATTTAACTTGTACATGGCCATGAACTGAATAAGACTCTGTTTCAAATCCAGCACAAACTGATTTAGCCAAAGAATACTTCTCTCATCCAGGGTGAACTGTAAAGCATTCAGCTGGCCATACAAATTTGGACATGGAACTAAAAGAGAAAATAAAACAAAATCATGAGAGTAAGTAAAATTTTTAGGGGTTGGTTGATTTTTTTTTTTATTATTTTTTTTAATGAGTACAGACTTACATTTTCACCGGTATTTTACATCAGAGAAAGAATGGAAACCCACTCCTTTGGTCCCAAGGAAGAATAAATTGTTAGGGGATACCTAAAGTGATGCTTCTTTCTCTCACTTCAAGCAAGTAACTGAATTTTTGAATGTAAAAGCTAATATTAGAATAGAACGAAGTCTGAGGAGAGGGGGAGACTGTCCTCATTACAGAGGGAGGGCAGGACCAATGAGATTTGCTGTCCTCAAGTCCTATCCCCAAGAAATCCACAGACATTTCTGTATATAAAACAGGGCCAGCCCCGTAACACATTAATAAAAATAACTCCAGCAGATCTTTGTTGCATCTTAGATACTACGGCAATAGTTTTGAGTTCTTTTATGTAGCCATTGAGTTCTTTTATGTAGCCAGACAGTGGAACTGTAGAAACAATACATGTATGTTGGAGAACGAATAATTTATGTCATTAAAAATGCTGTGAGTGTTTTCAGACTTAAAAACCATATTTATAAAAAACAGTATTTATAGAAGTTTGCCAGAAGCAAGCACTGTGGAAATGGAGCAGTGTTGTGTTCTTTCTATTTTAGAAAGCCATTACCTATTTCCAATTGTCAACCTGAAATCAGTATTAAGCTTCATAAAGGTGAAAGTAACACACAAAATTTATGGTTTGGTACCAAAAAAAAGCCTTACTAGGAAAGTCCTTTCCATCTGGGTAGTAATATTCAGTGAATTCAATATGAATAGCTGGCATTTCTGGTGGAAGATAAAGTGACTTTTTATTGCAAGAGATCAGAGCTTTAGGGGAAGAACGACATTGGTCTGCTGTTGAGACCTGTAAAAGATAAAAGATTCATTTCATTAATACACTACATTTTTCTGAATCATTAAGCATTTGTAGTTGCAAGGCACTGCTCCTAGTAGGGTAACATTCCACTGCTCTCAGATGTAGATCCCCAGCTACACAAAGTGCTAACAATGAGAAACTTAGTTGCCTTGTAGTAGAAGCAATCCGCATAGAACAGTTTCACAAGAAAACTACATAGTATTAACAATACCAGATCCCCTTCCTTCATGCCAGGCAGGAGGCAGCAGGTCACTTTCAAAGGCATTCAGTAGAAGCCTAGAGTGATCTGGTATCCTTATTGCAAACACTACAGGTACTGTATAAGCAATTAAGCTAGGACGTGGTATATTTGCATACCGTCTGTCCAAAAGGATTCCATATCTTGATGATAAGGGATAGATAAGCTAGATAAGTTTATTACACAACTGTTAGGAAGTCCTTGTACTGTCGTAAGGACAGATTCCAGTACATGGGCCAACTCTCGACTGTACACTGCTAAGCAAGGTGTTCAGCATGCACCTGGCAGAGGTATGTATGCTTGGCTATGCCCGAAGGTCTACTTCACAGGAGAATCAAGACACTATAGTACAGTAATCCTCCATTTCTGATTGCTTCCAATGTAAAATATGAAACAAGAAGAGATGACCTTTTGATATATATTTGACCTTAAATTTCTTGGAATGTGCCCTAGTTTAAAAAGTACATTGTCAAAACAAAGGTCTTTCATCCAACACTTAGTAGGTCAGACTACTAGTTTGAAATCAGCCAACATATTAATATTGAATATATGATGATGTCTACTTGTGTTAGTTTCACGGGAAATAACGAATATATAACCTTTATAAGCCTGCTTCACTCTACGTAGCTGTTTTCAAGCTGCAAACATCTCTGTATTAACACAGACAAAAATTCAAGTAATAACAGATCTATTTGGAAAAAGAGCTTTTTGTAGATGGTATAGAAATGACGACAATTAAAAAAATTGAAAATGTATTTGTGTAGGGAGGAGGAGGAGACAAGCATCTGAAGAGTAGAAGGCAAATGAAAACACTGACAGTACAAAATGATATTACAAAACCACTTCAAACCCAGATGAAGGCTTCTGGCAGCAAGCTGCAACCTCCCACTCTACCAGAAGCAATATAGCAAAAAAGCACTGAAAACTGGAACAAGAGCAAGTAGAAGTCACAATGACTAAGGGCACACACTAAGCATTTTTGTTAGGACCTAAAATTTAGTAGTAGATCCTCCTGTATCACTACCATTCTGCCTTAGAGATATACTCCTCCTCTATCCCAGTTGCCTCCTATCTGCACCAAAGAGTGAATCTGGACCACAACCAGTAACTCAAACAAATGGGGGGTGGGGGGGAAATGATTAAGGTGTCTACTCAAAATATCACTGATGGAGGGAGGGGCTGGAGAAAAATTTTTAAAAACTCATAATTTAACATGTTTAAAAAAAACCCAAATCCACGTAGTCTGAAAAAGATAATAAGAAAAGCATGAAATACAAAACCACATATTAAAATATTGGGTACCTAACACAGTACAATGAAAAGATGAAATTCCAAATGTCAGGATTTGGGGAACAGTAGAACTTGGATCAAAAACATAGTTATGATAGGGTATCATCTAATACAAAGTCATTAAGAAAATATCCACCAATTTTAACAAAGCAGAAGCAGGCCCATAAAGGTCTAATCCAATAATGAATGGAAAGACTTCTATTGATTTCAATGGGCTTCGGAATTGTCCCTTAAAAACCATAGTTATGTAACAGTCAAGGGCGAAGAAGCCCCAGTTTTACTAACTTGAAGAAATGTACCTGATATATATTGAAATCTGCAAGTCTAACCACAATAGGACTAGACATCAGTTTGCCCTTTGGTTGTTGGGAAGATACAGAGGAAGCCCTAGATGTTCCTTTCGGTATCTGTTCCTTGCCTGTAGGAAAGAATAGTGATGAAATCATTGAAAAGAACAGTCTTTTTTAGAATAGTTTTAACATTTCATGGAATTAGAGCATTAGTGATGCAAACAAAGTACCTGTTTGTAGGTTCTGAGGACATACAGCAGGTGGTGATTTGGGAGGAGAATCTAAGACCTGGTCCTTCACAGCCTGCTTAAGCAATTCAACATTGCTTTTGAATTCATTTAATAGTTCTTTGGCCCATCCACTCCTGGTTTTAGTGGCATCACTATAATGCATCCAGTGATTGCAGCTGTCTCCTGCAAATAAGAAGAACAGGGGAGATACTAACTCATTTGGAAGTTTGCTTCTAACCAGATAACAAGTTTCCACTACTTCCTAATTCTTCAAAATATAATCTCATTGTATGCTGTAATTATAGAACAGAAGTTATAACAGACGTTAAAACAGAAGTTATATATTACATAAAAACAAGTCTCACTGCTTCACAAAATCAGAAAACAATGTAATATTGCCACCTGCCTTTAAACACCACTAACTAATGCTGAAAACATCACTGAATATTTCCAGTTCAGAGAAATCTGATAACATGTTAATGTCACACATGAGAAGATGCAAAAAAAAGTTTCACTGGAAAAAAAAAAAAAAAAAAGAGAGCAAGTAACAGAGCAATGTTCTCATGCTTATCTTTCCTGCCAGAACTGTGTCCTAAGAAGTTCCTGGTCCCTTTCCAGAAATATGTTCTTTTTGTCTTGGCTCTCTAGCACCTTTATGGCACACAAACAAGAAGGTAAGTTCAATCAGTGCTGCAGCACACGCAGGCTTAAAAATCAAGCCCAGAGGAAATTCTTTTATTCCTAACATGTTTCTGTTGGTCAAGCATTTAAACCTCTGAAAGAATGCAAGGATGCAATACAAATAACTTCTAGTAAGTGGTACCTCACTCTCCAAATACCAGCATGCGAAAACTTCCTTTATTTAGGACTTACTGAGGTTTTGAATACTTACTCTGGGGATGACTAGATATGGTTGCTATTAAAATAGGAAAACGTTTGGGAAAAAATTGTGATTTCAAGTCTAAATGCAAAGATGGAAGAAACTTTAAAGGAGGGGCCTACCACAAGAGACAGCATTTTTCCCCTGCCTCACAGTCTTTTGATGGTTATTCATATCTTTCTAGCTAAGGAAGAAGAGAAAGGAACAGGGCAGAAAACAGAAAGCGAGCAAGAGGGCAAAGATACATTAAACTCAAGTCCATGAAGCTAGGATTCTACAAAACACGGCTGAAGTGGGGTCACCCCAAGCATATGCACATAAGCAGCATTATAGGGAAAGCTCTCATACCCCTCCTGGGACGCCAGTATGGGCAGGAGCCTCTCTGAAGTGCTCGTACACTAACACACGCAGCACAGGCAACCTGTGGGAGAAGAAGGAATTGGAGATCTGCATGCAGTTGCAGGGCTGTGATCTCATTGGGATCACAGAGACACAGTGAGATAGCACACACACTGAAATGCTGCAAAGGATGGACACAGGCTCTTTGGGAAGCACAGGCCAAGAAGGTGAGGCGGGCGAGTCACCCCTTCAGTGAGATCAGTGGGAACACACGGAGCTCTGCCTTGGGATGGATGATCAGCCAGCTGAGCCCTTACAGGTCAGGATTAGAGGGCAGACCAACACGGATGATGTTGTGGTGGATGTCTGCTACAGACTGTCTGACTAGGAAGACGATGAGGCCCTCTTCAGACAACTGAAAGAAGTATCATGTTCACAGACCCTGGTCCTCATTAGGAACTTTAGCCACCCCAGTATTTACTGGAGGGACAACACAGCAAGACACAAGCAATCCATGCCACTTCTGAAAGTGCATCAATGACCACCTCTTAACACAAGTAATCAAGGAGCCAAAGAGAGCACATGCTCTGCTGGACCCAATTCTTACAAAAAAGGAAGAACTGTTCAGGGATGAGAAGGTCAGGGGCAGCCTTGGCTGCAGTGACCATGACATGGTGGAGTTCAGGATTCCGAGGTGAAGGAACAAGGCAAAAAGCTGAATGACAACCCAGGACTTCAGGAGAGCAGCCTTTGGCCTGCTTGAAAGCATCTCGTGGGATATAACCCTGGCCAGAAGAGGGGCCCAGGAGAGCTGGTTGATGTTCAAGAATCACCTCCAAGCCAAAGAACAGTCCACCCTGAAAAGCAGGAAATCTAGCAAATATGGAAGGAGGCCTGTGTGGATGAACCAGGAACTCCTGACTAAATTCAAAGATAAAAAGGAAGGGTACAAGATGTGGAAACAGCATCAGGTTACCCAAAAATAATATGGAGGATGGTGTTAGGAATGCCAAAGCGTATCTGGAGTTGAATCTAATGAGGAGCATTAAGGACAACAAGAAAGGTTTCTACAGGTGTATCACCAGCAAAAAGGGGGGAAGCTTGGTCTTGCTGCAGAATGGAACATGGGACCTGGTAACGAATAACATGGAGAAGGCTGAGGAACTCAATGCCCTCTTTGCCTCAGTCTTCACTGGTAACACTTGCCTTCAGAATTCCCAGGTCCTTGAGACTCTTGGGAAAGTGTGGAGCAAGGAAACCTTCTCCTCAGCAGAAGAGCATTACCTTAGGAAACATTTACACTGATGAGACATGCACCAGTCCATGGGATCCTAATGAGATGCAAACAAGTGCTGAGAGAGCTGGCCAATGTCATGGGGAGGCCACTCTGAATTATCTTTGAAAGGTTGTCAATTGAATAGTGATGAGGAAAGACTCCTGATGACTGGAAGAAAGCAAATGTCCTTCCTATCTTCAAGAAGGAGGATGAAAAGAACAACAGGCCAGTCAGCCTCACCTCAAAGAAGGTAATGGAGGAAGGTAACAGAGAGCAACAGAGCAAATAATCCTGGAAACCGTTTCAAAACACATTAAGGACAGGAAGGTGATTGGGAGTACACATGCATGGATTTATGATGGAGAAATCATGCCTGATGAATTTTACAGCCTTCTACTATGAGATGGCTGGCTTGATAGATGAGGACAGAGCAGTGGATGCTGTTTATCTCAACTTTAGCAAGGCTTTCAACACCGTTGAAAGCAGCTTTGCAGAAAGACACCCAAACCTGAGACGGCAGAGTTCAATATGAACTAGCTACGTGTCCTTGATGCAAAGAAAGCCAACAGCATCTTGGACAGCTTAGGAAAAGCATTGCCAACTGGTCAAAGGAGGTGATCCATGCCCTTTACTTAACCCAGGTGAGTGCTGGGTCCAGTTCTGGGCTCCCCAGTACAAAGCAGCCATGGACTCGCTGGAGTGAGTCCAGAAAATAGTCACAAAGATACTTAAGGGGCTGGAACACCTTTCAAGGAACGGCTGAGATAGCTGGGATCATTTAGCCTGGAGAAGAGAAGGCTCAGAGGGATCTTATCAATGTGTATAAATGACTGATGGGGGGAGTAAAGATAAGGGAGCCAGATTCTTTCTCAGTGGTGCCCAGTGACAGGACAAGAGACAATAAACACAAATCTCCACCCTTAGAGCTATTCAAAACTAACTGGACACAATCCTGGGAAGCTAACTTTAATTGACACCACTTTAACCGGAGAGGTTGGACTAGACAATCTCCAGAGGTGCCTTCCATCCCCAACTATTCTACAGTTCTATAAATGGAGACGCCATTGCCACATTTATCTGTGAAAAGTGAAGAGCAGGCCAGATTGTAACAAGAAAACAATATTTTAGTGGAGCTGGCACTGACGTTCCTACCATCTGAATTTATTGCTGGTTGTCCAGGAAGAAAATGCTTTCCAATTTCTCATATTGTCTCAATATATCAGCTTGATCAAGAATTTCCTGTGCTGCAAAATGTCCTACATGATGGCAAAGCAGCAGCTTTCTCTGATCATCATCCAGCAACACATCAGCTGCAAAGATAATGGGTCTGGATAAAAGATTCTGTGAGGGCAGGTCTGGGAGGACTAGTAAAGCGATGGATTGCTGTACAGACAGGTTTACAATATCCAATAAGTCTGGCTTATGTTAGGGTTATCACAGTCAATGGACATACAACCTGCTTCATTTTTCTTAAGTACTATGAAAGACTGTTGTTGGAAGGCTTGATTTTCCATGAGTTAGAAATTTACCCTACAGCAAATATGCCTCAGACACCCTTCAGAGTCTTTCTACGTAGGGTCTGTTACAAAACCAAACACCACCACCCCACCACCCCCCAAGAACCCAATCTGCAAAATAATTAACTGTTGAGGGCTTTTTCCTGAAGGTTTAATCGTAATTTCCAAGAAGATGATACCAAAAGAGCTATTTCTAGATATTCCGTAGGCCAGAGAGGCACAAAACCAGAAAACAATCTGGTAACAGTCACAGAAGAATACAGCTATCTCCTCCTTCCCTACTATTACAGGGCATTAATCTGGTGTTGTCCTTCAGTATGCAATATTGCAGAGCCTCGACTTCAGGATAGGAATGCTCTGCATATCAGGTGATAGCCTGATAAGAGCAGTATATAGAGGCATGATACCTACAAGGCTAGAGAACTCCCTTTGAACTTTCAAGATTAATATGTGCTCCTTTGAGTAAAGGGACTCTCCTCTCTGTGACGACAGTTTGCCTATAGAATTGCCACACTCTTCTAAAACAGTGACCTCTTAAAAAGGAAAAAAAAAAAAAAAAAAAAAAAAAAGGATGACCTCTTAAAATGGAAAAAGAAACTTTCTGGCATGTTGCCTTCCCCTCCACACATCCACCCTACTGGATCAAACACCACCACCTTTGGCAGTTTTTTGTCATAGCTTATCAATGATACCTAGATTTCTGTTACTTAAGCCTACTTGTACAGAAAACCATTTAAGACTGCAGGAGAACACTACCTTTAGAGGCACCACCTTTGCTCTGCAGCTGATCTTTTCCATCTCTGGTTTCATGTAGTGGGAGTTATGTCACATGTAACCATTACCTAAAAACATTCTCAGTGAGCTTCTAACATGCCCATCCAAGAGCCTACAGTGCATGGTTCAACCTAGCTAAGAAACCTTCCAAAAGAAACTATTTATTTCCCTGGTTCTCTACATTTTCTCTGAGGACAGCTCACAGAAACCATAGATAGGTGAGACCCTCACTTTGACATAGTAGAAACCAGAAATGACAGTAAATGAAAAACATAGCTGGGTCACAAGACAGGCATGTGTTAAACCTCTGTAACTTAAGGTCCCACTTTCATAGGACAGGAAACCAATATCACAAATTTCAAACCATATTAGGACAATCTATAGCAAGGAAAGAATATTGTTTTTCTTAACCATATTCTTTTCTGTGGCTGTGCATGTTTATTTGACCTATGCTAAATTACATTTTTTAAGGTGCAAAAACTATACTTGCTACTTATGAATGAAATAGATTGACATTACAGGATTCCACCTGCAACCATGAGTGACAACAAGGACATGAGGCAAGCTATGGCTAATTCAATCTTTAATGTACATGAATAATCACTCCAAAATGAGTGGTCTGTGTTAGTAAAAAGCAAAACAAAACACAACCAACCCTCCCCACCAACTAAAAGCCCCTCCACTGTACTGGATTGCCTTTGATCTCAAATTCAACACCAAACATATTTTGTGTCTTCTAAATTTTTTACGTTTCTATAAAACCTATTTACTAGAAATTATTTGTAAGAAATGCTTCTTTGGAAATTTCTAATATCTGTTTAATAACAATTCCTTAACAAAAGGCTATACAGTTGAACCTCTACACACTGGGATTCTTGTTTAGCAAAATAAAAACCAAAACATTGCTTGGAAATGGACATAAAATAGACTTCTATATGGAAAAAAAAAATCTAGCAGATTGACTCTTGCAAATATCCAATTAGTGAATTCTCAATCTGCCATACTGCCTTCCTCTGTCAACACACAATTCTTTTCATGTCAGAAATGTGTAAACACCGTTTTGTTGACCAAACAGAACAGTGAAAAGGAAAAGTGTTTGGCCTAAAATAGCTCATTCACAGAAATTAATTGGTTCCCAGGTTGTTGCTTTTGTTGGGGTTTTTTGCATATAGAAGGAAATAAAAAGGTGTGCATTTCAAATGCTTAGAACGTTATTATCCAACCTGTATACATATACACACACAATTTTTTTAGTATTCAAGCAAGATAGTTAATTCACAAGTAATTCACAAAACGCTCATTTTCATACCTGCTTTGTGAAATGGATAATAGTCCACTGTTAAATAGCTGAAGGAAAGCTGCATTGCCCCTCCTGTAACACGCCTATTTGAGTCTGTAAAATAAAACTACGCTCAGTTCTGCAGACATTGTATTTAGAATGTTAGTTCTTATGTTGCTGCATTCCTTTAAACAGCTACTTCTTCCTCCCCTTTCCTGGCTCTCCTTACAGCCTCATTATCTTCCCTCAAAATTTTAATTCAGATAGTCTTCACTGGTTTCTAAAGATCAGCTTTTAGAACTCCTGTGTTCTGTACTCAGTTGCTACTAACAAATTGCATATTGTTTTAAATACTATTAAAAAGTAGACAACTCTTTGAACACATATTGCTGCAGTTTTTCTGAAAGAAAACTTTTCACACTGAATATATGATTATGATCAGTCATTCGAAGTCAACATTTACTTTCAAGACTATTGTAAATACAATTTTTTAAATTTTATTTGACAAATATTATCGCAGTGAAGAGGTCTTCTCAGAGTCTTCTCTTCTGCTTTTTCCACTGCTAAATTTAAACTTCATGGCCAAAAATAAAGGACCAATAAAGAGATCTTGCTAAGAATGATAAATCCCAACTGCAGTAGATACACCACATGTAAGGAAATACGTCTCTAGCCAGTGAGCCTTATGCTCTGCTGCTCTGCAATATTCTTCCCCAATCAAGGAAATATATTCACTAGAACCTAAGTTTTCCATACTCTTTTCTTCAGCAGACCTTGTATGCCTCTAAATTTTTCAGTGACTAGCCAGCTCCTTGGATATACACTGATATGTCATTCTCTTCTGATCACTTTTAAAAGGTGTGAAGGAAGTGTCATTTGTCTTCTTTTTTTCTGATTCTAAATATGGCTATATGCAATAGCCTTTCATTTAAAAAAAACCCCAAGCCCCAAAGTACAAGTATTACACACAAAATTATAAAGCCACAGAACACTTGTTCCATTCCTTCCACGTGCTGCAGAGCATACCAAATTCTCTAAATTACTAACAAAAAGAGGACTACTCTTTTATTAGTCTGCATTTTATAAAAGTAATACAGAAGCAGATTTTACAGTGACCCTTTCAAGCCACAGTATTGCTGCCACTGCATTCTTCATAACCCAGTTATCTTATAATATAAAAGAAAAAAACAGCAGTAACAATCAGACCGGACAGTATCAGTTTCTAGAAGACAGGAAAAGCACTGAAGCTACTAGCACTCTTAGCAGTTTTTATTGCATTTATTCTAAAATAATTACATTTAATAATGAAATGTTGTCCTAATAGAGGCATCTAGCCAATTTTAAATGTGTCTGCAGACACTGAAGACAATTCTGAATACTCCTTTAAAATAAAGACAGACTCTTGATTAACATTATCATATTCCCCCAAATGTCTTCTAAAAGTGATTATGGTTCACAAGCATGTTACTTTTTCTTTTTTTTTTTGAAAGTTACCTTTTTCTTTAGCATGGATATCATCACATATATGTAGGTCCAAATGAGAAATTACTAAGTGATGAGAGGTTTCCTTAACATCAAAATCATTAAATAATTTTACTATTGCATCATTTTGATCAGGTGCTGCTGTTGTCTGGTGTGCTTTCACCTGCTGAGAGCTGGGTGCAGGGGCAGAGCTCTGAAAAAAATATTTAGTCATGTCAATTTATAAAGTTCACCCTTCCTTTCAACGAGAAATATTCGTTTACTTACTCAAAACAGGCCTTTGAAATAAGGAAAAATCTGCATCACATGCGCTCACCTTGGATCGTTATTGAGATTTAAGTGTGCTGTTTTAGAATAAAGCTAAGTTGAGCTAATGCATAGGTGTCACAAAGAGGCAGTACCAGTGCATCCCCCATTCTCCTCCTCTTCCCCCACACTTCTTTACAGCCCTGTCACTTGCAGCACTGGTATTTTTCTAACTTTTGTTGCAAGCTGTTCAGGGAGCTAAACCAGCAGAAAACTATCAATTTTTTGTTGGGCTTATTTCTGCTAGTTTAGTTCCCCAAACTACTTCACAATAGGGTCAAACATGAGCTGGTGCCAGTACCAGGGAATTAGCAAGATGCAAGTACAGGGAATTTGAGAATCCCGACCTTCCTGCTCATTAACAGCTGGCCATTAGATTGCTGTAGCTAAACCACTGAATCATGCCATAAGTCATCAGCACCACCGCAGGAACTGAACTCTCCATTACAGTACACTATCTTTACTGTAAGAGATTCTATACAAATGACTTTACTCAATCAGCCTTAGTAATAAATTATGTTTTATTTTTATAGGACTATCTTTTATCAGTGTATTTCTGCTGCTGCTTTACAGACAAGAGGAGGTCCCTACCCCCAACACTCGCAGAAGCCCAGCTGGTCTAGTCTACTGTATGTGCTGAAAGACCACCAAGATTTACGTAAGACTATCTTACATGCAGCATCAATATCACATCTATGCCAGCAGAAATATGTTAAAAGCAGAATTATTTCCAACTATATATTCCAACTATTATTTCCACTATATATTCCAACAAGAGAGCTGCATGATGGAAAGCTCTTACTAAAAGCTAATTTTCTAGTAGCATGAAAACAAACTGGACAAGCACTTTAAATCACTGTAGTAAGCATATCTATCCACACATTAAGGCTACTTTAATATGTCTTAATTATAATTTTTTTTATTCATAACCAGAAAATATTTGGAGAGCAAATTCACTAAACAGTTAATCAACTGTTAAGTAAATACAGAAATCTAAATACTCTGTACATGGATAAATACAACTTTTTTCTTTCCTGCAATTAACATCAATACACAAAATCTTGTAAAATAAAGTCTATCTTGTACTACTGTGATTCATTCTCAATGTAATTTAAGATATACGGCTGAATGAAAATGAGTAACTGAACATTCTCCAAAATAAATTAACACAACAAACCACATTGTGTTGTATTTTAGAACACCTGATAATGATAATAGTGAGACAATCAATTATCATACCTGTGCTGTTTCAGAAGCCAAGCTTTTTCTCTGTTCTGTTGATTTCTCTATGGCTTCACTAAGAGACTTGGCATACTGCACCATAGCTTTCAACTGTGAATCAGTCAAAACCCATAGCAAATCATCCAGAATCAGAACCAGTTTTGATGCCACTACATTACAATCCTTTAACTGTAGAATAAAAATTTAAACAAGTCAAATGGATTCATTAAATACTTACACTTCTTATACCGACTATAAGAAAAAAAAAGTTGAATGCAAAACCACACCTCCCAAAAAGCAAATTTCTTCCATATAAATAACAAAAATATCTTTTATTTTAAATTGTAATCCCCTCATTAACTAAAAAGTACCTAAGATATAGTATATTTATGCCTCCCTTTTTATGTTTGGCATGCATTGGATATTAAACTGATGCATTTCTCTAAATGCAAATAATGTAAATACTGCCCGAATCTAGAGAGGTAAGACAACATGCATCATCATAAACAAAGCTCTGCAGATCAAACAATTTCATTAGTAGGACCTGTGCAATGTCTTCATCTTCAAATTCTGCCTGCAATATTTCTTGTAAACTCTACAGTCTTACCAATTATATGTTATTAAAAACTTAATTCAGGGAATTCTACATTATATATGGCCTAAATTTAAAACCTTTACTATGAGCACATATGCGTTAAGAGCATGAGTTAAAAATGAATTCATAAAAATAATAAAAGATTTCAAACTTTTCAAGTTTACCCTTCTTTTAAGCGTGACCCTAATTTTTGATTGGTTAGTAATCAGTCGAACTGGAGCACTCATGATTTCATGCTTAGAGCTCTGGATTGCATCTGCTTCTATTCTGATCATCTGCCAGTTGATTTCTTTAAAAGTCAAAACCTTTAAAGAGAGAGAAAAAGAGAAAAGCACCTTTATGCAATATGACAGTTTACTTGCGCCTAAGCACATGCACATATATGTATATATCTGCACATATATACACACACACACTTATATGTATCCTTCACGCAGAGCCATACGAACCGAACAAATACAAGTCACTTGTTATTCCACTTACAGGTCTCAGGAAGTAAAACCCTGATCTTCCTCTCTACCTCTAGAACATCACAGAAATGTTAAGCTAGTTCCAAGCACACAGAGGTAACAAGCAGCATTTAAAATATTCAGAAGAAAATAAAGGTCACAATCATTGCGTTCTAGGTAGCTTTTGTTAGAGGAAAAAAAGAAGATTGTGTAGTTTAGTTTCAAAATGCTAAATCCTAGTATGTAGGAAAAGAGCAGGGAGGGAAGCAAAGCTACAGGATGGTAGGTGTTTGGAGTGTTTTATTTCAATTAAAAGAGAAAGTTACACATTGAGCACGTTGTATGCCATATAGACCCCAGAAGCTTTGAATCCGTTACATGGATATCTAGAAGACACAGCAAGGAAATGTTAGAATGATGATAGAAGAGCAGCAAGTACAGCTGGATATTGAAAATCGAATATGGGAAAAATGAGTGATTGTCCAGCAGCAACATCATGGAGAACATCAAACGAACAGGACATCAAGAGGAAAAAATGGTTATATTAGTTTCCCTAAAACTCCTTCCTACATTACTCTGAAGAAATAAAGTTCAGCCATTGGGAAAGTGGAAGAGGGAAGAGTTTGTTTGGTGTGTGTGTGTGTGTGTTATTTTTCAGCTGTCATTCTCCTTTTGTCAATTTGAAAACTGCACAGCCTATGTCCTGCAAATGTAAGCAGAGACTTAAGTAAAACAGACCCAATGTGTTTGGGAAGGAGGTATGCACAATAATACAGCAAGATGGAAAGGCACAGTGCAAAGCAGCCTGTAAAACACTATTTGCAGAAAAGCAGAGTACCTACCTTCCTCATCCAGAAGATGCAGGATGAATGGAAGCTTCTAAAAAAATTCTAAGGAGATTACTTTTTATGTTAAGAGTGTAGCTACAGTGCAAAGCTAAAAGCTTGCTCCCTTAAAGTGTAGTTTTGCACAAGTTATCTTTATAGTACAGCGTTGTTTCTATTTTTTCAACTTTTCATGCAATTTACCACTAACAAATCATTCACTATAGTTTCTAGAAATTTGTATTTCCAGAATTCATTGCAGTAAAAGGAACACTCCCCAGGGAGAGTTCTGTTGTGTATGGGACGATTATTCAGAATAAAATTCTTCCTAAAAAGCACAAAATCAAAAAACACGGCAATACAAAATTCCATCTAGTCAAACTTCTTCCTCGTTAGATTTCATTAACTCATGAGCATTAGCATACAGATAAGCTCCAGGAAAGACAAACTGTCAGAAAAATAGTTTTCAACTTGTTATTTTTGGGGTATTTTTACCTAACATTCTCTTGGCATTTCTTTCACTACATAAAAAGCAATTACCTGACTCCTTAACTCTCAGTAAACTCGTTGTTCTGGAATAATCATCTTTAAATGGGCAAACATGGGCAAAATTTGACACACCTATTTATCCAAGGCCAGGTGCATGCTAAAATAAGTCTTTCTCAATACAACATACAGCATTTAGAATCAACCTTGCACTCAGTATGCGTTTTACTTTGGTTACATGGCAGAAAGCAAAAGAATGGTATACACCAATCTAGGACTTCCATGTTAAGTTCTCCCAGACAGTAGAAAAGTATGCACTTTACTGCTATTACTTTTTTGTATATGTATGATTTAGTTATTCCAAGAAAAATATTTAATTCTTGCATAGGAACTTGATTAAAATTCAGTTAAAATTGCTTAAAGAAAAAAAAAATCCTTATTAGGCAAACCCTCACAAGCAAATAAATAACCAGTTAAAGCTTTAAAAATAATAAAAAAACCCAGCACAATGCCTTATCCTTCCACACTTAATATACCATTCCTGGTTTTTTTCAGTACTCTTCAAGTCTGGTCCAGTTTTCATTTTAAAATGATCACAAGCTTGGAGAACATAAGAAGGGAATGGTACATATGTTTGCCCTGGTCTCTGCTCTTCCCTAAGCATCCATTTTGGCCACTGCTAGATACGTGACATTTGATCTGACTCACATCTACCACTTTTACATCCTTGTGTTTCTAGAGGACAGCTGAAATTACTGGGCACAGAATGTCTCCATAGCCAGTAACAGCATGTTTCCTAGACTGTATAAGGTTGCAATTCAACTTCCTCCTCCTTTACTACAAACACAAGGGAAAAAAGTTAGCAAAAGATAGTATTTACCTCTCCACGCTGAGCTTCTTGTATTCTGGTAAATCTGAGGTCAGCATGTTCCCAGTTTGCATTTACACTATATATTCTCAGCTGGGAAAGTTCAAATGAAGCATTAAAGGCTTTTGCACCAATCCTTATTACAATGGAGTTCACAGAAACCGAAATGCCTTCTACCACTTTTTCAGCAAAGCCATATTCACTAAAAAGTGAAATGCCAACATATTAAATACACACCTAATGAAAGGGCACAAAAATAAATTTAAACTGTTGAAATACAACATGAAACAAGCCATAAAATAAGTTCCTGATGTATTCTCCAGTTATGAATTTTTGTTAAATATACTTGATCTAGTTTACAAGAATTTCCATCCTATGATCCTAATCTCAAAATAGTCATTAAAGAACATATTTTGGACCAAGATCAATCTCCATGAAGTATAACAATGAATGCAATTTTTCCAGATAAATATTTTATACATAGATATAAATGTATTAAAAAAAAATTATATATTATACATACATAAGAATGACAGTCTACAGCATTACATAGAAATCTTACTCTTCTTTACGTATATATAAGGAGTAACTCATGTCAAATCAATTATTCGGCAACTTCAATCTGGTTAGTATTTATCTCTATAAGCTAAATTATTCCACCCATTAAAACAAGTGTCTTTCCTGTATACAAAACAGTATAAAGTATTTGCTTTGTTTCATTCTATAAAAGAGAGGCATCCTAAATCGTGGTTACATTTCTACATCAAATGCATTCTAGTATTAAAAAAGATAAAGCAGTTGCAATAATTTTTTTAATAAAAATCTTATGCATTCTGAATGTTTTAGATTAATGAATGGAAAATTGTATTTTAAATCTTCTTTTAACATCTAAAATTTTTTGCCTTTTTTTTTTCTGCTTCTTTGAAAAGTAGATTTTATGTGGTTTGTCATTCCTTTTCCTTTTTATAACTTCCATCCTACACAGAATCTCTATGGCAATGATTTTCAAGCTGTACCCTAGGAGACATAGAGGCCCATGGACTGCTTCTACATATTAGGCAGAAGTTAAAATAAGAAAAGCAATTGTATCACCAAATTTGTTTCTCTGTATATGGGTCCCTAAGCCCACTGAAAAATGCTTTGGGTCCATAAAAAGGAAATGACTGGGGGAGTGAGGGGATGGAAATCACTGATGCAACACTATATTGTCCCACCAAATTACTTGACTTTTGGGCTATATACTGTGCATGAAATCTTTCAGTAAGATTTGGCTGATACAATAAAGGAAATAGAACTTTAAAACACCACACTAACAAATAGCCCTTAATAATGTTTTTTAGGCCAAACAAAGGAAAAATAAAGTTTTTAAAAAACGCACCCCAATATTATATATATTTTCCAAATAGGTTGTATGCAAAATGTCTTTAATTTTCAAAAAACTTAACATCAATTAAACTTGGTAAATTTTTGATGCAGTAGTTGCACCCATATGAACTTTGCCTAGGAAGCTCCATGCATAGTTCAGATGTTCTCTCCAGGCTTGGGTCTGCATAGTTCCATTATCGCTATACATATGTAACTCCACCTACAAGTAATAAAATTTTGGAGAGAAAGAAATAGCAAGCTGCAACACTACATACTTCTGAAAATTTGCCCAGGATCTAACTGTTTGATATTAATTCAAAATCAGTAATTTAAACTTTTTTGAATTAATTGCATGTAAGTATCATAACTGACCTCTGTCCAGATGCAGTTGCTATAGGAGAGGGTCCATTAGGGGCACGTGGCTCTTCACATGTGCTCATTTCCATTACAACTTTATCCAAGGACTTGAAAAACAAAACAAAACAAAAAATTGGAGACCTAAGAGGTAACGAAGTAAATATATAACATATGAAGAAAAAATAAACAAAAATATCACTTGAGAACTTTTTCTGAAATATACACAGAACAGTTCTTACCATGTCAATTTTCCCATAAACCTTTGTAATGTACCAAAATTACCTATTTTTTAATTTGTTCATATAAATTTTTAAGTTTTGTGAATTCTAACTGACCTTCCCAGTCAAATATTGGATAACATAATTCTTGATCCCTGAGTATTATTTATCCATCACACACATTTTCAAAAACTCCATTTTGAAAAGGGCAGGATTTAACGTGGGCTCATCTCGGTTTCCTTCCTATACAATTGTTCTTTCAGTGAAATACTTAATACCTCCTGAGTTTTCTAAATGGTTCAGTAAGTTCAGAAAATTTTAATGGAAAATATTTGAAACTCATCTACTAAAATTCGTGATAGTAGATGAAGTTTTGTGCTGCATCTTTAAAACAAAATCTGAATATATGTAATACGTACACATATGAGTGTGTATACATTCTGTGTATATGCATCTTCAGTAGAAGTAGTAAAACAAGTAATTTCTAAAAAGATATATTCTAGCATAATTTGCAACACAACATATTATAGTAAAATTGTATGCTATTACTGTATTCTTTGTACATGAGGTGGGACCCTTACAAAAGAAGCTGGGAATTAAGGGAATGAGACACCTAAATCCTATTTTAACTGAAGGCTATATTTAAATAGTAGAACTATAACACATAGATATAAATAATGCATACTAACAGGGGGGTGAACAGAATGGGAACACACCAAATGCAAAACCTTATTTCCAGCAACTGAATAAATCCAAGCATCTCCTAACTTACATTACAATGCTTGTGACCTAAATTTATCATACAACCTGGGAAGGCTCTTAATTTAAGGCTTATAGGTCTGAAACCATGTCCCATTGGAAGCTCATCAAAACACAACAGCTAATACGACTTCACTGTCTAGTTCTGACTTTATACCACCCCTTCTGAATTCCTCCATTTACCCTCTCTTAGGTCAGACAAAGCACACTAGAAAGCTTTTTCCTCAGTTTTAGATTTTTCATGATTCAACCTGCTCTACCTACTGGACTTTACTATCATATTGTGTTAATTGCACCTGTCTTCATAATCCACTTGCTCCGCAACTTTTTTCTGTGCTACTCTTATTCATTAAATGCCCTGACTACTACCTAGAAATTCATAAACTCTCCAGTCCAGATTTATTTATACTTCACTATATTTTGATGCTTGAAGGGAAGCGTTAGCTGTTAACAGTAAATTTGGACAGTTTTAAATTATCTTCTCAGCTGTCTTAATGAATAACAATCCCTTAGTTTGAGGATAGTGGGGGTTGGGGTGAAGCCGGGATTTCTCTGTTTATCCTAACATTTTTAGATGTTTGACCACTCTTCTAAGGTTTCTTAAATTAAGAGCTTCAGAACAATCTCCTTCACTACATGACTAGTGCAAAGAACAGTAGTGCAGTGATTTCAGGAGTTAGCATAATATAAATAGGAGTTAATGAAGAACACCTGGAGGTAGATACCTGTCTATTCTTTTCTCACTGGCAACTACTGTACTTTGATAGAGGAAAAACTGCTGCACAGCCTCCTTAGGTCCCCAAAGCACTCCTCAAAATTATATTGTTTATCATATAGAAACAAAAACTGATTATGAGCAAAGATAACTTAGTATTGGCCACTATGTTAACAGACAGATTTTCACAAAGGGCAACTCAGCTCAGTGAAAGTACCTTTCGCTAGACCAGTGGGTTCTAGTTACCTCCTAAGCTATGCAGACAGAGGATGCTATTCCAATTTAATCAAACTCTCAGTAGCAAAAATATCCCCAACAGAATAGCGGAAGTTCAGTGATGTAATAAAGGGCTGAAGTTGGACATTTAGGCCATTGAATTCACCTTGCTTTAGAAGTCAGAAAGGCTGTTGTACAGTGTACTATTGAAGAGTGAATTTTTGTTATCAGTTTAGTGCACTTGTTCAAGGAAAGCTTTATGTAAAAAAGGTGACTTTGAAAGTCATATTAGCAATCTCTGAGGCTAAGATAAGTTCAATAGGAGCAAAATAAACAATCAGGCCTTGCTACCATGGGTCAAAGTATGTAATCTTTAAGAATAGCACGGCTTAAGCCGATTTCCTAATTTGGCAGTTGCATCTTACAGTCAAGAGGTTGAATCATCTCACCTCAGCATTACCACGCTTTAAGCTCTGTGTGTCAGGAAGAAGCGGTACAGACATTAGTACATTGCAACTGGGTCACTAGCAAATGCATCAAGTATTTAAAACAACATGTCTTTCCCAAGTCTGATTCAGAACTAAGGCATTACAAGCATATTCAGGAATTCAGTGCAAGACTGGGAAGCATGACAGTTAAAGGAATATTCATTCCTAAATAAACACAATTAAGAAAAGTTTAGCCATCATCAAGCAGATCGCTTCTGGTGCCACCACATTTCTTAGTATACTTAAAAATGAACAAAATAGAACAAATGCAAGAATTAGCATTATTTCTAATTGTCGCTAAGTCCTATCTACACATTTTACATCCTATTTATATCCAGGCTGAATCCTAGGCTGTTACAGAAACCCTGAACTGTTACACGTATCAAACCTGCCATAATTGAGACCATTGGGTGGAGTACAGATGTAGAATAGAAAAAATCCTTAGAAAAGATAGCTCCAAAAGACAGGCAGGAACCTGTAAAAAGGTTAGTTAGACAAATAACCACCCTTCAGGTAAACCTAAATTAAGATGCAAAGACTGAAGAACTTGACAGAAAATAGCTAACAATCAAACATTATAGTGATGATGCCCAAAGCCATAGGTTAAGAAAACAAACCTACCAAAGAAAACATTAAGGCATTTTGTCTTGATCTGCTGCTACCCAGAGGACACTTAATAAAGGCCCATTAATGTTTTGGTTATTTCTAGAGTCAGGTCAAGAGAACTATATAAATATTTGAGATAAATTCTGCTACACAGAGTATATTTAGGAGTTGATCTCAAAACTCACCAAAGAGATGGGATGTGTTTTCAATTTTGTCCATGGTATCTGCAAGGGAAAACATTATTCTAAAGCAAAGTAAATATCAAAAATAAAATTAAATAAAGCATTTGTTTAGAATGCGTTTTATATATACAAATTATATTTGTAACTCCTGAACTCAGAATAATACTTCTTTCAAAATATCAAGTTTATCTGAAAAATATTGTAAATTTATGCACACACGAATTTATTTTAGGTGTTAAAAACAGAACTTCAAAATCTAATCTACTTATCACTGAACAGAAAACAGAGGAATAAAATAGCATCTGTCTCTAAGACTGAGTTGTCAAGCATCAGGAAAATCAACACTGTCTTCCACATTCTTTCCTTTAAAAGGAAAGGAAATCCACATTTGCTCTGTTGGCCTACAAGTAATTTGATGCCTGCAACAAAGCATCAAGTTCACTGCATTCAGAAAAATCAGGACAATCTCCCATTAAGGAAAACAAAACAAAAACCCCAAAAGACTGAAGAGGTGCCAAAATCTGACCAGATCATAACTTCTGTCAAAAACAAGCCATAACTTCATTTCTTACTCTCATATTAGTATAACCTAGGAGACACGATAAACATTGCTTCAATTCTTAGCAGCCACAAGGACCAAAAAAGCAACGTCTACTAGATTTAGAGTGTTTCCACATTACCCACAGAGACCAGAATACCTCAGAAAGATATTTTTCAAAACAGGAAAGGAACAAGAGGGAAAGCAACAGAAAGAGAAGGGTAAAGAGAAGAAATAACACATAAAAATAGAAAAATAAATAATTATAGTAGACTAATTGCCATGGGCAAATACAAGCTTTTACCTCTACCCCTATTTCAGAACATGCAGGAATAAATTCTACTCAGAGAGAAAAAAAAAATTCAAAAAAATCACTTCGTATTTTCAACATTTCCATATGTATTTCACATCATCACATGAGAAACAAAAATTAGTAAGAAATTATTGCTGGTAACATCTTTGTTTTTCTCTAAAATTTTATCAAGTACACATCACAATTTTCTATTAATACAAAGTTGCTTGAAAGTTTACAGAAGCAGAAGGAAAAAAAGAAAGATGTGGCTAATTACCATTGCAGCACAATAAAATACTCACCCTAATGGATGCTTTATTGCAAAAGACTTTGTTTATAGCAAGCCATGTTGGAAGATCCAGCATGTTCTGAAGCACCTCTTGATCCAGCTCTAAATTGGTCAGCTGACCTTCGCCCTTTAATGTGCTCAGGTTGATCTTGTCAGGTGACAAATTTTTGGTGAACCTAAAACCAAACATGCACCTTAAGTAAATGCATATAAAGCAATCAGCTGTCCCACATATAGCTGACAATTTAACTTAAAGCAATGGTCTGGAGGCAAGGAAATCATCTTAGGTACAATTTCACCCTGAAAAGAAATGGTACCATGGAATTGCTTAGTCCCTCTAAATTTTTGCATCTCATTAACTCCATTTACAAATACATAAACAAAATTAAAGACATTATGAGGTATCTTCTAATTTGTCTATCATCCAGAATAACAAATCCTTGATTCAAACTATTTAACAATTTATTTTAAATTATATAAGGTAAAAGTGAATCCATTTCACTCTTCTTTAGTTTTTCAAAAGGAGAAAAAAAAATCCAAAACCTCTACAACTGATACTGTCATTCTTGGAGCAAGCAGGAGTGGCTTAGAATTCACTCAGGAGGAGTAACAAAAACCTACTCCTTACAAATAGTACCTTTCTATATATATTTAAAGTTAAAATCTTGAAGAGTTTTGTTTACATTATTCATTAGGTTTAATCATAGAATTTAATAACATAAACTAGAAATATACATGCATACACATAGCAGCATGGTGTATATAAAATATTGGATGAAAGGTCAATCTGATATACAAGGGCTAAAAAAAAATGTAACTATTTAAAAGAGTACACGTGCAATAAATTTCATTATACTTCAAAGGCGCTATGATTTGCTGATACCACAGAACAATCCACGTGACTGTGTCAAATGGTTCACATCCTTGTGATAGAAAAATCATAGGTACTCCACCCTCAAATCAACAGCTGTAGCATTATATCTACCACAAGCTGAAGAACAGGCTATACTTAACCACACTTCCACTCTGCCATGGAAAATTGTTTCTGCTCATGAATGGGGTCTAATTTTACAAGATTAGGTAGTAGAAAATACTACTGTTTGCATTACGCTTTGTGACTTTTCCCACCAAAATCTCCCCACGCTGATGTTCTGCAGGCAGAGAGCAAAGGGGTTTGTCTGCCCACAAGGATGGAACATCGCCCCGAAGCAACACCCCAGGAGGTGCAACTCCAACATTTCCTTCCCATTAGAGACCAATTTCTAACCGAACTATGAGGTCCTTATGAAGTCAGATACGCAGGGGGAGATGGTGGAAGAAGGTGCAGAAGGCTGGCAAGCTTTTCCTCTTAACAGTTTCCAAGTGTGGCTTGAAACACGGCAGGCATTTTCTCAGTCTGACAGCTTTAGTGCATTCTTGTGATGGTAAGCTTTGGAAATGCATTTACCTAGCCTGACAAAATGCAAGCGTCCATTTTACCACTCCTATGAAACATTCAGCCAGACATCAAAAACTTACAGAGCTTCATCACTTGTCAGTTTAATCACCAAGAGGAACTCTCAAAGATCAAGATATCTGGGGGTGGAGGTGCACAGGGGAAGAAGCTTGCTCAGAATTAAAAGTTCAGTTGTTTATTTTTTTTAACTATACCTGAAATTATTCAGGATCTATTTGCAAATAATACTAGACAAGTTTCTTATGAGAGAAGTGTTGCAATTGTTTCTGTATTGCTTACAAGGCATAAGTTATCTGGAAGGAATGAGCTTTGATTCGTGAATATTTTAATAATTTCAGTACTAAAAATAGATTAAGATAAGGCTATTAGCAAATATATTTTCCTTGACAACTAATGTGCTTCCAAATGCTCCATTTAGAAACATTATGAGGGGAATAAAGGACTTAAAATTATTTTTCTGGTCACCCTTCCTTGTTCCTTTTAACAAGAAAGCGTAATGAGAAGAGCTGAGTAACCTGCCTCAGTAAAACATCCCATCAGTAACTGCAAAATATAAAGCCTCCTGTCTCAGAAATCATATTGCCAAGTGTCATCTGACTCAGCTAATTCAAATTCCTAGAAGAAAAAAAAGCAACCATTTAATGTTTTCAGTCACATCATTGTAACTCTTCACTCTTGACTTTCTAGATGAGGGTCAACAAAAGAATCACAAATTGGTATTATTTTAAAGTCACATTTATACAGCGAATGCCAAAGTATTCTCCCATTACACACATACACAAAGTCTCCTGAGACTCATCCTCTGTGGAAGAAATCCCCCATTGCTATGCCACACCAGAAATGCCACTCAACTTGGATGCAGATCTAACAGTCATCTTGATCTCAACTGCAGACACATCACAGTGAAAGCCAGAGGATCTACAGGAATGGGTTTCCAAACTTCATAGTGAGAAAGATACCAAAATACCATTTTGGTATATTGGAGGAGAATGGAGACCGCAAAGCCGATCTTGAGTTACCTCTGACATCCTTCAGACAAAACAGGAGCCAGTCCCTCCCAACAAGGAGCAGAAAGACAGGGAAATCAATTTCAACAAGGAGCATCATTTCCCCTCTCCCCCTTTTCTACTTTTTTTTGTAATTTTCTGAGAGTGTTGCTTTGAATTTGTTACCTCTCCTGCAGTCAGCGAAAGGAAAAATGCTCTGAGTGCTGCTTCATTCAGCACAGGCTGACGTAAGAGGATCTCCACCTGTGAGACTACACCCTTCATTTCAAGTCACAGAAAAAAACTCTTAACAGGTGAGCTGTGAGAAGGTATTTCAGGTGGAGGCACCTGTAGCAGCACATCTCTTCATTCCACTTCCAGGCTGGAATGTGACTGATGAGTGGATGCTGAGGGACTGTAGTGTTTCCCCAAAACCCATAGCAACTTCATAATATACAACAACCCCATCTGCTTTGTCCAGAGCTGATTTTCCACCGAGGATGCCAACACTTTACGTTTCTGTGCCAGTTCCCTGCTCCTTCTAAACTCAATTGTTCCATAGAATACACTTTTGTTTGTCTGTTGGATATTTTCAGCACCTTAGAACCATTTCATACTACTTAATATAACAGCAAAAGCTTTTAGTTTTATATGGTAGCCTCTAACTTAAAAAATAAAAAATTAGAAGTTGGCCTATTTGGGCAGCTAGCCCTGCAAAACACAATGTGATCACACCCGTTGTAAATTCTAACTAAGAATTCAGATCTTCACGCATAAAATTAAAAGAAGAGCCAAATGACAAAAAGAACAGCATTTTGAATTAAAAATTAAAAAAAAGCCTTAGGGCAACCACAGTTGTCCAAACGGTATTGTTCTAGAATGCCATGGTACATCAAACCAGGACATGCCCCACTGAGCCAGAGTGCTTTGACTTTTCTTTCTGGTGTGCTTTGCATTCAGTCAACAGAGACTGGGGGAGAAGACGTCCCACAGACACATTGATGTGTGTCTAGTGCAAGTTCTACTGAACTTGCTGTGATTTGGTCTAGTCACGACTGACAAAACTGCTACCCACATAAAATCTGCAATTTAATATTTTAATACTATTAACTTTTAATTTTATTATTAAATTCAATGTTAATATTATTCTAAATATTCTGGTGTTGGAGACATTTTCTAATATTTATTGCCAGGCAAAAGCTAAGGAGGAGGCAGAACGGCTTTGGAGGTTGGCAAGTTATCTCTACATCTAAAGAACTACTGTGTCTCTTAGTACTGTAACCTAGAATGTTTAATTGCTTGAACTTTGAGAACTTATTAGGCTATCATATTTATAATACCATTTTTATGTAAAGCAGAGAGGTACTTCCCATAAAGTTAGGGTAGAATCATGAAATTCTGAATATGTAGTAATTATAGATCTTTGATTGTGTCATAATGTTTCATGATTAAAAACCTTTCATCAGGGAAAACCATTTAAAAATTCTCTATGAGCTTTTCATATAACTACTCAGAACTAACGTCACCAACTTCATTATATGCACACATTCTTCTCTTTTACTTGGCACAAGCAAACAGCTCCCCCCCTTCCTGCCATTTGTTTTTCACCCTGGTGTTCATTCCTTAGAATGAGTTAATCCTTAAAAACTGGGTCAAACTGGGAGCAGAGGCCTTGACAACAGGGCCCTTTCCCTGCACAACATCCCATGAACTCCTGACTGATGTTCCTTTTCTAGGGAACAGACCGAGTGCTAATACCCACTACTCAGTACAAGAAGTGAATAAAACAGAAGAGAGAAAAGTAAAAGGGAAGGGCAAGAGGAATGTAAGTAAAGGGCATGGTTGAGTTCACCAAAGCTTTACATTACACTGTTTTGCTGTGTCAGTAAGACATCACTGTTATTGAGGTAATACATACTTGGTTTGCCAACACCACAAGATATTCTTAGCAAAACTCTTTTCACAGATTTAGCTTCAATTTCACAAACTACCTTTCCTTCCTCAAAACATACGATTTGAGGTTTGAATTACTATATCTGATAAAACTGAATTGAAATTCATGCTTATACTCAATTCTATGAGGTAGATTAATGCTATAAAATATTTTACACTTTAAATGCAAGAATCCAGAAATACGAAGTTATCGATACCACAAGCAGCCTGACATAGCTCCCTTGGGTACATATATACATACACACACACTAAGTACTACCATGCAGTTAGACAGACAGTTCAACTTTAATTTACAGAGAACAGATTAAGAGTTTAGTGAAAAGCATAAGACTGCACAATAACAGCACAGTAGTAAGAACTGTATGTAGAGTATTAAGTTACAATCATTGTATTTTGTCAGGAACACAACAGTTCTGTTCTTTTCATTCTTTTCTCTCTAAACCAACTAAAAATCTACACAGAAGATTAATTTTTTACCTTGCCCGAAATATTTATTTTCTAAAGTTTTGTTTGTAACAATGCAGGCTTGGATCTCTGAATGGAGCACTCCACTATGCTTGCAGAGAAGATGGCCAAGAATTAAAACTAGAAACAAAAAACAACCAAAACCCAGTAGAGAAGACAGGGGAAAACACTTCTCTTGAGAACACATGGTTTATGGTATATGGTTTATATAATGAAGGCCACAGACCACATATGAAGCTTAGAGTAGTGCTCCTCAAAAGTTTGGAAAGAATACCAGATGCCTTGTCAAGTTCATCAACAGAAACTCCAACCTCTGGATTTAACAGAGAAATAACAGAAGTCTGGATTGCATATGGACACAGGATTCTCAGCTGTTTTGCACATCTACTCTATATACAATCTCTTCCACCTGGCTCTACCATATGCCTCCCTTGATTTTAAATAAACTTCCTTCAGTGATTTGATCCTGCATGTATGCTTTAATCATGACAGACTATTAAATCATAATATGTGCCACATGTTTTGCTTATCTCCTTATTATGGACCAGAACTCCTTAAAAAGATGTACGGTTCAAAACAACCAGCTCTGAAAAAGGGAAGCATGACCTACCAAGCACTGGCAACTGCATCAATACAGCAAAAATGGAACAGAAAGATAACTGGGTATTTTTCCTGTTCCTGGCTGAACCATGTTATCAGATCACAAAGGAACTCTGTATTTCTGAAGCAAGAAAAACAGTTTTTTATCAGTTGAGTTTCTGAGAAGGTATCGGCTTCTCACAGCTCTAGGTAACAGAGAGAAGGAAGTCTACTATCGTTCTGCTCACTGTACCACTTCTATTGTATTTAAATAGAAGAGGAACAGAACTAACTCTTTGTCAAATCTGCCACAGAAACAAAGCATTGGGATCACCAGAGTGTGTACTGTTATAAGTGACTTCCTCTCATCCGGTGTAACACCACAAATCAAAGCTGATCTTCAACAGCAGTTTTGATCTTAAAAATAAAAATAATAAAAAAATCTAAATCCCTCTCAACTTTAAATAAGAAAAAAAAAGAAAGTCACAGCAAATAGCATGCTGCAGGCAACATAACAATTTCCTCTCTCGTATTTTCTTTCCTGTAGCCAGAAGTATCAGTGTCTCAGAAGCAAAACATCACCTGCAAATACTGAGTTCAGGAGCATTGCTATACTTTTCCCCAAGGCAGCACATCATTAGTTAAGTCCAAAGTACCAAGATGCTTCTATCTATTTAGATGGCAGCAAGTCCTAGGTGAGAAAAAGACAGACTCCCTAGATTAAAAAACAACTCTACATACCAGAAACATTAAGCACAATGACATTCAGAAGAGTTCTTAGTAGCATTCCCTTCTTGATCCAGGTATGACAAGAGAGAAAAGGTGAGACAGACTACAGTCATACAGGATTAAAGATTTAGCTGCCGTTAAGTGAACGGCTCACAGACCAAAGACAGACTTTACAGATGCAACAAGTGATTGACCTGTATTGAAACGGTAAGGCACTAATGAAAATTTTGCGTGGATGTGATAGACCAGGGGAAAAAAAAACCCAACAAATACAAACCCCAAACTTCTGTAAAAGATGTCTATTTTAATCCTTCAGACCTATGAAACAAGATTAGGATCAAGCAACTGAAATCTTCTCTTGGTATTTTAAAAAACATCAACCAAAAAGCATCACAAAAGCTGCTACAAAAATTAACTATACAGTAAAGGCTTAAGGTTAGTAGGAATTGGTCAGAAGACTGCAAGAGCGGCAATATCTATTATGTCCAAAGGATACGTAGAAACCCAAAGGCACTGATTATATTTAGTAATGCCCTAGAAAAACTTGGTGAACTATGAAGTAACAGAAACCTTTGAGTGAATCCTGGCTGTCCTAGGGACATTTTAATTTTAATGCAGTGTATTGAAGTAGTATTTCACCCAGAAAGAAACCATTAAGCATGGTTTATGTAAGATGTGGAGTAAATGACTTTTAGCTCTGCAGGCTGAGTTAAAATGTGTAAAAGTTGACAGATAACATTAAAGTCACATTCATCAAGTCCACAGAAAACTGACCCTCCGAGGAACCCAAGACATCAGCAAATGGCTTTGCAGCAACAGCCGACTCATTGATGATGCAAAATACTGAACATTTGAAGATACAATTCATGGAAACTACTGGGTTCTAAGTGAAAGGTATGTTTTTAGGAAATAAAGCTAGAAGATAAGAGAGGGTGAAAAACTGTCTGGGATACATGAAGGTTAAAGTACTTCTATGTACAAAAAATGAATGGTAGGTAGTACTAAATATCACCACAAAATATGATGGCATGCCCTCATCTTGGACAATGCATCCATTTCTGAAAATATTAAAACTAATTAAGAAACAAAGAGGATAAACAAAAACATTAATGACAAAGTAATGAACACTACACAAAAAGTTAATTAGATGCTCATTTATCTTAACATAAGAACAAAAACACACATGAAACTAAAAGAGAACACATTTAAAGCCAGTAAAAGGAAACACTGATTGCAGAACATTTTAATGCCCAAGAAAACATCAGATTAGAATACAGTACCAAAATTAGAAGCTTCAAAGAATTAAAAAAAAAAAAAAAAATTAAGATACTTGTGGTAGGGTTTGTAGGGAGAGGTAATACCTTTTATGCCTACAACATAGTAAGATTAACCAGATGCACTCTGACACATAAACACTTAAGTTCTTTACTTAAGAATATTCACAGTACATTAGGTTGAAAATAAACACTTGTGAGGATAAAGTTTAATATTTCTGAACAAAAACAGTCCCGCAAACAATGGCACTCTCACAGTCTGCACCAGGAAGACAGTATTGCCATAGCACTGTAAAATCTCACCACTACTGTCAGTAGACAGCGGGTAACCTGTAGGCAAATCTACAGCGGACAGAACTTTGGTGGTCTGAGAGACTATCTTCCAGCCTTTATCCAGAAGTCATCTATATCAGCAATGTTGTGTCCTGCATAGATTCCCAAATACCATGCAGTTTCCTCCCAAGAAGCCCCTATCAGTAGATGAACTGCAAGGGCTACCATTCCCTCATTCTGCAAGCTATAGGGAATCACAAGGGACTCCTAAACAGCAATACTTTACAAGCACACCCCTCAGTACCTATGATACCTGACTGGCACCTTCTTACACCCTCCAACATCAATTTGTACAGGAGAAGGGTATCACCCCTCTACCCGTGGGTAATGTGGCCACCCCACACGAATGCCTGCATGCTCTATTTAATCACACCTTGAGCTTCTGTAGAATCAGGTCAGGTGTGCATTTGGTGGCTGAGTGCAAGATGGAGAACGCTGCATGGCCTACTGGATGTCCAGCATGGAGAGGGTCTGCACGATCTGCTGTTCAGCGTCTTGCCAAGGTGCTCCCAGGCCAACCCTCTGGAGCAGGACAGGACGTTCCAGTTTGCACACCCAGCCTGGACCTACTGCTCACAGCTGGCCACAACTTATAGCACACTAGTCAAGTCCAAAACACTACCTACAACCCTACAGTTTCAGGTGGGACTTTTCAGGCTACTCTACAGGACCTGAGCCACCTAACACTCATCAGGCCTTTTGACTTATCAAAGTCTGAAGACAGATCTTCCTTTCCAGGCACTAATTAGGACCCTGACTCAACAACCAACCTGTACTTGTGTAACACGTCTGGTGCGGTGTCACACCACCCCCCTTATCTCTCCCATCCTAGGAGGCGAAGTGCCGAATGGTACATCTGCTTTGCTGATGCTTTCCAAATAATTGCTTCCATTTCATCATGACACAGAAGGACTTCAGCGTGGACGACTACCCCAGCTGACTTCCTAAAGACAGCTTAGTACACTCATCCATTCACTCTGAGACCCATTCCATACCTTCTCAAATACTGACATTCCCACCAACTCTCTTGACAGTACATAAAGCTTCCCCCAGTTAATTCTGTAATAATACATACAGGAAATTATTTTCTTTCTATTTGGAAAAACTGTATTGGTTGCTTTTTGGGTACAGGCAGAACTGAAACAGCTGCTGTCATCAATGGCTATTATCTAATTATGTGTCATGCAGCAGATCTGCTCAGACATAGCCAAGCACTGTGCATAAATGAGGAGCTTACACTGCATGAATTATAATCATCTTGCAAGTAAAATATTGCTCAAGCAATTTCTCTTTCCTTTGTGGTAAATCCTCACACAGACCGATACTGGCTTTTCTATTCCATGAGTCTTTTCACACACCACTCATGCAAGCATAGAAACGGTCAGTATTATCAAACCCCAAAAACTTGTTTCAAACATGACAATCTTATACATGACAGACCTTAATGCATACATTGAGTACAAGATAACATAAAATCCTCATGTACTAAACCATATGTAGCAAGGTATACACAACTTCCACGTTGCAAGCAGCAAAAATAACACCTCACATTTTGAGAACTTGCTTATACTTGGTAACTATTAAATTTCACTCAAAATACAACATTCTGCATCTAATGCAAAGAAAAGCCACTTGATGCAAAATAATTTTATAAATTTAAAATCAAGAAATAACAGTGCCATGTAAAAGTATGACAACATCTGCCTTTTGGAAACCACATCATTTATTTATGTGATATTAGCAGATATCTTTTTAACGCTAACCGATCAGATCTCAGAACAAAATAAGATTTTTCAGTAAGACGTTAACTAAAAGGACTATTTTAATTAAGAAAAAAGGATCAGCTATTCTCTTCTGTAAACTAGGTAAAAAGCTGACTGATCCTTCAAATATCTATCAATACAGAGGTAATAAACACCAAGTTACAAAAAGGAATTAAGTAGGTGTAAATGATAAACAGCAAATGTCAAACAGCCTAAAGATATTGAGAAACACCTAGAAGACTACATCTAGAAAACATACATAAAGGTATGTTTATAATGGGATTGCTGATCTGCGTCACAAACCAGTTTTGCAAATTTTGTTTAGGACTTAAAAAAAAACAAAACAAAAAAACCCAAAAAAACCCAAACCCAATACACATAGCTGCACAGCAAACAATTATTTTTTGCAGAATTGTAAGTTACAAAACCAAACAGGAAAGAAAACGGAATTAATATTTTATAGAGCTCATTTCACTCCCAAGTTTATATAAACACATACCACCTCTTACATTTACTCTACAAAGGTGGGAGAGGGGAAGTTACCTGAGGGCAAGGTATTCAGACAAAAGGCCCCTATTCCTGGTGAAAGCAAGTGGTCAGTTGCCACGGCTTCTGAGAAGCTCCTGGTACTCATTTTGGTGGTAAGGATATTCACAGCAAACCAATCTCCACCAGAGCCAGCTGGGATCGCTGCAGGGAACGGGACACAGGGGACACACAAGGGATCAAGTTCAAAGGGAAAAAGGAGTGATACAATAACGTAAGAGAATTTTAGCTAAAGATAACTGCAGTTACAACAGTTTGTTACACATCATGACATTATAGAATTAAAAAGGAAACGGATCTCTGTAAAATGCTAGATTCCCATAAGAACATCCCTTGCTGTCTGATACGACAATACTGCAGCTGTGTTCAAATGAATAGCTTATGGAGAAAATTTTAATCTTGCAGAGAAGGTCTATATAATATAGCCAAGTGGTTTCAGAGATACTCAGTAAGTATATTTGGAATGTGAGAAGGAAGATAGCCTGGAGACACAGCATAAGAGGTTTTTATTTTATTTTGAAATGGGAGACAATTTTTCAGTTTTGGTTTGCCTAGCCTGTGATTTCTCAGCCCACATTATTTGTCCCTATTCATGGTGTCTCAACTTCACTTATTCAAAATTCACACTAAAGAAACATGACTCTACAGAGGTAAGGGAACAGGACTTCTTGCATTTGTTTTTGTATTTGAGGCAGTACTACAAAGACCTGCACACACTTGACATTCTGATTTTGCATGCTATGAAATTTTAGTACATTAAGCTTCTCAAAAATTGAAAATGAGAATCTTTAATTTGGCAAACCATGCAGTAATTTAAAGAAAGAAATTTTCTGTTAACTGTCTTCACTTTAAAAAGATGCCTCAGCCTAAATATAATTCCTACACTTTTACCCTTTTCGGTACAATACAATCCAAGCATTTGGACAGTGCCCTTAGCAGGCAGTTTGTTGGGATATTTGAACAATGTTGAGGAAATTCACCACTAAAGTGAATTACAGATACTTAGTTACAAGTGATTTTTTTTTTTGGCAGACCTCCAGATCCCCAGCAAGGGGAGCAACTAAAACCCGAGAATTGTTCCAGGAGTAAGCAACCACGTAAATTCCAGATTCCTGGGTAGCTGGATCCCAAGGCTGCTTCTTTGGCAGTCAGATAACAGAAGCAGCCAACTTCTCCAAGAGAATAAAAGCTCTGGTGTTCTCAAGCTATATGGTAGCTGCATGGCAGAGCTACCACAAAACCTGGGCTGGGGGCATTCTTCACACAGCAAGGCTCGTACATCCAGAGGGGAGCCTGGAAGTACTAAATGCCACAGCCTGAGTTGCAGCTCTTTTTTTACTTTTCCTCTCCTGTTTCTTCCCATGAAAAGAGGAGACAATGAAGAGATCTGAACCCTGGTTAGCACCAGCTCCACAAAGGTGTATGTAAGAACTTCTGCGGGAACTACCGGATTGAGAAACCTGGGTTTCCCTGCAAGCAGCCAAAACCTAGGTATGTTGTGTAATTACTTGGTAGCAATTACCCTTATGATTCGCAAAAAATCTGTGAAACAAATCACTTCATGTAAGCCTTCATAATTCCATTAATGTTTTATCAGAAATTATCTGATCTCCTTTGCCCAATCTGCTTGTAAAAGAAAGCAGAAAGTAAAGCAAAATACACTTTAACAAGCACCTCTCCCTCCGAAGATTATTTAGTACATACTTTTATAACCCTTTGATGTAAAAAAAAAAACCCCACGCTAAGGCTTCAGCAGGATAAATACCAAATTTAAAAAAAATGTAACTGTGGGCTTTGTTCTGATTCTTACATACTTCATAATTATTTGAACGTAAGATACAATTTTATTCCTCACAGGCTTTATTTAAATACCCTTTTTCCTGAGAATGCTTCACACTAGCATGTCACCTACTTGAACACAAAGCAATCTTCAGCATCATTTTTATCCTGAAACTTATTTCCCAGTAAAACTATTCTGAGAATCATTTAAAGAAAACGATCACATACTATACAAGTAAAATGCTGCTCATTAATTCCTATTGATTCTGCAAATGCATTAATTTTTATTATGTATACATAAGAGTTGTCTGACTTCAACAAAGCTTCAGCAGAACTTTAATTGTACCAATAAAATGTCTGCAGAATCAGCATCCAGGTTTATAACACTTTAGCAACATAATGTAAAGCAAGCTGAAAACTATAAGTCAAATTCTGTGAGTTTATTTTATTAACCCAAATGCTAAGGAAATCTTAAGAGATCTTTCTGAGATGTAACACAAGATTTAATATTAACTCTTAATAAAAGTAATGACTAAGAATTCTACCAGCAAATACATTATTGCTGGTTTATTGCCAAAATACCTTTATAATTTCATAAAGCACCACAGCAATTTCAGTTTGGCCTTTTGGAAGATGTTCTGTTACAGAAGCTTAAAATGCAATACCACGCATGAAGCTACTAACAAAATAGAAGAAAGTGAAAGTGTTTTTATTTTTGTTGAAAAAAGCATTTATTGACTCCTTTATGCTCATCAGAACACTGCCAACACATTCACACAGACAAAACTGTTGGCATTAAGTCTCTACGTAAATACAGAAAGTATTGAATGTCAAACATAAGGGAATTTAAGAAATACAGGATTATAATGAAACTTTAAATTGCTCCTTCTCCTCATTCTCTTCTGCTGTCTCAAGCACCTCTCCTTTACTACCTCTCCTTTCTCAGACTCGTTCTTTCACTACGTGCAGCATTTGTTTAAGATAGACATGCTAACACTTTCTGTAAGCATTCAGATTCAACATAGATTCATTCAGAACAATGTAGATTGTTATGTCTGTCTACACTGTGTTTTGCAATTTTCCCCGCATACTACACAAGCCAATAAAGTCAGTCGCATAGAATACACTCTAAAATCTTCAGTACAAAGCAAAGAGAGAAGCTGTTTTAAACTTAGTCTAGGAAAAGGACACACTTTGTGTTCTATGGCTGGCTAAAAGAATCAGGTAGCTTCCACAAAACTAAAGTGACATAGAAGTGGAATACACAAAACTGACAATAAGCAAAAATTCTACTTCTTTTGCTACTAGCAGAAGTTTCAAAGTTCATCCAAACAATTTTGATCATCTAGTTACAGGAAGGAATGAGCCCATTCTGGCCAAATAAAGATGTTACATTGGTAGATTCTAAAAGGAGTCACCTCAGATCTCTTGAGATGGCAACATCCCTCACCAAACAGGAATGTCTTGCTGCTATAAAAGCAGGGTGATATGCAGGTCAAATATTTAGGTAGCACATATATCAGTGAAGTTGTACCAGATGACGTAGGATATCAGTGTTTATAGCAGGACCAGCTGATTCCTGATAGCCATACAATTAGTATGCTGTTCTTTGTAAAATCAATCTTCATATGCGTTTTAGAATGATTTTCCCAGCTATGAGGTGAAAAAAATTGTCATGAAATTTATTGCAATTTTCTTCTATTGAAACGTTAGTATTTTCACATCTAGTGCCTCAGGTGAGCAAAAGCAAGGGTCTAAGTTCATGAAGAACACTACATAAACCGAAAACAATTGGGGTTTCTGCCATACCAAACACTTTTAAACCTCTTACTGTTTTCTTTGTGAAAATAGCAAATAAGGTTCAAACAAAGAATGTATTTTTTTAAGTTGAAGTAGGTGTTATCATTGGTAAACTTAAGAGTTAATATCTAATTGAGATGAAGAATGTTATACTCAGTGGAGCTGTTTAACTCAACATAGAGGCAAAGTTTGTAAGCTTTCCTTCATGCTGCTTAGACATATTCTGATAAACAAAACTGTTTTTTACAGAAAGACATGGATATTGCAGATACTTACACAGAAGACTCAGACCACTCATTAACTAGAACGGGAATTTCAGACAATGATACTAAAAGCCAAAAAACACCTGAAAAACCCTTATACAAGTCTGTGTCAGTAATACCCAATCTCTGTCAATATCTTGGATACAAACAACTCAAGATTCAAACCCCTGTGGTGGATATGATCCCCTTATAGCCACAGATAGTACAACAGGAACACTATTCTGAACTTGCATAGTGCAATCTAGAGTCCTACTTGAAATCTTTAACACCATCTTTTTACACACTTGCGTACAAAGTCTAACTAAGGAAAAAAAAGGAACACTGAAGGGTATCTGCTCTTATCATAGCAGAGCAGTGCATGGAAAATGCTGCAATAAAAGGTGCTGTTCAACAAGAAATCTCTCACCTGTGAAAGCATGTAACAGCACAGATGAAGATTCAACACAAGTTTTAGTTCACTGGGGAAAACCTTCACAGTAAGAGTAAAGGATCCCAACACTACACAGAAGAGTCCTACGCACAGTGTCTCATTCCTACCTTTGTAAAGGATAATGCCATGATCCAGATACTTGGTTCACTTTAGGGCACGTGTATTATGAAATAAAGACACTCCACCATCCACATTCACAAAACCCCCACATCTAACACAATATGGAGCTGACAAAAATTAAAGCCTCCGAATGACAAACTCATCTCTTCAGCTCTAGCAGATAGCATTAGTTTCATATCCTACGCCAAGCACAACATAATCTGAAGAACAACAACAAAAAGAAGTATTGTGTTCCCACCCCCTTCCCTCCTCATTTTCTTCCACAGCCTTGGAGAAGAGCAACACATGTTGAAGACAGAGGACACAGCTTACATTTAAAAAGTTTTTAAAAGACTATGAGAAAGCTAAATCTCATCACCAAATCCTGACATAAGATACAGGTTTGTTACAAGCTGAGTAAATTAGCTCTACTGCCTTCACTGTTCTTAAGCTGTAACACAGCAATAAGAAAAAACTTTTACAAAGGTAAAATGTCATTTAAGATACCAAAACTGTTCCAAAATGCAGTTTGGATCTTCCTCTTCTTCTTGATCTCAGACTTTAAAGACTCATACCTACATAAAAACTTTCCCTAGCTAACAGGCTCCTTCACAACACCAGTGTCCATATCAGTTCATCTAAAAACACTGTAAACTGCTAAATGGAAACTATGCTGCTGAATGACACAATGCTTTTACATTTGCATATAGAGCATCTAGATAGTAAGACAGCTGAAAATCACTAACAGATCAGTAACAGATATTGCAGCAATCTTCACGGCAAATATTGCTAAATCAATGATGATTTGGGGGGCAAGCTGACCTCCAGAGATCCCTTCCAACTTCAACCATTCTGCAATTCTGTGATTTGTGGCAAAAAAGGAAAGTACTTCTCTATAAATGAAGGTACAAGTTCATATCTTCTGTTTTTTGAAGTACATACTAGACTTGGCATTCTTCAAACATAAATACAATCATCAAAAATGAAAGCAAATTGAGGTAACAGGATAATTCTTTCCACTCTTCCTTTATTATATATGGACTTCTTCCAGTACATTTTAATCCTGTCACTAATACCTGCTTTGCTGAAGATGGCAGATAGGTGTCAGTTTTGAGGAACTATGAAAATTGCAGAACAGGAACCAATATAGTAATACAGTACAAAGTGAAAGTCTCCTTTGGCACCCTCTTTATTACAGGAAATTCTTATGTATGTGGCTCCACATTGAAATAAAACCGCGTGTGAAGCCTACCTTAATCATGTTCTTATAAAACGTATTAAAGAAAAACCTGAAATAAAGAACAACATTATGATTTCTGTTGGAAAACCAAGTTCCTCAAATTTAAAAAGCCACCAGATTTACAGGTGTTCATGTCATTTGAATTCTGTTTTCTTGTGTAACCAACTTCTGGAACCACTGAAGCACCAGTTCTGCAGGGAGAAAAGATATTATCTGATCATGTGATTAAGAACACCCATAATAAGGGGCTAATAACACTACTATCTATATTTTAGGTAGCGAACACACTCTTTTAATGTCGACACAGTGTAGATCATAAGCCTCAACTTCAGCTTGCAAACCTCAGATTGTTAGACGTATTCCATAAGCTTTTTAAAAATGATGAAACTTGTCACAATCATTTGACTCAAGGCTGATGACATCTTCGTATTGCATTTCCATTCACACAGGGCTCAGTTATTTTCATGTGGAAACAAGATTTCTTTACCAGCATTCCCAGCCACAAAACTCAGGAGTAGGGCGAGGGAGAAAAATTATTCTACTACTGCTTCATACATCGTCTTTAGAGGATAGATATCAAAGGTTTGGGATGAGAATTGTGTTTTCCTTGTGCATCATCAACAGGTTAGTCCAATGACAATCTGTCATTTAATTTGGTTTGATTTTCTCTATTTATTAGCGCTGATGAAAATAAACACCTGTCAGAAATACCACACAAAAATAGAATAAAACATTTTGACAAAAATAAGCAAATAAGGGACCAACATTTCAGGCTGTATTTTTTAATTTATAAAAGTAAACTCCAAAGAATAACAACGCTGCGGTATCATGACACATCAAGTACCTAAGAGGTTTTTGTCTCTCTTTAGAAAACGGGAGAAACGTAAAGTGGCTTTTCAAAATCGTATCAATCGGGTTGTGTACTTCCTGTAGTTTTTCCAGCAGGTGACATTGACAGCTACAAGATTTTACCGTAGAGGGTTTTGGGTTGTTTTTTTGTTTTTTTTTCCTTTGGTTTTTTTTTCTGTTCTAACCCACAAGGCACGTCAGATAGGATTCCAGGCACCCCGAAAACCTCGAACTTACTTCACCCCTTTGCCGTGCACCGGAACGCGTCTCCTTTGTCAGGAGCCCTCACCTGCGCCTGCGAGAGCTCAGATGTCGCGACAGGACCCGCCACGCCACACCCCGAGCCCCCCGCACCCCCACCCAGCGTACCAGCCGGGACGGCGTCTGTGAACACCCCCCGCCCCGCCGCCTTTGAATTACGACGAGATTTGGGGGTTTTCCCCCCGTTCCTTACCACGCTCCCCCCTCACACGCCTTCTCGCCGCCACGGGCTGCTCTGGGGCGGGGAGGGGCGGAAGCCCCGCGGGCCCCCTCAGCTCCCACTCCCGGGTGGGGGGCTCGGGCCCGCTGCCACGGCAGCCCCCGCCCGGCTCGGCTCGGTGCTGCGGGGGCGGGCACCGTCTGCCCGGCGGGGAGGCGACCGGAGCCCGGCGGTGAGTCACTCCTGCGCCAAGGCAGGCCGAGCCCCCTCCTCGCCTCAGGCGGGGGCCTTGGGGCACCGAGCGAGGGCGGGGGGGCGGGCTAGGGGCCGTGGATGCGGCTGTCACCGCCGGACAGCCCCGCACAAGCAACCGGCCGCCCCCAGGAGTCGCCCCGAGGAGGCGGCTCCAGCTCCACCCTCGGCGGGCTGAACGAAGCCCGGTCCCCCCGCCCCGCTCCAGGCCCCGGCGGCCGCTCTCCGCCCGGAGACGCGGGAACGGGAGGTGCCGCCGCCGCCGCCCCCCGCCTCAGCCTACCCGGGGCACGGCGCCGCACCGACCTGGAGAGATGCTTCAGGATCTGCTTCTTGATAATCCCCGCCATGGCGTCCGCCGGCCCGCGCCCCTCACGACGACCAGCCGGCACCGGGGACTCGCCTCATCCCTCCGCCTTCCCCTTCCCGAAGCGGGGAGACCGCCGGGAGCGGGAACCGCTGCCTCCGCTCTCCTCTCACTCAGCGCCCGCCGCCATCTTGGCTGCAGCATCGCCTAGTGACGGGGGAGGCGGTGGCGGAGGCGGTAACGGGGAGGGACGGACGGACCCGGAGCCACCGCCCCGCGTCGGGGAGCGGCAGCCCCGGGCAGGCGAAGGCGGAGAAGGGGAAGGGGCTCTGCCGACCCTCGCTTGCTCGCAGGGTACCCGCAGCCCGCCGCAGCCGGGGTCCGCCTGGTCAGCGCCTCAGCCCCGTCCGCCTTTTCCCCGCTCTCCCCCGCCGGCTGCTTCTTTTCCTCCCTCTTCAGCTTTCCCGTCTCCAGAACTCTAAAGGCGTCTCTCTGCGTCCCCGCCGGTGGAGCGGGTCCCCCGGGGGCCCGGACTCACCCCCATGGCGCCCAGCCCGCACCCTGAGTGACCGACACCGGTTGTTATTGTTTGTTGGAAATCTGTTACAAAGTGCCCACTAAAAGGGCTTCTGTGTAACAACAAGAATAGCAACAACAACAACAAAAACCAGGTTCTAGCATCTAGCAAGAATTCCTCTTGATAAAATGCTTAGTTACCTGCGTGCGTTAATACCTGCGCGTCATGCTCTTCCCAAGTGATCTGCAGAGCTCGTTCACAGAAGCGGTATTTAAAGTTTTTCAGATAAACTCCTTTACTCTAGCTCTTTCATAATACACTCACCTTGACTAGCCAAGTGAGACGTTTACCCTTTTTATACCTCTGTTTTATAAGCAATATTCATTTCCAGCTACAAAAAGCATTCCTCAAATTTGTTCCCATCTGGGACCCCCAAAATCATTCTGAAATGACACACCGAGCAAGCAAACAACCCCAGAAGCAACAAATTCGACCCTGCCATCTATTCTTCCAGAGGAAGGTGGAAAAGTTGCTCAGGCAGCAAGCCCTGCCCGAAAAGCCGCATGCCTGATCTTGGCCCAGCAGAAAGCCAGGATGGCTACGGCTCCTACAGCACCGCACCAAAGGAACGAGGCCAGGTAAAAGGAAGAAAAGCTTACTGACAGAAACTTATAATCATATGGCAATAAATTCGTATGTATATACACATATATAATGTTTCCCTTAACCCAAATTCCTCAGCAATTACTCAAACCCACAGACTTGTAAAATCAGGTTGTTCCCCAGGTGCTTACATTTCACTGGGTATCTGTGGCAACTATAAAGCCTACAAGTTATTTTAATTTTGAGATAATAGCTTCTCATACTGTAGCAAAATTTCCAAGTCAGTAAAAAAATAAATGTCTTGTATTAGTTTTGTTCATCCAGTAACCCTCTTCTCTGGGGGTCCCTCATTCAGAAAAGGTATCTTGAAGAATTTCAGTGGTGGGTAACAAAGTACCCTAAAGAGCAGTATTAACTGGAAAAAAAGAAAAAAATAAAATAACAATTGTAAAACTAACAAGCTTTTCAGATGTGACCTCTATATGAAGGATGGCTTGCTGCCTCTATAATATAGTCTAGGGCTGCAAAGGAAAGATATCAGATACTATTTTCTTTGCTTCTCATATACATAACATAAATAATTTACATGCTATGAACCAAAACCCCAAGGATCTTTAAGTCAGAAATATGAAGCAGTAACAGAAAAAATAGGTCAGGAGATGAACGTTTTCAATTGATTTTTGCAGGCATTTAAAAATCAGTCAGTTGTGTAATACTGACCTCATTATATTCTTTAAAAGGATTTATAAAGTGGGAATGAGCTGTGTACGAAGCTAACTCTTCTATTCCTGTTTTAAGTTCAATTTTCTTAACTAGAAAACATTCTGCCAGTATCTTGGAGAAACAATGCTCATCATCATGATGGATCAGCTTCTCATCAAGAAAGAAAATAGGAGGGGCAAGGAAAGCAGGACCCATGCTGTGTGTTCCCATTCAAGCGTCCTGCAAGCATGGCCCTGGCAGAAAAGGAAAAGTCCAGAGGCTCTTCACTGACGTGAGAACTGGAAACCAGAAATATTCCTGTCTGGCAGGGTTGATCTGAATCGTGACCTCATGTTCTCCCCCATCTCCTGGAGCACACTGAATGGAGGAATGGAGGAAAATAGCACAGATCAATCCCCCACCCCAGGGAACTAGAAGGGCATGTGATAAGGAGCCCAGCTTATCCCTTGGTTCCAGCAGAGTATGTGACACTTCTTTTTAGAGCCTGATGCAAATTAGTATCAGGATATCCCCTGACTGTGTTTATTAAGACTTTGGACTGATTCTCCAAATCACAGTTGCATGTTTGCCAGCAGATGAATTTCTGCTAGCATGTTCATGATAATTAAACCACTCCTGTGTGAAAATGGTCCTTGACACAAAGTCCCAAAGTCTAACTCCTGCTCTGAACAGGGAAAGGCAACCATTTATGAAGGACTTTGTGTCAATAGCTGTCACCTTAATATGATAACCTCAAAGAGGAAGAGTAGCTTAGCCTTCCTGACTACTTTTCACTTGCAAACATTGCTATGTAGGAATTCTTCATTTAGCAACCAAGGCTCTTTGCTCTTGATTTACCAAAACAACTCCCCACTCAGTGAGGAGAAACTGTGTCACAGGAGAAGAAAAGGGGTGGCTGCAGTGGCGGATCACCCTATGTATTGCCATGGGTCCTGCTGATCTGGACCCTGACCCACCAACTTTCCATGCTGACTTCAGACCTGCCTGGTCACCATGGACCTGCCTGGTGATCCCTGGGCTATGCCTGGCCCTTGTTCACCTCACCAGACCTGATCCTGATCCTGACTTGAGGATTGACTTATGGGCTTGACCTCAGACCTGCTTCATTATCACACACTTGCCTGCTGACCTGGGCTCTGGGCTGCCCTCCCACCCCTGCCTGCCTCGCTCCCCGGCTGGGGCTGGTGGGACAGGCCCTGGCTGGCAAGGTCCTGCCCTGCTGGACACAGTATCCCCCTCAGCTCCTGGCTTCCCTCCCTTACGGAGCAGCTGGCACTCATGCCAGCAAGAAAGAACCTCACTTGCGAGTGTATCCAGGATACTAAAACGATCTCAAAGAAGAATTTTGGCTTATATTTACCAGAGGTAATTTCTAGGGCCTATCTGTGAACTCTTCCAACTCAATAGAAGACCCAAGAACCCAAGGATGTACAGAGTTTCCCATCAGGCAGTCATCTCATCCGCCAGCCTGGCCTTCACCATCACCTATATAAAGAAAGGTGTGTGGAGTTCAGTTTATGGATGCTAAGTTGAGGATAATGCCCCCCTGTGTCAGGGTCAAAGAATGCAGTAACTTCTTCCTCAAGGGTAACTTTCTTTGGAAGCTTTAAAGAACCTGCAAACTCTGTAGTTGACACCATTCAATCATTCTGAGGCTGCACATTCCTGCAGAGTTGAAAGGTAAGAAAACCAAAAACAACTAGAGCCCAAGCGACTTCAGAAACGTGAAGGTCACAGAATTAACAAAAAATATTTGTTGTTTTCCACATTAAATAAAGCAGTAGCAAATGTGACCTAAGAAGTTCTGATTTCATTTCAGCGAGTTTGTTTCATAAATGCAGAATGAGAAATTCAGCATGGCTTCATATGCATAATGCAAAAGATGATGGTCTGCCTTCAAATGCAGATGTGCAAGGCTTAAGTAGTCTGGCAGACCATTGCTCAATGTTAAAGAGCATCACAAAATATCAATTCTAAGCTATTTTAAGGGTCAATGTATGAGGTTTACTACCATGTGGACATTTGAAAGTCCTATTTATTTGTCCTTGCTATATTAGTGACTTTGTCTTTGTTAGGTACTCATATCAACAACAACAGAAAGCATTATCAGAAGAGTCATTGCAATACATCGGTGAATATGTAAACAAACTCAATAAATATGTGAGTTGCCCTCAGTTAGCAATGACAGTAAATATACCAACTTTAGCTCCCAGAGATTTTAAATATTTATGTGTATCAACCACTACACATAAATCTAAGTGAACTGTTAAAAGCCTGGGACTTGTCCTATAGGTCCTAAAAAAAAAAAAAAACCAAACCAAAAGTAACTCTGAATTCAATACAAGTCATTGAATGATAACAGATGAAGCCTCATAGAGCTGGAGCTAGTATCTAGAAGAGAAAAAGTGATTCATTAAATTCTGGCTTTCACCTTCATTTTCACAAGGCAAAATTTAGCAATAGCTATAACAATCTTTTGTGTCTAAATTATTATTCTAAAAACTTTATTAATAAAAGGATAAAGTAAAAATTATGTGATTTTAAGAGTAATATTTTATGTTTGTCTGTAACACTGAATACCTAAAGCATTTGTCACAACTCTAAGTTTTGTGTATTTTGGGGTTTAGTTACAAAACCAAAATTTACTACTACTATACCTGTTGGTGGGCAGAGAAGGAGAACAACCAACACTTTAGTGTTCTTTAAAATCCAGAAACTCCTGAACCGGAAAAACAGGCTTTTGATAATTCCTGTGACCTCTCCTCAAGAACCAAAGAATGTATCTGCTACAGTGGGGATTAAGGATGCTGTCCTTAAGATACTGACAAGCACATAAAGAGGATTGGTCTAAAATCAGATTGCCATGCGTTCTGCTGAACACCCTGGCTCATGGAAAGACATTTGATGTTTGTTAGGGTAAAGAGTCATCATACAGAGTAGCAGTTATTTTTAAGTTCTGAGATTTCCGAGAAAGCCAATTACATACAGATACAAAACTGTAATGCACTTTCTGTTTTATTGGATAACAACAAAGCTACTGGTGATGGTAAGAAAAACATGTAATAAAGCAAAACTCATCATAAAGACAAGTGCAAGATCCTGCACCTGAGATGACATGAGCGAAGAGGCCAGTGCAGCTAGGATCTGTGTGGCAGGGGAGCAGCCTGCCGAAAGGGACCTGGGGGTCCTGGCGGTCCAAGCTGAAGAGGAGTCAGCAGCGTGCTGCCGCAGCAACCGAGGCAGATCAGATCCTGGGCTGCATCTGCAGGGGCACTACTAGCAGAGACAGAGACATGATCATCCCACTCTGCTCAGCGCTTGTGTGACGGAGGTACTCCACCCGCCCTTAACCAAACCAGCAGCAGTTTGGTACAGGCTCCAAAGGAGGTAAAGGACTGAGCCAAGAACTCCTCTAGGAAACCCACAAAGGAGCAGAGCGATGCAGTGAGAACAAAGAAAGTTGCAGGTACAAGGAGTCTCGTGCATACCTCTCCCATTGTATGCAATTTGACTATGAGCCAACCACTTTGTCCCATAAATACGACAGCCTAAGCGAGCCTGCTTTGAGCTCTCCCTGCTAAGCAGCGTGGCTGCATGGCAGCGATCTCCCCTCGAATCGGGACACCTCTGAACGTTGCTCCTCAAAGCAAGGAGATCTTCTACCAAGGACACATTGTTGAATGAGCCCAATTTGAGTTCTCCCTGGATGGCAACTGGACTGCACACCAGGCAACTCTCCCCTTGAGCAGGGACGCTTCTCAATGTTAAGAGATATTAGTCGTTTAGCTTAAATAAGTAAGTTTTAAAATAGAATGAATCATTTAGAGTTATAATGTTGTGTGATTTAGTATGCGGTTCGCTTAGCTTCACTTAGCATGAGTAGCTAGATTTGCTGAACTTGTACTGAATGTGTACCTACTTAGTCAATACAGGGGCCTCCAGAGCCAGCATAAATCACAAAATAAGGAGGTTTCAGGGCTACAGCCATCAACAGCAGCTGCAACTCAACAAAGTAACAGCCTGTCTGGAGACAGTGAAGGAATCCAACAACGGGTCAGAAGATCTCAGACCAGAATCACTACTGGACCAAAGGGTGCGTGGAAGGCACGTGAAGAGTGTGAAGAGTGCATGAAGGGCAGGTGAATAGTCTGTAAGGGTATAATTGCCCAGGGATTTCTTTGTTCTGGTCAGTCCCTCCCTGGAGGCACCCAGCTCGAGCTGATCCTGCTGCTGTACCACTCTATTAAATTATTTATTTTTATGAGATTCAATGCCTGAGACTGTTTTGGGAAACCTACGGTTTGAGCTTTGGAGCAAAATAACTCCGGACGCCTGGATGGAAGATAAGAGATGAACAGCACACTAACCTTTGAAATCCTAAGTGACATAAAGGATCGATTGTGCACATATAATTCCATTAGCCATAAACCGCTGACCAAGCCTGGGACTAAGTCTGGATCCAGCTGCACCTACACTCCTCTCTGAGGAGTTCAGAAAGCAAGGGGGTCCACTCTGAACCTCGTGACTCAACGGGAGGGTCTCCCTTACCTCTTTGCACCTCCGGTCTCTGTGTAAATCATTCTAAATCCATTCTACCTCGACTTTCCTTTGTATATTTCTTCCATGTAGTAAGTAACAGAGTGAATCTTGCCATTGAACTCTGTTAAGTGGCGCTTTTAATAATTCATGCTAAAATCACTTTTGAGAATACCTTTGATGGTGATTCTTTAAGTGATCTAAACCACTCCTAAATCGTGATCTGCGACAGCCTGTCAGGCCACACCTGGAGTACTGTGTCTGGTTCTGGTCCCCACAATTCAGAAAAGATGTGGACAGACTGGAGAGGGTCCAAATGAAGGTGGCCAGTGAAGGCCAGGCAGGTGATCAAAGGGCTGGAGAAGCTGCCCTGTGAGGAAAGACGGAGGGAGTTAGGTCTCTTGTCCCTGGAGAAGAGAAGGCTCAGGGGGGGATCTCATCACAGTATTGCAGTCCCTAAAGAGTGGCTACAAAGAGGATGGAGGCTCTCTCTTCACAAGGAGAAGAGGCAACAGGTATAAATTGCAGCAGGAGAGGTTTCCTCTTGATGCAAGGAACTTTTTTTACAGTGAGAACAATCAATCACTGGAACAACCTCCCCAGGGATGTGGGGGAGTCCCCGTTGCCGAGGTTCTCAAGACGGGGTTGGACAGGGTGGTAGATCACCTCCTCCCGGTGCCCTGTCCCACGGAAGGTTGGACCACATCATCTTCTGAGGTCCCTTCCAGCCTGGGCCGTTCTACGGTTCTGCGACTCTAGGAAGCCGCATGGTAATTGACACGGACTGCGGTAAAACAAAAGCTGGTCAGTGACAGCAAATACCAAGAGCACTGGGGTTTATGCTGTTTACAGTAAGAGCATTAATTACAGGGCGCTTAGAGCAGCAGTAAAATAACGATGATGGAGCGTACCGCCTTCTCCCTTTTTGTTTCGCGCCACTCTCTTGATAGCATATTTACATACATTCTGTATGGTGTGTCTAAATATGTTGATAGTTTTAATATTTTCTACCAGCCATGAAAACTGGTTTGCTGCTAGGTGACTGTAAAAGTGAGATTTGGTAAATAATTATTAGAAATCTTATACTAACACTATGATTGAAACAATAGACAAAAGTATAGCCAAGCAATTAACCAGTAGAGGTAGTTACTCGTAAGTTTTGCAGTTCTTTGCTCTTATGACAAGATGTTCCTGTACGCTGGATGAGAACAATGCTGAAACTGACCACGTGTGATTGAAGCTGCGTTAAGCTTCAAGATCAAAGAACAAGGAGAAGAACAAAGACTTCAAGGACAGCCAGCAAGAACTTCAATGGGTCGGTGGTCGCAAAAGCATCCCTTCGACTCAAAGGCATCCTTCATTGCACATGATCGGATGTAGGCAGTACTGAGATAATCAGTTGCAATTATTTTTATGTATATGTATACTAATCTGATTAATATGCAAATAGTTATTCTAAATAACCTGTTTGTGCTAAAGCCGTGGCATGCACACTAGGTGGAATTATCCCCCGTGCATCCAGCGCTGCAACAAAGAACCCCTGCTTTCGAAAACTCCAAAACGAGACTTGGAGAGTTCCTTCGACCGGCTTTTCGTCATCGCTCTCACAGAAAAGGCCCCCGTTGCCCCACCGCGTTCTCGCGCGGGGCGATTTCCACCCACCGCCTTTCTCCCCGACGCGCCGGGTTGCGGAACGACAGCCGCCGCCCCACTGAACCGCCACGGACACCCGTGACCGGGACCCGCTGCCCCACTGAACCGCCACAGACACCCGTGACGGGCCCCGCCGCCGCCCCACTGAACCGTCACGGTCGCCCGCGGTTCTCCTTGGCGGGAACTTCCGGGTCACGCCCGACCAATAGCGTCGCCAAGCGTCACGGCACCACGTGAGCGGCGGGCGCGCTGCCGGAAGCGGTCCCCGCCGCGACGCCTGCGTCCCATCAGGCAGCGCGGCGCGCGCGCGGCCCCTCCGCTCTATGGTAACCATAGAGATCCACGGCGGTGGCGGATCAATACTGGGACGGCGGCGGCCGCGGCGCCGCGGGGAACATGGCGACGCTGGTGCTGGATAACGGCGCCTACAACGCCAAGATCGGCTACAGCCACGCGAGCGTCAGGTGAGGACCCGGGAAGGGGGCGGGGCAGGGCGGGACGGGCGGGCGGCCCCTGATCTCATCGCTCCTCCGGCATCCCGCTCGCCGCACCGGCCCCTCCGCTCCCCGCCGCCGCCCGGGCCTACGGGAGCCCGACATCCCTCTCCCTCAGCCCGCTTCACCGGCGCAGCGGGCCGCCAGCGCGCCTGCGCACGCCGCGGACAGGCCCGGCCTGGCTCCGCCCCCGCTTTCTTGACCCCGCCCCCCGCGGCCTGACCCCGCCCCCCGCGGCGTGGCCCCGCCCCCCGCGGCGAGGCGGCCGGCGTGGCCGGGACAGCGTGTGCGAAATTAGAGATGATTTCACTCGTGGTCGGCTCCCGTGAATGGATTACAACCGAAACACGGCAGCGAAAAATGTACTGCTCATGAAAGCGGCGTAAAGACAACGAGCGTGGCTCGTGCCGTGATGAACAGGAAACTTCCCCCTCTTTTCCAGCGTTATTCCCAACTGTCAGTTCAGATCCAAGACTGCGCGCTTGAAAACCTTTACGGCAAATCAACTGGATGAGATTAAAGATCCCTCCGGTCTTTTTTATATTCTCCCTTTCCAGAAAGTAAGTAAAATATCCTGCGTTTAATCTGATAAGCCAAATGTAAATTGTTTTAAGGAATAGTTTTCATACAATATGTCCTGACTGCAGGGTTATATGTAGTATTATACAAGAATCAAATTCAGCAGTGTGACGTTTAACAATCATAGAATCATAGGGTCGTTTAGTTGGAAAAGACCTTTAAGATCATCATGTCCAGCCGTTAACCTAACGCTGCCACATTCCGCTAAACCGTGTCCCTGAGCGCCACGTCTACACGTCTTCGAAATACCTCCAGGGATGGTGACTCAACCGCTTCCCTGGGCAGCCTGTTCCAGGGCTTGATACCCCTTCCAGTGAAGACATTTCTCCTAATACCCAATCTAAACCTCCCCTGGTGCAACTTCAGGCCCTTTCCCCTTGTCCCGTCGCTTGCTACTCGGGAAGAGAGCCCGACACCCCCCTGCTACAACCTCCTTTCAGGCAGTTGCAGAGAGCGATAAGGTCTCCTCCCAAAAGCCTCCTCTCCTCCAGGCTAAACAGCCCCAGTTCCCTCAGCCGCTCCTCACGGGGCCTGTTCTCTAGACCCTTCAGCAGCTTCGTTGCTCTTCTTTGAATGCGCTCCAGCACTTCAAGGTTGGCCTTGTAGTGAGTGAGGGGCCCAAAACTGACCACAGGCTTGGAGGTGCGGCCCCAGCAGTGCCAAGTCCAAACGCACAATCACATCCCTTGTCCTGACGGCAACGCCATTTCCCATAGAGGCCAGGATGCCGTTGGCCGCCTTGGCCACCTGGGCACACTGCTGGTCATATTCAACCAGCTGTCAACCAGCACACCCAGGTCTTTTTCCACTGGGCAGCTTTCCAGCCACTCTTCCCCAAGCCTGTAGCGCTGCACGGGGTTGTTGTGACCCAAGTGCAGGACCCGGCACTCAGCCTTGTTGAACGTCATACAGTTTTCCTTGGCCCATCGATCCAGCCTGTCCAGACCCCTCTGCAGAGACTTCCTACCCTCCAGCAGATCAACCCTCCCTCCCAGCTTGGTGTCATCTGCAAACTTACTGAGGGTGCACTCGATCCCCTTGTCGAGATCATTGATAAAGATATTAAACAGAACTGGCCGCAGTACTGAGCCCTGGGGAACACCACTTGTGACCAGCTGGATTTAACTCCCTTCACCACTGCTCTGGGCTCGGCCATCTAGCCAGTTTTTTGCCCAGCGAAGAGTATGCCCCTCCAAGCCATGAGCAGGCAGTTTCTGCAGGAGAATGCTGTGGGAAACGGTGTCAAAGGCTTTACTAAAGTCCACGTAAACAACATCCAGAGCCTTCCCCTCATCCACTAAGTGGGTCACCTTGTCACAGAAGGAGGTCAGGTTAGTCACACTTTCACAAACCCACGCTGACTGGGCCTGATCACCTGGTTGTCCTGTAGTTGCTGTATGATGGCGCTCAAGGTGATCTGCTCCGTAACCTTCCCCAGCACCGAGGTCGGACTGACAGGTTTCTGTCAAAGAGAATAATGTATATAGGAAACACGATTTACATTGTTTTCGTAGTGTAGCAATTAAATTATCAATGGGAAACACTTGTAACTATCCTATGTAACATTTACTCCTTAGCATAGAAATGTAAATTTACACATTTTTACTCTCAAATGTCTTTATTTTACCAGTCTATCAATCACTTGACATTTTTTGATTTCTAGTAATTTTATTTTTTGTAAGTATTATTTTATTTTCTAAATAGTGTAAATTTTTTTTTCTAAATTCCTACAGGGTTACTTGGTGAACTGGGATGTCCAGAGACAGGTGTGGGATTATCTTTTTGGAAAAGAAATGTATCAAGTAAGAGCCTTTTTTTAATTACAGGTTTTGTGTAGGTTAACTACTGACTAATGGAATCAACATAAGTACATCAAATATTAAATAGAACGGGTGAGATTGCTGTTCTTTTCGAAAGTGCCTTCAATTAGGATCACAGGGATTTATTTTTTTGCAAACTGAAGAAAATTTTTACTTTGAGGTCTGGTGTAGGAATTTAAAAAACCTTTAAACTTTTTAGTCTTGTGTGTATTCATACTGAGTTCAGTTCACATACGTTAAGAAATTCACATCAATACAATTAAGAGTTCAAGTTAGTAAAAATAATAATAGACAGATACAGTGTGGTTTAGAGATCAAGAAACTGTTGATGTAAAAGAGAGTGATGAGCTAGGTCAGTAGGCCAAAAGACTTACACTTTAAGTAACGATCTTTGGCTAACCATTTTCTACCTATGGGTAAGTTGAATGTATAGAATATAAATATCTGATACTCATTTTTTCTTACTTATCACACGAACTGGATTTAGCACAAGAAGTGTAGTAAGGCTTCCCTTTTATTTTTTCTTTTAAAAAAATGTTATATACTCTGAAAGTTTTTGGGGTTTTGTAACACCTAGGAGGCAGAGTGGTACTGAGAATGAAAGTAATGCCTCAAAATATCTTAGTCTGCATACATAAAAATATACAGTGCTGGCTTTTGATACTTAGCTTTCATTTTAGTTTTGGAACTAGGTTCAATGTAGTCATGGTTTCAAGGAGAATTTGTTTTTAATTGTTTTTCATGAGTGAAGACTACCGAGAGATACAGCTGGTAATACGTTTAGGGCCGTATCCAGTTATGATTGCAGTAACCCTCTGAAGTCCTCTCTAAAGGAGTTTGAGATACCGGTAAATGCAGAAAGCCCAGGATCTTTTGCTGGTCTCACTTGGGAGTTTTACTATTGATTCTACTTTGTGCAGGACTTCATCTTTGGTTATTAGATAAGTAATTTTGTGATGCAAGTGCTGAGCTGTTGAAGAGACTTACCTTTCTGTAGTTGACAGGATTAGTGTAAAGTATCTTACATTAGTATTGTAGTGTTCCTTTATGGCTGTCTCTTTAAAATGTTGGATTACGATTTGTAAGGATGGCAACAGGAGCAGAATATGTATGAAGGTATTCCCTTCTATTACGTTTTTACTCATTTATTTGATAAAGTTGTATCACTACTGATGAAGTGTTTAAACAAACCTAAAACTTTCTAAGCTTGGCTTCTATAAACAGATATGGCAAGTGGTAATCATGTCTTCAAATTTACACCATCTTCAGCTGCTGCAAAATATGGTAATGGAATATTAATTTCTAAGTTTTGTGTAATGACAGTCTTAATGTATTTTTCATAGGTGGATTTTGTAGATACCAATATTATTATTACCGAACCTTATTTTAACTTCAGTTCAATACAAGAATCCATGAATGAAATTCTATTTGAAGAATATCAATTTCAAGCAGTTCTTAGAGTAAATGGTGAGTCTGTCTCCTTCTAGTTTGCATTTATCTATTTTTGAAGGTTAACTTTATAAATAAATAAATGAATTTGCATGCACGCACACACATGCATATGCACACACCTGTATATGTAAAGATAGTGAAGAAATTACTTCATTTCCTTCCTGGCTCTTGAGTGATATGTTCCTATATGTACTCTAACTGGATTAAACTTTTTAATTTTTAGAAATTCCAGCTGTACTCTTACACTACTTTCTTAAGAGTGTCATGGTATATAATTAAAGGACATTTGAGGAGAGTCAGGATGACAGAGATAACGGATGGATTTTGAAGCAGGATAGCATTTGACAAAGTCTACCAAAAATTTGCATGAAGTCTTTGATAGCTTTCCTTTTTTGGGGGTGGGATTGGTTTTTTGTTTGGTGTTGTTTTGTATTAGCAAATAAAATGCAGCGTTACGATAAAGAAATGTATCTTACAGGGAATGTGTAAATAACATCACAACCCTTCCGCAAGATAGCTGGACATAGGATACTCCTTTAGATAGATTTGATAACTTGTGGTGTGATCAGTCTGCTTGGACTTCACGAGAGGAAAATGAACATGGACTGGAATTATTGAAAAAGAATAAATGGGGGCATATACAATACTTCATTTTATCTACTGTCAAAATTAATTCATGTGTTGGCTGTAGTATTATGTATTGAGGTCTTAGAAGTCTGTCAAAGGCATTTAAAATAGGAAGAAAGTACACTTTCTTATCAATGTAAATTCTAAAAATGTATGTTCATATAAAAGTTGGATGAAATTTTCTGTATTTCAGCTGGAGCTCTTAGTGCGCACAGGTATTTCCGGGATAATCCATCTGAGTTATGTTGTATCATCGTGGATAGTGGATACTCTTTTACACACATTGTACCTTACTGTAGAAGTAAAAAGAAGAAAGAGGCAATCATCAGGTAAACTGCAGTGTGTATTTCCTAGAAGAATTGTTTGCTATGCCTGAAGTTAATAATGACAGAATTCCTTGTGTTACTCCTTTTCTTTAGGATTAACGTTGGAGGAAAACTCTTAACCAACCATCTGAAGGAGATAATCTCTTACAGGTAAAGCACGTTGATCATCGTCTTCAGACCTGGTATGAAATGAGCTAGAAGTTTGTGGCGATATTCTTACTGGTTCTGTGAATTTTAGATTAAATGCTGTTTAAAGAAGGGAATTTTTGTCTGTTATAATCTGCTAGATACAGTCTTGAGCTTCAGCTCAAGGTGAGTTAAGATGAGCTTAAGCTCTTTGAAGAATTAGGCTGTTAGTTTTTAAAGTGCCAGCGCTTTTGAAGTTGCTGAGGTTACCTGTGTGTTCACAATTATACAAGTCCTTACATATTTTCTGAGATGTCTCAGCAGATCATCGTTCAATTTGCAAACTGATTCTATCAATACCACAAATAAAATTCAATAGGATCAACTTTTCATTAGGATGCTTTAGGTTGGAACTTTATCTAGGTAAAGGTCTTTGCTAGTAGAGCTAATTGCAGGATTATGGCTATACTTCTTATGAAGACATTGGGCAAATGCAGGTAGATGTTTGTATTGAACTGTGAAATAGGAAAATACTAAACTCCAGTAGGCCAGGAATGCTTTTGTACATTGAATACAAGTTTTAGATATTGAGACAGTAGCTTTCTGTCATTTGAAAACTATGGTTGTTCATCTCCAGTGGAAAACTGGACAGGTAACGCTAAGACTTTATTCTCAAACTTCTGTGGTTTTGGTTTTTGTTCTTCACAGGCAGCTACATGTTATGGATGAAACACATGTAATTAATCAAGTGAAAGAAGATGTGTGTTACGTTTCTCAAGACTTTTACAAGGACATGGACATTGCCAAGTACGTATACAATCATACTAAATTTAAAAGTTGGTACTTCTGAATAATCTATTTGTATATACAAATAATGCTATATTCTTAATCAGAAAATTTTGCAGTTAAGTCAAAGTCTTGTCACTATAAACCAGTTGGGATTTAGAACTTGTTTTTTATTACGTTATATTTTACATTCTTCTCTTTCAGATTGAAAGGAGAGGAAAATACTGTAATGGTAGATTATGTTTTGCCTGACTTCAGCACAATCAAAAAGGGATTTTGTAAGGTAATGATAGTATGGTTTTTGAAGTATATTTGTTTGGACTTCCCCTGCACAAGTCTAGTAGACAGGTTAAAAAGACTTTCTTTTTTCTAATGCTGTATGGTAACTTTTTTCAGTGCTGTGCATTAATTGGTAAAGTTTTCCTTGGGAAGTTGAGATGAAAATTAAATACTGTTTTTCCAGCATAGCATTTTATGTTTTATTATTTAATACTTGTAGCTTTCTATGCTTGTGCTTTGTCATACAACCTACTCATATCATTATTGTTGGGGGTTTTTTTAAAGTTAAGTTGGAGAATGTTTTCTCTGCTTTGATACTTTTTTGTAAGTCTCTCTGAATGTCATTTAAATACCCTAGTACATATTTAGGTAAAATTCCTACTTCTAGTAGGTAGGAGGTTCAAAGTCATGTTATAGAAGAGCCTGAAAAGTCTTCATACCAACAAAGACAAGTTAACAATTTTATCTCATTTACTGAGTTGGCCATAGTTTTGAAAGCAGTCCCAGTATTTTAAGGCCACTCTCTTGCATACCTGTTTTATTTTGCTTTAGGCAAAACTGCAGTTGATAAGAGCAAAGTCACTTCAGATTTAATACAAGAGTATGTATTATTCTTAAAAGATTTGTTGATAATATGACTTAACGTAGACTATACTGCCTACCAGTATGTGAAAAAGATCAGCTGAATACTCTAGGATGTAGTTTCTTTTCTTAAGCAGTGGCTACTATTCATGTCTTTAATTTAGCCAAGGGAAGAGATGGTGTTAAGTGGAAAATACAAGACTGGTGAACAAATACTTCGTCTAACAAATGAAAGATTTGCAGTTCCAGAAATACTCTTCCATCCTTCAGATATTGGTATTCAAGAGATGGGAATTCCTGAAGCCATTGTTTATTCCATTCAGAATTTACCTGAAGGTATAACCTAAAAGTATTTTGAAAAGTGCGTGGGGGGGGGGGTGTGTTGTTCTGTTTTGGTTTGCTTTGGGTTTTTGTTTGTTTGTTTTAAGCATCCAAAGTGTCTTAAGAAGCTGGTACCATCAATATGCCAGTTACTAAGTTGTTGTGAACTGTTCTGTCTTCCTGTGTGTGTCACATACTCTAGAACTGTCTGGCTACAAGATTCTCTGTTAGGCAAACATAGTTTTGGGGTGATTCATTGATTGGTTTCTACTCATTTCGGTTAATTGCTGTAGACTTAATTCTTAACATCCTTTCCTAATGTGACCTGCCTTTGACACTGATGATGCAATATACTTGAAATTAGTTTTAGCTGTGTTTTAAAATACCTTTCTTCACTGAAGAAGAGAAAAATGAAACTGAGGAGAAAAATGAAACTGATGAAACTCAGTAATTTAAGCATCAAAGTATAAGACCTTTCTGACTGCTGTGCTTGTCAGAAGTAATACAGATGATATAGGTATAAAGAATGTTATTATTACAAAGAAGACTTTCATAGGTTTTGTCATACCACATAAGTATGGTGGCATTGAGGCTATTGTTTTGTACTCTTTAAAAGAATGTATCATTTAAAATCCCTTTTGAGAGGGGAATTGTGTTGGCAGACATGACATTTAATAGACAATATAAGAAAACAGTAGTTATCAAAGCCAAATTCTAAATATCATGAAGAACAGAGGATGATTAATCACTTTTTTGTATTTCTCAATAAAACAATTTAACTGATGTGATCATTAGATGATCATAAAATTCTTCTATGTGTATTTCTTTCTTCTGTTCCAGTTCATAACAAAATTGCGAAAAAACCTTTAAATATACATTCAGTCTGTTTCTACAGATTTGCTTTTTTTTTTTTTTTTTTTACAGAAATGCAGCCTCATTTCTTCAAGAACATAGTTCTGACGGGGGGAAATACCCTTTTTCCAGGCTTCAGAGATCGGGTTTATTCTGAAGTTCGATGTCTTACTCCAACTGATTATGATGTTTCTGTTGTTCTTCCTGAAAAGTAAGTTCTAAACTGTACAGGACAAGCTCTGTCCTTCTGGCAGAACAAACTGTAAAGTAGGATTTCTTTTGCTGATTAAAAAGGTAGATTGAGTAAAGGGGTTAATTTAAATACTAAGTGAACCAAAACTGTACAAGAAGGTTTTAAATCAGTGAAGTGTTTTCAGGATCAGTCTTTTTATTGTGAACAGATAAATAAGACTGTATTATCATTAAGTGGCTACATAAGTATGCAAGGTTAGAGATTAGGCTTTTACTTAGAAGAATTTCAGGATCTGAATGCTGCCATGTCATTATTCATGTAGCCACTTCAGGGATTTGGAAGGGGTAACATCTTTGCAGAGCATGTACAGTTGAGACAAAACAAGTATGTCTTGAAAGTACAGAAAAGTCTTCACTTTTTTTAAAGTATTATTGAAGAGTATTTAAAAATATTACTAAAGAATCATTCCTGTGCAAAGCAAATACAAAGACATCTCCACGTCCTGACCCCTTCACACATGCCCCCAAAGAGGCACTTGCTTTTTATAAAAAGCAAAGTCAGTTAGCCCTGCTAAAATTTCAGACTTTGTCTCATAACTTGTCTGGAGCTGGGTGGTTTGATTTAGCAATCAAAAATATATTTTTAAATAGGTATGGCTAAGTAAAAGTCTTGGAAATCATCACTGCATACTTCTATTTGAAATGAACTTACAGATGAGTAACAATACCTTTGTTCATTTTTCAGCCCTATTACTTATTCTTGGGAAGGTGGGAAGCTCATTTCTGAAAACGATGATTTTGAAGACATGGTAGTAACTAGAGAAGATTATGAAGAACATGGACACAATATCTGTGAAGAGAAATTTGATATATAGGTAGTATAGCTGGATACATTGTTATTCCATTGTTTTACTCAGACTGGAAGTCTTTGAACTACAACCTGTTTTTTGTCAGTTAGGATTGTGTTTTAGCTTTCCTGTATTTAAGTGGGTTGGGAAAAAATCATTTTCAGAGTTTAAAAATAAAGTTCTACAAGCCTAATACTATGAAATAATTTTTTCATTGTCATTTCATTATGTTCTTATCTTTTGCTGATAGCTTCATTGTATTCTTATTGCAGAAACCCTCAATGTATGAGGCAATAAAAATACTGAATGCTTGTACTGGTGTGACACTAATACACAGTGAGAAGGAATCAAGATTTCTTTTTTTTTTTCCCCAAAAATATTTTTCTAACTTGTGTGTGCAATTGAATGGACATTAAAAGAAGCATATTCGCAATAAAAAAATCATAGTCATAGTGGAGCTAGTCTAGCAAAGGGGCCATGAAAATGATAAGGAATTGGAGCATCTGTCATACAAGGAAGAGGCAGAGAGCTGCGATTGTTCAGTCTTGAGAAGAAAAGGCTCAGGGCAGGGAATAAAGAAGACTGAGCCAGACACCTCTCAGTGGTGCCCAGTGAAAGGACAGGAGGCAATGGGCACAAACTGAAATGCAAGAAGTACTACTTAAAAGTAAGGTGGGTGGCTTTTTTGGTGTTTTTGTTTTGGTTTTAAATAATGTCAGGGTGGTTAAACTGTGGACCAGACTCACCTGAGAGGTTGTGGCATCTCCATCCTTGGAGATATTCTAAACTCAACCAGAAAAGCCCCTGAGCAGCCTGCTCTAATTGACTCCACTTTGAGCTGGGTGGTGTGACTAGACCAGAGGTCCCTTCCAATCTCAGTTCTATTTCTGTGTCCAATACATGACCAAATGTCTGTCATGAGGATGGAAGAAGTAATTTAACCCCTATAACATACTGCATATTTATTTAATGATTTGCATCAGCATTTCCTTGTCAAGTTACAGTTAACCATCAATGTGTCAAAACAGGACAACATGATTTCTAGCTTTGCCCTATGAATCCAGAAATGCTATCGAAGTATTGATGAAAAATAACTGGACACTATCAAAGTATCCTCATGTTAAAATAAATTGCTTACACCAAGAGACCTAAGCCAATATTATTACTCCTCAAGTTCTCTCAAAATGTAAATTTTTTACTTACTTTTGCATAACTACCAGATTAGCAGCAGCTTATTCTGCCAGAGTGGGGAAGGAGTAACAGGCTATAATTACTGACTGCAAGCACACACAGCTCCCCTGCCTAATGAATCTTGCCTGCCACAGATTCAAAACCCACTGACCAGCTCCTAACATTTTTGGCACACTTTGTACACTTTTACAACACTCACAGGAGTCAATCTACAGTTTAAGATCAGATTACAGTTTGATTATGAACTACAGATAGAAAAGATTAAAAACCTTATGGATTATCAGCCCAAGCATGGCTCTGTATGTAGACTTAGGTCAGCTAGAAAGCCATGGGGTCATGGGACAGAAGGAAAAAAGTGCCAAACCTTGAACTCAAAGCAGCACAAGCAGTGTGCCATTATTATAATTTAGAAGTAATTAAGTACATTTTGCTTAAAAGAGTCATTAATTAGAATTAATGCTTTTGAGCATCATAGTAATTTTGATAGTTGTAGTGTTCTGTTACTGAATATGTAAGGACATAAGAAGAAAATTATTTATATAATGAGCAATTTTTATATGCATCCCCTCCTTTTTACAGAAAAAAAAAAAGGCTGTATTGATGTCTAAACATTTAGAGTACAAAATTCACATGTAGTTTTACAACCACTACAATAGATGAGAGAATGGTATTTTCGGAATTCTTTAATTAATTTCTTCTTCTGCTTCAAAGAAATTGTGGGGTCATTGTCCATCTCTTGAACCAATGCAAGAAGATACTGATTTGTTTGTTGTTTTTGATCTTCATATTCTTTAGTTGTCACGCGCTGACAGAAGGTGAAGCCTTTGTAAGAAATCAGAGATTCAGTTTAAGTTCAATGCATCATAAAAGAGCCCGATTAAAAAATATGATCAGAAACATAGGTATATTGATATTCCAGTTCAGATGCAATTGCAGTTCTCTACAATGTGAAATGGATAGCCCTCCACTGAGCATGGATGAACATCTAAACATTAACTGCAAACCCCCCCCACCCCAAAAAGCAGTGTTACAATTGCAATATCACAGATGATTTTGTATTGCAAACACAAGGCCTGCAAGACGAAGAGCCAACACAGTTCTTGCCAACAGAAGCCATAACAAAGAATGCTACATGACAAGAATGGCACCTTGCAGTTGTCATGATCCAGTGATTCCCTGTAAGTGAATCAGATCCGTAGCAAGGCCCGGTATGTAATGCAAGTGAATAAATACTTCAAAGAAACAGTTGCCTCCGAATTCAGAAATAAAATTCAGGAACTTCTAGGTGACTAGACAGCCCAGCATGGTTTGGTCACCAGAAGCAGAGATGATGGAACAGGCAGCAGTTCAGGGTGAGAGCAGAGCAAGAGCTGGTGCCCGAGAGATACACAACTTAAGCACTACTTAGATGTAAAAGTGTTGTGAACCTACGCAGTAGAGTATTGCCCTGCAAGGATACAAGCCCCATCATTAGACGGTGACTTCTGGCCAGAGGAGACTGGCATTCAGCTACTCCACATACATGTTAGTGAGCAAGTTGGTTGAACAAATGTCAATTGCCTAAAGGGGAAAAAATTCTTACTATTCCTTCTGTACAAACACCATTTTCTTAAGGCTTCACATAGAGAGTGGTAATAACCCAAGCAGACAGATTTTTCATGTGGACCTGTCCTTCCTTCTTTTACAATGAGTCTGTCAAATACCAAATGTGAAATACTTTTTATGGTTTAGTAGAGTCAGATCAAGAAAACATAGCTCTTCTGAAAGGGAAAGCTTAACAACTTCTGGCAAGGAGATTAACTCTTAAAACTTCAGGGTGGATCCTTTAGTCCAGTGGTTTCAAGTAGCTTGCTAGATTAAAACCAACCCCAGAGTTCCCTCAGTGTTTTTAGGAATGTTTACTTCCAGCAGACCTAATGATTACCTTCCTGCAAAAGACAGACCCCTTTTCTGGGGTCTCGCAGCCTTCCCTCCTGCTCCCATCTGAACTTCAGAAGTTCACCAGCTAAGAATGCTCTGTAGCTCTAAGGAAACATTTTCGTCCTGTCTCCTCCATGAGAAAAGGGAAAATGACACCAGAATATGAGGCGCACAGGAAAACAGGAATATGCAATGCTGGAGAGCTTACAATCAGATCAAACTACCTATTTCAACACGTAGATGGAATCTATATGCATTTACAGATTGAAACTCCAAAACTTAGTAGGGAGAGTATAGTATGAGGTACTTCAGTTTTCTGTTCAGTGTGCTGAGGGCAATCACACTGGCTCCAAGAATACTGTAGACAGGCAACTCCTTCCTCCGTTGCTCATCTCTGTATTCTTTGGCTACACAATATGCAATACTCAGAACACCGAGCTGGAAGCAATTTGGACACGTTCCGGAACCCAATACAGATGGTAAAAGATTCTGTACCAAAACTACTTCTCAGAGAGCTGATCTATTAAATATAGTATTGAACAGCACAATAACTTACAGTATTATTCAATTCCCTTATTGCTTCTCTTCAATGTTTAAGCACATAATGTACTGGCAATACAGAAGTCTAAAGGAAGGAACTAAAGAGTCAGAGAGAAATTAAATTATTTAAGCCAATCCTTTTAATCACAGTGCTGAAAGCCATTTTTGGCAGCAAGGCCAGATGGAATGTTAGCTAGTAAAAGAAATGAGCTGGAAAACACTAATCCCACGTACACACCAAGTGTCAAATGCCTTCCTTTTAGGCTACACTACCCTTCTGTAAGTCTTAAGCTCTTAATAAACTTCATGCTTACCCAGAAAAGGAAGAGAGTTCTTCAAAACACTAAACAATCAAGGTCTGTGTTCAAGACATCTATTAGAACCTCAAACTACTGAGTTCTATGAGAATTTTTAGGTGTCTTGTGGCAAAAATATAAGAATGCTGTTCCTAAATACAAAAAAAATCACATCAAATTCACAAGCCAAATTATAAGCAAGTCACTTCAGGAGGCACATTTTGCATTAACTTCAGAAGTAATTCTGTAGTAAAAAAAAATTTGTAATGTGTTCAAACTAGACAATAATAGACGCTTTGTTCTTTAATATTCAGAGGTCACTTTTCTGCTTATAACAGATAATTTAATTATTTGGTGAATTAGCCACTTGTTGCTTTAATGCTTCACTTTTAATAAAGGAAAAGTACATAGTCTACGCAAAGTTATAGTCAACTGATGATAAATTGATTTTTACAGAAAGGTTTACATAAAAATGTGTATCACATCATCTACCTGAATCAATATCTGGATCTTGTCCTTCTAGCAAACTCTGAAGTCTTCTACTAGTTAGTTCCAGAAGAGTTAAAGGAGTCTGAAAATACAATCAGACAAAGAAAAAAGTTACAAAAACAATACTTCTGTATTTTGAGAAACTAAAGCTTTTATATGATCAATTTAAAAAAAAAAAAAAAATCACATAATTACCTGCAGAAGAATCTATGCCTACATTTATTTAGGTACCCATGCAAAACGTCTCAAAAAATTGCACTAACACACATATACTGATATTTATTCCTGATATTTCTGGCCAAAGAAATAGGAGGCAAGATGTTCTAGATGTTGTTTTCCACTGAACTACAGCAAAAACTGTAGTGTAGACCTTGAACTGATTTCAGCATATATAATACAAAAGGCTCTCAACTGCAGTTGTGAAAGAGTGAGCCACCATCCACTCTGCTGTCACTGCTATGAGGCAGCAAGCACTTGATTTGTCAGATCTGGCTCCATCTCCAGTCATGAATCAAAGGCCTAACCCTCATGTCAGAACTCTTAATAACCAAAAAAAAAGTATTTGGTTTTGGGTGTATATTAACACATACAAAACTCACAGTAACCACACTACCTCACTGGAGCTAATTAAAAAAATAAAAATCTCCCATCTCTCTTCAGTTGAGGTCAGAAGTGGAAATTAATGTGTTATACAAGAACTAAAAGTAGTACTTTACTGAAACCAAATCATTGTTTCTGTGATGCTTATTTGTAACTGGACAATAAGTGTCCAGAGCATTTTACAGCTGTCTTACAACAGCTGAGATAACTAGTTCATCTTCATCTAGTTTAGTGTTTTAATGAAGAATTTTATAGTTGAGGGAAACAGTAGCAAAGCATCACAACTATAATGCACTGGTTGAATTCAGAAAGTCAATACCAGGTCTGGAAGGTTGCATCTCACATGTGTGACAATATGATGGAACGTAAATAAAGGAGACTGTAAAATATATCTGAATGTTTACATAACTGATCAAGTTAAACAGAAAGGCCATTTCATTTTGTGGTCCATTTATTTTCTTTAATTTAGAAGTTAACGTTTCAAAGTACCAAAAGGAACTCTTCAGAGTTGTCAAAGCTGTATGCTGGGGCACCAGAGCATGCCATCTAATATATCACTCAGAGTATGTCAGCTGATTTCTAAAGGAGAAGGACAAAGAAGCCTAAAAATTTAGCAGACAGCCAACAGAAACAATGTGCCAAAAGGCCTCTGTAAAAATTTAATACTTCAAGTATTTTCTTAGCACAAATGATGCAAATAAAGGGAATGGATATTATAGGTAAAGGATTGCAAAGCTCTCAAAAAGCTGTCCTCCATAGTCTGAAATAGATTCTCACCCTACTTGACTGTACCATTAAACTGTAACAGGTGGAATATTAAGCTCTGCTCCTCAGACCTCTCATCTCCAAAAAGGCACTTCATGGCATTTAACATTTAAAATGACAAAGCCAATGAGGTAAGGAAAATGCTACCTTGAAGAGCTCAGAGTGATTGTCCATCAGAAACTGAGTCAGCAGTTCTGCCTGTGGTTTTGACAATGTCTTATTTTGCAAGATGAACTTTGTGCAAGTCTTGATGATCACAGATCTGTTATCAAACTGGAAAAGAACAGCCCAGATCTGGCATTAGATTTACTTGCAATGTGTCAGCAAATACTAAGTATAACAGGATGCTATCAGTGGGAAGAACATCTTGATATTTGTTTTAAAACAAATCACATTGGAAGGCAGTAAACAATACTTCTAACTAGAAAAAAACCCAGTCAGTCTTAGTATATGAAAGTGCTATTTCCTACACTAAACAAAACAGATACTTACCTGTTTTTGTAATTTGTAGCCCTCAGATTCAGATGCAATTGCTATGAATGCCAGGAGTCTGTGTAGTTCTTCTCGGATATTTGGTGCTAATAATTTTAAATAAAGTTGTGATGCCTCTAGAGCTTGATCTGTATTTCCTTTTTCTGCAATGGAGTAAAACAGTGCATGCAGTGCAACTGTTCATTTTCAGAGTCAAGAACACATATTTAAATTCCAGTATTAATCCCATTTTTGGGGGGGTTTCCCTCCAAACAAAGCAGGTTATCTCAGTGACTTCTAAAACCTTTTGACAAGACTCAATACAGCATTTAATCGGTATAAGCTTAAAACCTTTGTCCCATAGCTAGTCAGGGAACAGACATACTTGGACAATATATACAGGAAATTACTATGTTCTGTGTACAATGTGTAAACACAAACAGTGCAAACATCACTTCAGTGTTTGCACTGTTTGTGTTTACACATCTTTGTATTATATTCCAGGATTCATCTCAAAGTAATTAATAAGCTGAACAATTCTAACTTTCTCATTGCTTTGAGGTTTTGTTTGGGGTTTTTTGTTTTGTTTTTTTTTTGTTCGTTTGGGGTTTTTGTGTTGGTTGGTGACCTGTCCATGTCATCATCATCATCCCCCTCCTCCCCTTTTTAAGCCACTAGGTTTTAAGTTTCTCAAGGAAATGTGATAAGTTGGAAATAACCTCCTATAAAAACCCCTTTAGATTATAATTCTAGTTATCTTCACTTTGAAAGTGAGGAACTATCAAAAAGCCAAGTAACTTTAAGGCAAGAGCAAGATGAGGGCAGATACAGGAATAGAATCTACGTATGATTTGCTGGCCTCTGCCCTATTACTGGGACAGAGGTTATATTTTACAAGAAATAATCAAGGACTTTCAGGGGTGTACCACAAGCCATTTGAAACCATCTTTGATTAATAAGAACACCAAAAGAGCAAGTAAGTGACCCTTTTCCAAAAGAAGTACAGACAAAAAAGCAGGAAAAAGAATTGTCAAAGGACAAGTAAAAGTGTAGCTATGAAGACAGGAAGTTAAATAATTTTTAGAGAAAAGTTTAAGAGTTCCTCTGATCTATGATTAAAGCTTTACTGAGTTACTTTAAAAGACTGGGGGGGGAGAAAAAGTTTCAATATAGAAAGGTTCAATAAACCACATGGACTAGTTTGACCAACTGCATTCATCTGTAACATAAGTACTCTAGATTTGTTTACTTTAAAGCAACAAGCACAGCAACATTTGTCTTCACAACAGATCTGTATTATCAGCCATCTTAAATCAAACTGTTTAACAACTGAGGAAAATAGTTATAGCCATATATACATTGATAACAAAATTAAGTCATACTTCAGCTAACTGCAGCATTTCTCAAATTAATTTTCAAAATGTTTTAAATATGTAAATATTCATAGCTAGTTTGAGCCCTCTCTTCCACTAGGGCCAGAACAACAGCACTTTATCAAAGTAAGGTGAGCTGCACTGGATTCTGCTGGAAACTTATTAGAATCCAAGTTGTTAGGCACTGATGACCATAATCTACTCCACAGCACCGAGAGGGAAAAATGGTTGTAGAATAGTTAAGCATAATCTCCTAAGAGCGATCTAGTATGAACTAGAATCCAGCTGAGGACCCATGAACACAGACTAATATATTCAATATTTTCAAAATTCAGCTGGACCCGGCCCTAAGCAACTTAATCTAACTTTGAAATTTGTACATGCCCTGAGCAAAGGTTCTGACTAGCAACCTCGAGCATTTCCCTCCAACCTATAAATTAAAGTGCATCTGCAATAGCATTGCAAATGGTGTTATAATTCAGTCAATTAATGTTTAGTAAGTTACATCCTTTATACAGTTTTCACTTGTATTTTTTATTCCAGGTTGCTCTTACCTATAAGTTCTATAATTCCTGAATGAATATCGAGATCCTGAGTGGCAAGAAGGGAGTCCTTCTTTTGACTATAATACTTTATTATAATGTCAAAAAGAATCTTCTTGTATGTATTCAGACTGCTGGGTTTGTTAGGGCTTTGAGGTAACTGCTGACTAACCATCACTATGAACTGGTCTGGGAAATACTCCAAGCACTCAATTGCAGCATAGAGCCATTTGTCAAGCCTGTAGAAGGAAAAGTTAGCTTTAGTGTTTACTTTAAAATGCTCTGCCTATTCTTATTTAATCCTTTAAAGAAAATTACATAGAAATAACCATGCAGGTATAGTCACATATTTGAACCACAGCATTAAACTTGTTGCTTATTAAGCAGTTTATGTAACTTATTTCACTATAGCAGTTCAAGGACCCGCTCAAAAGAAGCGACTTCCATGATTTTTCTATGCTACAGATAATACACCTGAGGTATGCCCAGATCAAAACAAGCTGCAATCATGCCAGACTGTCACTGACCCCAGGACACTTGCCTGATTCAACTAGTATTTAAAACCAAACGCCACCCCACTATTACTCCAACACACACAATGAAAACCCACCAGGGCTAACCAGGGTGAAAAAGCAAGGGACCGGATCTTTACAGAAAAGACACAAGACAATTAGTTTGAAAACAGAGAACAATAAAAATAGTTTAAATCCCAGAATACTGTGGAAGCAGTTTATTACATGACCTACTACAAACACATGAGTTTTCTTAAGCATTTGTTGCCTGTATGACTCAACTAGGGAGAGAAAATGCAAGGAGAACCTAAAATTCAGGTAGAGAACTCACTGTTCAAAGAGGCTGGAAGGTCAGAGGAAAAAGTCACTAACTCAACCATTTTGTACAGAAGACATCTAAAATTATAGAAATGTCAGGGGCAGAGGGAAAATTACTTTTATTTGACGCTCTGGATATAAAATAATTTGAACTGAATCAATAACGTATGAGGAGATGCAGTTATTATTTAGGATCCATAGAATGTTATTTTAATCATGGAGAGCAGAAAAAGATTTTGAACTTGCTGCTGGACAGCTAGATAAACATGAACTTTTGTTAGAACTGCTGCAACCAACAAGGATTGTATAAGTCTTAGATGTGTAAATGGGGTAATACAGTAAAGTAGAAACAGGATCATGACCTTCCTTTAGTTATGATCCCTTAAGCAGTGCAATCACACCAAGCAGGATTTGATTACAGTTTTTAATTGCCTGCATGGAGAGCAAGTATTTGATTATTTCAAGCGTAACATGACACTATTTGAAAACTGAAGACATAAAATTTGAGATATAAATTATGCTTAGTCCCCCACCTTCATATTGGGGGCAATTAATCCTCCAAATTCTTGTAATACTGGTGGCTGTTCTTCATACCTGAAATTTTCCCATTTCTCAAGCATGCTATAAAGCCAGACCTAAGTAATATACTGTCGACAAAGACATTACTCCAGCCCCCCACTTAATTGTAGAATAAAGTAATGAAGCAAGCGTTTAATTTTCTAAACGCTCATCTGATATATTAGCAAAGATGCAAATGTTAGAGACAATTAACACAGAATAATAGAGTAAGACCCATATATAAGATATTTTAAGAGACATAAACCCACCAATCACCCAAGAATCAAGCAGGAGTATACAGCTCAAAAGAAACAGTGTTCATTAAGCCATTTTGGGAGGAAAAACCCATGGAGTTCAGATGCTATCCAGCAATAAACCTACTTTGGAACCAGGAGTTTCACTATCTTATGTAAAACTCTAAACATATGTAAAAATATTAATATTTTCTCCCTAAAGCAAGAATACATAAAAACTGTAAGAGCATCTCTTTAGGCAGACAGATTGACCTCAAATCTCACAAACAGGTAAAAACGGTATTGATTTGACAGAAATAAGCATTACTATGACATACACAGAGGAGGAGACATGCCTTGACATATTCATTAAAAGTACATGTCAAGATAGAGATCAGCCAAAGCGCAATCAACAGGAACACTACAAAAATAAGAGAACATTTAAAGAAAAGAGCACTGACAACATACAGCCACTTTCATTTTTATATTCTCATGATATAAGCATTCTTCAGCGCTACAGCGTAGCTTCTCCTTTTCTGTTATTAACAATAGATGCCTTATTGACTTTCTATCTTCACAGCACCACCACCAGGACTGTAACAAACAAACAAAGTCTCAGAATAAATTTTTTCAAGTTCTAGCATCTGTTGTAGAGACCTAAGAGTGAAGTGTGTAGTCTAGAAACTAGGAGTGGTTTTGACACCTGAGGTTAAAGTTTTTAATGTATACTTAAAATCCTCAAATGTCCAGTCCCAAACATGTATATTTTTTTGTGAATTCCCTTACCACTTCTGAGAAGAAGCCAACAAAGGAAAGCACATTAACGCCACCCCCATTCTCAAGTATAATGATGTCTATTTTGTTCACTTAACACAAATGTTTGGTCAAGAGTAAAATAAAGTGTTTACTAACAAATACATTTCATAGATGTGTAACTTACTCAGGCAAGTTTAAGCTACATGTAACCTCTCTGTCCAGGAAAGTATTTGAGATAATCAGGTCTTCTTCTTTGCCAAAACAGTCTAGTTTTGTCTTCACTGAAGACACCAAGATATCTTCTAGAAGTGGAACATCAATCAACTGCAGCAATCGTAGCAGAGTTTGCTGTTTCCAGACATCTTCTATTACTGATATAATAAACAAACAAAAAAAACCACCCTCAGAAATAAGATCTTACATAAAACACTAACCTTTGTTTTTACTCACTCAAGAATGTTTTAAGAGTTCAAAGAAAACAAGGTAACAGCAGGGGAAGAAGGGATCAAAATAGGAATGCTAGGAAAGAAGGCTTTAAAGAGAACATCTCTCTCCATCATATTAGAATTAGTAATAACCTACTCCAATTAGTAATACATACAAGCAAAGACAAGTGAAGAGCAAAGGAACCATATAATACAGAAGTACTTAATCTTAAAACATATCTCCTTCCAAAGTGGTATTTGCATAAATAGAATAGCACCATCCTGCAAAAACTTAAATCCTGTTTTGTTTCCTTCAGTTTACTTACTATGAGCATTTACCCATTTAGCACTCATTTTGCTATTTTGTCATTAGTGACATGTTAATTTTAGGACTCTGAGGGGCAGTGTTTAACAGAAACAAGGTACTCACTCCAAGTAGATACAGTGAAGAACAATCAAGTTTTAAAAAGAAAAATTCAATCCTCACCTCTTTTTGAAAGCAGATGAGTCGGTTCATTAACCATGATCTTTGGAGGTAAAGATGCATGAACATTTATTGATCGAAGGAGCTCCTCTACCCTCTTTTTATCAGCTGCTTCTAATGCTAAGGGGTTTGAACGTGTTGTTTCACACTTCGTTCTGCTCAGGGGGAAAATAATAAGTTAGTCGTATAAGAAATACAATCAGAATACATTTATCTCTGTCACTTCCCAAACTGCTGTTAAATCGGGACTTTAAGGCTTCTTTGTATCTGAGGTCTATCCTGCTGCTAGAAAACCAGTTATCCGCATCTGCTTTGTGGAAAAGGCAAGGATATTGATTCCAAATACTGTTTTTTGGTTCCATTTCTTTTACCAGCTTTCAGCTAGTAGTTCATTCACGTTAATTCTCAGATTGCATCACAATTGGTTGCAAAACAAAATGATTCCTAAGCTTACGCTACTGCACCAGACTCTATTCTAAATAACAAAGGGAAGATCAAAGCAGTTTAACATTACCAAGAAATATTAGATAGCACTTGCTATTTAGGCATAACGTTTCTCAAAACTGGCACATAGTTTCAAAAACGCCCAATACCTGGACTAGACAGACATAACTTCATCTGCAGTTAACCCACCTTAACTTAAAAAAAAAGAAAAAAAAGAAGAAGAAAAAGAAATCAAAATAGTTCAGAGTAACCCACTTGGAACGTCTTTTTGTCTTCTGTTTGCAGATTTGCTCAGGAGACAAGCTCTCATTGTCTTCATTCTTTCTTGGAAGAAAAGGAGTAAGACTGCTATTTACAAATTTGTAGAGACTAGTGTTTGTGTCTTCAAACTCTGTTTCTTTCTCATTCTTGAACAAGTAAAGCTTTGCTCCAACTGGCTCAAACACCTTGTGATCCATCAGCACTTGGCATACACGGACTCCCTTCAGCCGAGAAATATCATTGCAGCTTAGGTACATGCTTTGCATAAGATGGCTCAGTACCACATCAACAGCATTTGAGCCGGTGAAACAGTTTTTATATGTTTTCAGATGCTGTCTACGCCTTTTGATTTCCACCTGACTGTGAAGAGCATGAATAATACTATTCCACAGCTGAGTTGCTTGAAAAGGACCATCACAATCTGCAAAATATTTATATGAAAGTTTTACGGATGTTTATAAAGCTTTAACATTTTTAAAAATGCTTTACTCTGTGAAATATTGTTTCTGTATGTATTTATTGAAAACCTCTCCAGAAATCGCCTTAATTTTACAAGGACAAAGATAATGCATCATGAATCAGTCCTCCTTGCAAGCTGACTCGCACCCACTAGGGCAGAGTCAACAGAAGGGAACAAAGACACTAAAAACAGGCGAGGAAGGGTTTTTTGTTACTGTTATTACCACACATACCGCACGTACGCTCACATCCACATTAATTCATTACAGAACCACAGAACGGCCGAGGCTCGCAGGGACCTCCGGGGTCCACCTGCTCCAACCCCCCCCCCAGTGATAAGACCCCCCTGAGCCTTCTCTTCTCCCACCTCAGCAGTCCCAGCTCGCTCAGCCTCACCTAGGAGACACGTCCCTCCTTGTCCCCCGGGTCCTCCTCCACACATCACCCTCAGCTCAGCCACAAACCGACACTTGCCGCAGACGAGACCCGCCCGCCCCGCCACCGAACACCGAGGCCCAGCCCCGGCAGCCGTGTGTGTCCTCCCCCCCCCCCCCCCCCCCCCCCCCACCCCTTCACCACAACGTCCCCCCCGCAGGCGGCTCCGTCTCCCCTCAGCACGGCTGGCGCCTTCCCGCCGGCGGCCCCTCACACCCTGCTCCGCTCCCCCGCGGAGCCGCCACCACAGACCCTACAGAAAAAAAAAAAAATAAAAATAAAACAACGCGCGGTGGCGGAGAGACGGGGACGACTCACCTCGCCGCCTCCCCCGCCGCGACCCCAGCTCGCTCTGACTCCGGAGCCTCCTGAAGCGCGGAGTCAAATAACCCGCCATGGCGGCGGCCGCCGGGAGGAAGGCGCATCACTTCCCGCCCTCCGCCGCCTCCCCCGGCCGCCGCCCCGCCGGGGCGGAAGTGAGGCGCCCCCCGCCGGCCCCCTCCGCCTCTCGCCGTCGCTATGGAGTAGCCGCCAGCGGGACGGGGCCGGAGCGAGGGCCGGAGCCGGCGGTGAGGGACGGAGCCGGCGTGACGGGCTGCCCGCCGGGGCCCCTCAGGGGCGAAGGGCGGGCGGGCGGGCGGGCGCCGCGCCGGCAGGTTTCCGCTGGCTGAGGTAAAAGAGGCCTGTGTCGTGTCCCGCCCCGGGGCAGGAGCCCGGTTGCCCGTGGCCTAGTGGCACCGCAGGGGCCGGGGAGGCGAACCGGGATAGCCCGGCGCTGAGGGGGTTGGAAGCGCGATCGTGGCGTGAGGGGTGGACCGCCGAGCCGCCTGAGGCCGGCGGATGACGGATCGGCTGCCGGTGAAGGCCGCTCGCCGCCGGTCACCTCTGACCGCGGCCGACCCGGGCCGGCTGACCGCCGGGTTGCCCCGGCCAGCGGCGAGGACGGTTACCGGGCCCTGGGGGGCAGCGGGAAGGAGGTGGAGGGGGGGGTTCTCGGCGGAGCGGTGGCTGGAAATAACAGTAAATACTTTGTCCGGGAGGGCTGGCCCGCAAGAGACAAGGCAGGGGTCGTGCAGCGTATAGGTTAGGCTTCGCCTGGCGGCGGGTGACCCACGGATCCCCGCGCAGGGACCTCGTTCTGTGAGGTTTTGGTGGGGTTTCGGTTGCAGCTGGGTGCCGAAACGACGAATGAAAGCGGTGGAAGGTGACTCGCTCAGGTGACAGCACAGCGTTGCCTTCGATCCTCCCGTTTGGTTTTGTAACAAAAGTGCAAAAGGTTGGTTGTGCCTGAGAAACGTTTTGGGGTCGCTTGGGGTTTTGGGGTTTTTTCCCCTTTTGTTTGGTGAGAGTCAGTTGTTCTAGCACCTGTTTCTTCTACGAATTCATCATTGTTTGGGTCAGAGGGATAGGATGGAAGTTTGGGTTGGGTGGCATGAAGTACCCATGCGCTTGCCTGCTGCTTTGGTTCCCAAAGGGGAATCCCAGCTTGTTACAGGTCAAAATACCGGCAGAGCGTATGACGCGCTGCTGTGCGGCGTGCACCCATATCCATACGTCAGATGAAGCTATGGATTAGATCAAGGATAAATTAATACTTTTAGATCATGCAGTTGTCTTGCGTGAGTGAGAACTGAGGAGTGGTGAGGAGTCTTTGTTTTGAATTTACCTTTATCTCAACATTTCAAACGTTTTGCCTCGTTTTTTATTGCTGTGTTGGCTGTTGCTTACTACCTTGCCAAGTGATTGGGTCATCATTGTGCAAACATGTTGTTGCTGATGTATATCAGCATAAAGACCGCTGTCGATTGTGAGGGGAATTCATGAAAACAACACATTTTGCATCCGGATTTCTTTTTAGGATTAGTTCCAGGTTTCATGGACTTAGTATCAGTAGCATTAATATTGCCCATGAAATTCAAACAGGAAGAAATCAAAGTTCTGAAACATATATTTACTGCATGTCCTGTGTTGCTTGTCTGAACACTGTTACTCTTAAGGTCTTGTACTTTTCTCGTTTATTACCTTTCAACTTGAAATGAAAGTTTCATTGTGGGTGAATAACTGACTTTATTGTCCCATGGTTGTTAATTTTTCTATAAATAGTAGTTCAGTCTTAAAAGAACTGAACAAAACAGTTTTCATACAGTTGAGAACCAAAGTTGTATATTTCAGATATGGTTAAATCATCATGATTTGTGGTGTTATAGATACTACTCAAAATAGATTTTTTTTTTTTTTTTTGGCATGGATTTTCTAGGTACATCGTTCCTGTTGACATACATTGAGTTTTTACTAAAGTTGGTGACAGCAATTGTTTTTATAAAGCAAAAGTAAACTATTTTAGATTATAGTCCAAATGTTGACATGAGGATTTCTACAAATTTGCAGTGTTAGATGAACATAAATGTAAAACCCAAGCTGCTTATTGAGAAGTTTCTCAGTACTCCTTACTCAGTAGCTAAATTAAACAGTATTTTGCATACTGTCAGGCTGGAGAGGAACAGGTTGGACAGGGCCTGCCAGGCTTGATTTTTAAATCCTAACCCTTCAGACACTGGAATGCTGTTAACATTCTCACCTAGTGGCTTTTCCAGGCTTCTCACTGCAGTTAGTCTGTCACCCACAGCAGAGGGCACTTCTGGTTTGATCAATATTGCACCATTTTTCTATCACCTGTATAGAGAAGCTCCGTTTCAGATTTATACAAAGGAATTTGAACATGCATGCATGTGCATTTTTCTTCATAATATCTCTGTAATTAATTTTGCAAAGCGTCTCTTTAGTTTTGGGAGCTCTTAACACGGGATTGTATTGCATTGATACTAGAGAAGGTTTGCTGGCTGGGAGTGAGTGAAACAATGCAAAAAGCACAGGATTTAAAACCAAATAAATTAGATTTGTGGTTATCCTAAACTTGTTAGAATTGATTTTATAGTCCTTTAGCATATAGAGTTTGCCCCATGGAATAGCTGCAGAATAAAATCTCTGAGAGCTGGAAATACCTATAGTTCCTATTTAGAATACTCCATGATCCTTGTTTCTACCTATTTATCAGGTTAATGAAAAGTTCCTTTATACAGGGCTATTAGCCAATGTCTGCTAGCTGTTTGGTCTTGGGCTGCAAAGTTAGGAATTGCATGCATTTTTCCACAGCACAGTTCATAAAGTAAAATTAATATATTGTAACAAAATGTCACATACTGTAATAAAATTACTTAATAAAGGAATTCTATGTTTCTGTAATTTATTTCCAGCTCAACAAAACACTTAGTACATACCAAGCAAGGACATAATTATTCTTAAGATTATCTCACTGTATTCAGACTCAGCTTCTCATATCTAAACTCACAGTCCCTATAATTAAGACCAGCTCCACCCTGAACATGCTTGCAGTCATATCTGGTTCTGTTCCTGAGTAGTCCCATTGAGGCCATAACTACTATTTCTGATTTTAAAGTTAAGTATTTGCAAGGTTGAGATCTGTGCAGCTGGATACCTTTCGTTTTTATAATGTATTTTCTTAAAACTTCTAGTCTGGTTCTTCATTTAGTAGCACAAAGTTGTGTCACTCAGCTGACATGGAAATTGGAGAAATATCTATGGAGCCACAGCATTAGTGTATTTCTGCATTTCACAATGGAAGAGTACTGAAGGGCATCAGTCAGCAATCTGATGCGTAAAATACTGAAATTTGAGCTTGTATTTTGACAAGCATAGTGTAGGAAAGAACACATTTTTACTTGTCTTCTGTATATAATACACATCTATTCTTTTGCTGGTGTGGGATCTTAAGCAATCCTTCCCTTCAGAAAATGTGTAGTTCCGTGAGCAATAGAATAAAAGGAGCCTGGTTTCCTTCAGATTTGGTTCTCTTTATTAATTGATACTGATACACAAGGTGTGAACCTTTCCCTTCATGGGAGCAATTTATAGATTCTTTGCATTATTCAATTACCTGTTTTCAAGAAACGATTTTCTCAGTCCTTAATTGCTTTGTTAGATCTAATGAAGAATGATCAAGAGATTCAGAAGTTTTTGAGGAGGAGTGGAAGCAATGACATATAATCCCAAGGCATGCAGATACATTTGTGCAGTGTGAATATGTGTAACTGCAAAGCCCTGGAAGTTATATTTCAATATTCTTTCTGTTGGTTACTCCTGTATGCTATTGGATCCTTGGTTAGATGTTATAGTTTTCAACATGTGTCTGTGTTAACAGAAATTGTGAGAGGACTGTGAAGCTGTTTTTTTTCTTGTCTTTGTAGACACTGGTGCACAGTTGAGACAATGGAGTCCATGCTGAATAAATTGAAGAGTACCGTTACAAAGGTAACGGCTGATGTCACCAGCGCAGTCATGGGAAATCCTGTTACCAGGGAATTTGATGTTGGCCGACATATCGCCAGTGGTGGTAATGGTCTTGCTTGGAAGATATTTAATGGAACTAAAAAATCAACAAAACAGGTGGGTTGTCAAGTAAAAACCTACGTTTATAAGCATTAGATAACAGACTGATAGATAGCAGTTGCTAAGTGACATTTAAAAACAAAATCAAACTGGGCAGACTAATGCTAAGGGAAGTACTGTGAGTAAAATGAAATTAAGTACTCAACATTATTTAAATATAATGTTCTCAGCCACACAGGTGATAATTGCTTTAAGCCTTCACTGCTGGAGAAAGAAGTAGTTCTGCATTCATAGCATACAATTCAAGACCAAGATCAAGAATTAATCTGAGTTAAAAGTGATCTGACAAGAAGGAAATAGTTTGTTTTAACATGGTTTGGTTCCCTAATTTGTTTTACCTTGCAGCTTTTTTGGCAGCACTACTGGCTTTTTACAGTTTAAGATAATCGTGAAGTATGCCATCATTTTTTCTCACAAAAGAGACTATAGCTGCCGTGCAGAAATTGAGGGGTTAGAAATGTTAAGTCATGAGAATCAGTAACAGGAAGGCATGGGATAGAGGAGGAGGTTGTGGAGGAAGTGAGTTGTGCCTTCCCTGTGCTGCTTTCAGATATTGTTCCCTTCTAGCTTCCTTAAAGTAGTAGGTTTAGAGCGCTAGTTTATAAACTTCTGACTCACTTGAAGTCACATGTGTAAATGCAAGTGGGATTGTGACTTTGGAAGAAGGTTTGCCAGAAACAGAGTTTAAGAACTGTTATTATAGAAAATTATTTTATTGTACTGGAGAAATGTGAAAAGTCTTTTTTCAGTCCTGGAGAGGAAATAGAATATTCAACGAGTAAATAGAAGTGTTACTAAGTTATGGCCTTCAGTTGAACTTGATGCTGAAGTGATATGAAGTCACTTACAAAATGAATCAGCTTGCTACAGATGTACCAAAAAGAGATGGATGCAAAGGAATAACTTTGGAAAGCGTATATACAATCTGTTAGATGGTAGGAAAATAAACTGTAGCAAATAGAGAAGAAATGTACTATGCAGAATAAAGAATCTGTGGAGAATGTGTGATCTGATTGTGACAGGATCTGAAAAATGTTAAGCAGGTTCTTTTGCCATATTCTCAAGCATCTGTCTAGCTGTTGCAGAATTCTATATACATCTAGTATTTCCTGAATTTACCCAATGTACCAACTGGGTTTTTTTTTGGTCTTATGCAACTATACAAAGAAGTGATAACATTGAAAGTATGGTAGTTTTGATAGGTTTTATACAATCTCTGTGCCCAGTAAGCATTTGACCCATAGCAGGTGTAGCTTTAAGGTCTGGAGAGTTGTAGCAAGTTTCTTTCACTGCCTAATTGACAGAGTGTATGTAATTTGTTTCCTGTCGATCATGTTTTTCAAGCTTTGAATGGGTGTTCTAACCACAGATTTTGCAGAGTATTTGTTCAGGTGTTACCACATGTGATCCTACAGTATCTCTCTAAACCCTGATGTAACATCTGTACATTTGTATGCTATCATTAATCATTAAAAATACAGCAGCAGTTGTACTGCAGGGAATTTCAGATGGCTGGTGATTTGACATGCAATTACCATCCATTATTAATATTACCAGTTAGGTAACATCATGTCAACATTCAGTTTGCCATTGCAAAATAAAACTACGCAGCAATACAAACAGTTTATGTTGTGTTGTATTGCAATATATCTGTTCTTTAACATTTTTGATGTCTTTTGCATGTACCTTTTGAATGTTAGCTGGGCAATATGGAAGTGGCTGGCTGCCATTTTCCAAGCAGTAGCAGTCATTTTTGTGAAGTGATGCACATATTTGCTGTATTGCAAGTGTGTATATCTAATTTGAAGCTACAAGCACTCAGCTTTATTACAGTAAATGTGTATTGTAATCAGACAAGCAGGATGTAAGCGCTTAATTGTCCGTGGTGTTGTCACTTTACAATGCCACAAGTAATAATTTAAGTCATTGTAGCCAGATAAAATAGCTAAATTTGGAGGCTTAGCATTACAGCAGTAGAACTGATCAGAAATCTTTGTTCTCAGGACAAATGGAAGTTAGCAGTCTTACAGAAGTTGGTCAGCTGAAGTTAAGATTTCAAATACAGATTAATTTGGTTCCTATTTTAAGTCAGTGGACAGTTACAAATATTCCACCTCTGGTAACAGTAGATATGTATGATTTTATTCTTCTTTTCAGAGTTCCGCCTGGTTCCTGCCTTGCTGGTTTTCCTGGATGTCTGAATGATTACATTTTGGGTTTTTTTTTTTAATGTGCCTTGTCTTTTTTTGCCTACTTTGTAGGTGACTGAATAACAATGTAACAGAATGCAAGGAAATTACTTACCTGTGTGCATATGTTTGTCTGGTGTTACTTGATAGCTGATTTGCAGCTGTTTGTTTGAAAGATTTATCAGTTTCTGTTTATATGTGTATACGTGAAGTAACATTGCTAATTTTACAGTATGTATTTCTGCTCATCATGGATTTGTTAACTTAGTCTTTCTGCACTTATATTTTTTTCTGGCATAATATGGCACTTGTCCTTTTTTCCACTTAGAAAGTGCGATTGTAAAGAAATAGATAGGATAAGGTCACTTAATGTTCTTGTTGGCAGCTCAGTTGTAAAAACTAGCAGAACTAAGGAGATAATGGTTTGCTCTTCAAGACTACTGTAGTTATATTTAGCTGTTATTGTGGTAGCACTAAATATATTAATGGTAGGTAAGTCAGCTTTCTGTTGTTTTGGCTGCGCATACAGTAGCTTTGAAATGAAAGCTTCCTACTATTCAAACTTTAAAGGCTAATTAATTTTAAAATTGAAATAGTTGTATACCTTATGACTGAAACAAACTGATGAGAAAGTAGGGTTATAAAAAAAACATTGGCAAGCTTCTGAAAATAAACCCCCCAAAAGCTGGAGGAAAATCTTTTTCTGGCAAAAGACCAGAGTAACACTGGAATGCTTTCCAGTATTTTAGTTCGGAGACTATTTTGCTTTGCCCAGTGGGAGGCTTTGGTAAAACATTGTGTGTTTGCATATTGAGTTACATTTGATTATTCATTAAAAAAAATGCGTGAAAAGGAAAACAAACATAAAGTTTCTAAAATCACTGTGACTGCTACCTTAAAATTTCCTTTGCTTTTACGTTCATAACTTAGTCTTTAATGTGATCACATTTAATTTTTTTCCATGAGAGCACTACATCATTCAGTTCACAGGATAGATGGTTATTAAATATTTTGTGCTGGTTTTTTTGTTCCTTGTTGTTCTGTGCTTAGTCTCTGGCACTATTACTCCACCCTATCCAAAATAGAAGGATTTGAGTTTCTGTAGCATTCCACACTATAGTGCTTGAATGTTTTACAGGTATTTTTAACATGTTTTCTCAGTATGCAATGAGATGACTAGGAAGCAGTATTGCTATTCCATTCTCATTACATTTCCACAGCTTTTAGAGTCTTCAGTTTAGAAATACTTTCTAGTTTTGTTTGCATCTTTTTTGACACACGAACCCGATGTGTTTCTGAATTCTTGCCTTCCTCTTAGGGGCAGGAGAGAAAGCATGACATGCCTTGGTTGCCTTTTTCTGGTTAGGGAGAATTGTTTCTCTCTCTCTCTCTTCCCCGCTTCCCCCCCCCCCCCCCCTTTTTTTTTTTTAGCAGTTGCATTGGCTAAGATGGGAGCAGAATTTGTGCATTCTCTTTGGTTTATAAGGTGTTTACGTGGGTAAATAAGGACACGTATTTTAAAGTGTCAGTGTGTGTTTCAAACTGGTGTGTGTTTCATAAGGAATGCGGGATTGCAAATGGACTTGGAGGATGTGGTGGGTTGACCCCGACCAGCAGCCAAGCACCCACTCAGCTACTCACTCACTTCCCCACTGCCAGCAGGATGGGGGCAGAAAAATAGGAAGAAGAAAAGCAATAAAACTTATAGGTCAAGATCTGGACACTTTAATAGGTGAAGGAAGGTGGGAAAAAAACAAGCAAAGCAAAGGAAATTGCCCACCACATCCCACAGGCAGACTGGTGCTCAAGCTAGTCTCCAAACAACAGCCACCTTGGAAGCCAAAACCCCCCTTCTTCTTCCTCTGCCCTAGTTTTCACCACTGAGCATGATGTTATACGATACGGAATAGCCCTTTGGCCAGTTTGGGTTGGCTCTCCCGGCCATGTCCCATCCCAATCTCCTGCCTAACCCCAGCCTACTCAAAGTGGGGCAGAGCAGGAAAAAGAGAAAGCCTTGACCCTGTGCAAGGACTGTTCAGCAACAGCTAAAACATCGGTGTGTTATCAACACCGTTTTAATCACAAATCTAAAACACAGCACCATATGGGCTGCTATAAAGAAAGTTAACTCCATCTCAGCCAGACCCAGCACAAAGGAAAACTGCCCAAAGAAGCTGGGAAAAGGAAATTGGGGCATTTGGTGATTAAAACTACAAGGATAAAAAACCTTTATGAAGGGGTATATTAGTGAATACCAGGTCTTTGGGACAATGGTCAACAGGATTCTCCTGAAATACACAAGCACAATCAAAGAGAACTGATTTACACTTTTCTGTTCAGTGTCTAAAAGTGTTCTAGATGAGTTAATATTGTTATAGCCCAGTTAAACCATGTCCTGTGTCTTGCATGTTGTGGACAATGCTTACTCCTCTTTGCACAGGTGAAGTTTAATTCCTTGGCAAAGGCATTGTAGAACTGAAACACTGATCTTTTCAGTGATTCGTGTTAAAAGTTCTGAATTCTTGGCATTAACAACAGGTGTTTTCTTGAAGGTCTTCATCCTGGCAAACACTTACATGGTACACATCATAACATACAGCTGTCTCAGTGTCATCACTGAGCTTTACCTAACCCCACTTTGAAGTAAAGCGCTTGGCTTAAACATGTGGGAGGTGAGGTAGAAGGGGTAGACTATCTTATGTTTGTGAACAGAACTGAGATTTTAAACTTAGATCTCTTGAGTGGCCAGTCTAGTCCCCTACGTACTTGTCCATGCTTCCTAACCCAGGTAGAGGCATGACCAGTTTACTGTGCTGGGACGAGAGCTTGTCAAGCTGGGTGTGTATACTTCCTATCACAGAATGAATGAAAATTTGTGTCGTTAAAGATAAGGCTTGTTTTGTCTCTGCTTTCTCACTTTCTTTGTGGAGAGCAGTCGGGGTTTTAAAATATATTTTAGTCTTTTTATGTTAAATTTATTTTTATATCATGAAGTTGCATTACGACACAACTGCAGAATTAAGTAACAAGTAGCCTGCAGGAGGAAGCTACTCTTCCTTCAAACCTATGAAATGAAAAAAACAAAGTGGAAGCTCCCCTAGAGCTTTCTGGGGAAAGAAGTAGTAACTATGTAAACCTTTGCAGGTTTTCGTCTCAGTAAGTTTCCATCAGAGTAGTTACAGGAAATAGAATCCCTATCAGCTACAGTCATTAGCCCTCTTTTTGGGGGTTGGATATCAGTTCTTGTAATACAGAAAAGGAATAAGAGAAATAATGTATTCATAGTAAAAATTTGACAGGGTTATTTGGTTCACACAGCATAAAACCATGAACACTTTTAAAAGTTTCCAAGCATACTGTATGGTTTCAGTAATTTTTGTGCATTGAAACTGTGTTCTGTGGCCCATGACTCAGCTATCTCATAATTCTTCTGTACAATAATGTCTGGTGACTTATGGGGGTTAAGATATTAAACTGTTGATATTGCATTCTGCATATAAAAATCAGTGTTGATTAAGGAATTGAATTTCAGAATGCCGTATTTTGAATTATTAATATCTGAACACATATAACATTTTTATGTCCATGAGCAGAGATGGCTGTATGCTTTCTTCTTGTACGAGATGTGTTACGTGAAAATGAAGGTATTGGAAGCAAGTTGTCACACAGCTCAAATTACTTTGATTCTTGATACTCCACAGTAACTAAGGCTACAAAATCAATGTGATAGCAATCATTTTCATACTTAGAATACTACAATTTCATATACATAGTTATATGTGAGCTAATTTTGGATATGTAAAAGTTCTGTCAAACTTCAAACAAATGATGCAGGATTGCAGCAAGCACCAATAGAACTTATTTATAGCTATCATAAAATATTCAAACCATAGCTGATGTCCTACACTATCTGATTTAAATATTCACTTTCTGATTCTTTTGACTTGTCATTAAAGAGAATTGCTTTCAGAACTGCTGTATTAATTTGAAATTTTGTTATTGGTCACATACTGCTCAATAAGTTCACACTTCATACAGGAAAAATGTGTATTTTTTAAATAGTGGGTATAGTGTATATCTTCCATCCCCTGTCATTGGTTCCTCCCTGCCTTGTGTCAATGTTAATGTTTGATCTGTTAGACTTGAGAGCTGGAGCAGGGAGCTGGTATGGATAGAAGCAGGAAAAGTGTACTGAGTTGAGTTAGTTATAGACGTTAACCTGCTAACGGCTTAATGAAACAGGTACCAGCTAAAAAATATAACCCAATTTTTTGTGTATTGGACTGAATATCTTTTTTTATATAGCCTATTTCTAGAAGTCTTTTTTTTAAAAAATTAATAATGTAACTGTTCCTGTGAGATTTTAATTAGAATAATGGTTATAAACTATGCAATACAAGAGCATAGACTTCCTTTGGGGACTGAAAGCTGCATTTTCATATTATTTTGTACTGGTTTCTAACCTTTTTGTAATGCTGTTGTAGGAGTATAAGAAAGTCTCTGTTTCATTGTAAGTTTTTTAATTCCTTTTTTCTTCAATTGATTTATTTCTTTTTAATGGCTTCCAAGACGGTGATGTAATCTAATTTTTTACTTCACATCCACCTCTGTAATTTCAAAGTTTCATATAAATTTCTTAATTTTCTCCCACTCCATTTGCAGAAGTTGGTTGGAAGAACTATTTTCTGTGTTTTTAACATTTACTGCATTTCTGGGACTTCTTTTTACACATGTTTAAGCATTAAAAAATTCTTAAATGTTTTATCATATGAATGGTCTGATCAGATTAATTGATTATTAGCTATAAATTATCTTTCATGAATGTCTAGTTTAATTTAGATCATACTGGTTTGGAGCAGAACACTGAGACAGGGCCTGGTTTAATAAAGCACTACTTGATATATTTAATGCTAAAATTAATTTGGATCTGCTTTGCCACTGTGTAGATAGTGGTTATAGTTTACATATTACTGTTTGTAACATAAGGAGCAGTAGTACCTTGACTCTTAAAATGTATATTCCGAGGTTATATATAGTAACCTGGGTGATTATGACTGGGACAAGTTAAGGACAATATGTATGTATAAATATACTTTGAAATACTTATTGCATTGGTGGGATTGTACTGTTGATTCAAAAAATGTGTGTATGTAATTGTGTATAGGCTTGGCTTTTGGCTTTGTTATATATTGAGTGAATTTTGTTGCTTACTTCTAGGAAGTGGCTGTTTTTGTCTTTGATAAGAAGCTAATAGACAAATATCAAAAATTTGAAAAGGATCAGATTATTGATTCTTTAAAACGAGGTGTTCAGCAGCTAACCAGGCTTCGACACCCTCGACTACTTACTGTGCAACATCCATTGGAAGAATCCAGGTAAGCTGTAGTACAGTTGAGAACAGACTTTCTTAATCATTGTTTTGTTATTGGATGTAAAATACCTGGAACATTCAACACATACATCTGATGAGATTCAAGTTTACTGTATTTACCTATGTGAGAATACTCATGTATTCAGCCTACCCTCAGATTTTTTTTTCCCCCCCAAGCCATAGGATCCATTTCTGGTGTGAATCTAATTAATAATCTATTGCGTGATTTTAGTGCAGTTGCAGTTATAAGGCTAAACATGACCCTTACAGTGTGAAAATTTGGTAGTTCAATTAATTTCACTTTTAAAGAATGCTCTTAAAAATTGTTTTCTTTGAAAAGGTTGTTGACACATTTGTTCCATTTATGAGAAGTATGTACTTTAGTGCATGTGAGACTGGAGATTTTTGGTAAATTGTATGTGTTGTGGCCACGTACATGTTTAAAAGGTCCTCAAATGTCAATCAAGGGAGACAAAATTCAGTGTGTTTTTGTAGCGCTTATTTGATTTATGTAAGGTTGGTCACTAGGCACAATAATGGGTTAGTCGTCCAGATTTATCGTTCAACTGTACTGATAAGTGCACACTAAAATCTAACAAACAAAATGAAGGTTTCATGTTAAAATAGAAAGCTTTTTTTGGAAAAGTTTTTTTCCAAAGTAGTTTTTCTAAATGGTAGCCTAATAAAGGTTCACGTACATTACTTTTCAAAAGTCTGCATTTTTGATTGTGTCTGTTAACCTGCATTTTTCGAACTGTACTGGCTTCTAGGAGCTGAGAATACTGTAGGAATGCTTCTTCATCTTTGCGATGCCTTCTTTGGGAAAGATTTCTTGGATTAAATGACGCTTGCATATTCATATACATCTTTTCTCCAGCACTAAACACATTTCACATTAACAAGGCTTCAAAGCTGTCATTGCCCCTATGGTTCAGTATGCCCCTCAGAAGAGCCTTAAGGAAGATCAATTAGGTAATTGAAGACAGCTCTCAGTAGTCTACAACAGTAAATAAACAATTACATGCTAAATGGCCTAGGGTCATCTCAGTCATACCGTGTGCAAGTGAATCCCTGAGTATACCCCAGGCTTCTTCCTAAAATTGTCACAGTATTTTGATTGACTCAGCAACTGCATCTGTAATTATTTTTTCCCTGAACTCTGCACTTCAGAAGAAAAGGCTAAGATTCATTCCTTGGAGTGTTAAGAAAGCTTTGGTGTTCTTGTGAAGAATTTAAGCCTTTTGAGTGAAATAAACAGTGTAGTTCTGTCAGAGTTCTCGTTTGTGAGTTTTTAGTAATGCCCTATGCTTTGCTCCAGTTGTTCTTCTTTCCATCCTCAGCACACGCAGCTGCTGGTAGAAACACTAGTAGCACAAAACCTGTCCAGTTGCTTGCTGTGCCAGAAACTGATAACGGTTTTTGGAGGGGGTTCATAAAAGAAAAGTTTGCTTAGAATATTTGTGTGTGTCACCTTGTGCAAGCATGCTGTAAGATTTCTTTAGAATTGCAGGTCTTTCCAGAATAGTTATTCTTCAAGAAATCTGTCATGGGCTCCTTCTGGCTCGACTGTACCTTTTTGTGTCTTCAAAGTAACATACAGTTGTGTTGAAGTGCTTGCAAGTCACCCTTTATTCCTCCTTTGTGGGTCCAAGGGGTACTTGGTGTACCTGCACAGGTGAAGTAGACACAGAAAAAAAGGCCATACCTTTCAGACCCTAGTGTGTAGGTAGCTTTTCCACTATTAATAGAATGTTTCTACTCCAAATTATTGGTATTCAATATAATTATATTTAATATAAATATATATATATTCTATATATTATGATGTATACATTTTTACATACATTTGTATAATGAATAACTATTTATACTAAATAGTTAATATAAATATATTTACTTACAACTGGTCTTGAATTCCTGTAACAGCACAGATAAGCAATATTATTCTATATTTAACTAGTTATTGGGGAAAAGGATGAAAAAAACAAATTATAAGTTCACTCATAATGTCCTTACTACCCTTTAAAAATAGTAGTAGTGTGAAGAGTCCCAGATACTTAGTTTACTAGACATTCCATCTGTTGCTGTTTTTCCCGAAGCGTATGCGTTTTTGGCCATCACTTTTATTTTTAACTTGTTTTCTTTTTATTATGTTACTCTGAATTTCATTTTGATATTATTCAGGGAACTGTTCAGCTTCTGCAATACTCAGTTGCTTTAATTAAATTTGCCCCATCCTTCCGTTACTCTGGTTTGGGTCCTTATTTTAATTAGCTCCTAAAGTAAAAAATAAAAAGCCATCCCTCAAAAAAACAGCAATCAGAGAGTTCATGTTATGAAAACCACTGAATAAGTGTTCCCTAGGTATTTTTTGTCATCTCTGCCTTAACAGTAACTAAATGTATAAGCTCTATGGTGAAGTTGAAGTCAGATTGAAAATGTAGGACTTTGTCTTTCTGTGCTCTGATTCTTCCTTGTGATTACTACAGAAATGAGTTTTATAGCCCTAGTTGTGTTAATAGAAACACAAAAGGGACGGTGTTAACAGAATGGTAGCAAGGAAGTTCTGTCAGGTTGGGACTTGCGTTTCAATATATTTTAATTTTCAGTTGTTTTTCCTTCAGAAAGGCAGTGGATAAAACTAAAGTAAAAATAAAATCTAGATGAGTAATAAGAGGTTTGAGTGTTTCAACAGCCTTACTTTACTTCAAAGAGCAAGCTTGTTAATTATTGAGATACATAAAAACTATGTGATAGATTCATGCTGAGGCATTGTGTCTTCTGTGATGTTTTTATGGGATGAACAGAAAGTTAGGCTTCTTTTTTCTTGCCTAGAACTTTATATTCAAAAATATGTCTTTATTACTGTTACTCAGTCTCAGTTTTCTGTGTTCATACTGATGCAGTATTTAGTGTTCTCATTAATTACTCATCCTTAAACCAGCTATGTATGCTATACCATCCATGTAATGGTTTCTCCAAAAAAACTTTAAAACAATTAAGAAGTGAGGTGCAATGACTGTCCAGGGCCTCCAGCCTGTGCAGACCAGTATGAAGGATTTAACAAATAACTCTGTGTTACATGAAGTTTGTGAAACTGAGACATACATTGTTTTCAGGACTTTGAAATTTGAAATTTTGAAGCACAGTGTTACAACCAGTCCACTTCATGTGCATAAGTTTGCTTCATCTGTGCTTTTCAAACACTCTTGACACAAAAATGCATAAACAAGACCTGTAGTTTTTCATGAAGAAAACAATAGATAAAATAATTTAAAAAACCAGTCACTTCACGTGCAAACTGCAGTTCATACAACAAGCGTATTTCTGTTTGCATCTCTTCTATTTATTCATTTGCAAAGTAAAAGAATGTTCAGGTGCTACCTTACATTTTATTAATTTTGTTTCTGATTATTGTCTGACCAGATTAAGTATTGCTTCAGTCAGGGATGTGTCAGGTTTAGGCACAGCTAAAAGCCTGATTTTACGATTTTTAATAATAGTAAGAATTATTTGTTTGGTTTTCCTGGATCAGGACAAGAAAAGCATTGTTTTGTTAAAACTTTTTGTGAAGCATTGTGTGCATCATTAGTGATGTATGTGAATGTTAGAGAATAAAATAACTTCATTCTAATATTTTTGAATACTTCAGATATTTATATATTTCTCTTTAGTATTATATTACTTATAAGAATTCAAAAGCTGAAATACAACATGGTTTTAGGTAGCACCAAGTGCTCTGGTAATGACAATATGATGTTTGTATGGTTCTTTATTCACAGTCAAGAGATTTATTACATTTATGTACAAGAAATGTTTTTATGTATTTCCTCTACAGGGATTGTTTGGCATTTTGTACAGAACCAGTCTGTGCAAGTTTAGCTAATGTTCTTGGCAGCTGGGACAACCTACCTTCTCCTTTACCATCTGACATCAAAGAATACAAACTTTATGATGTAGAGACCAAATATGGTTTGCTTCAGGTATGACACAGGTTGTCCTTATAATTTTCATGTGCTTTTAGTATTAATGATTGTTTTATAAAGTTTGTAAACTGCCAAAGTTTTGTCTGCCTATATAGTAAATCAAATAATTGGGAAGTGAGAGATGATAGTGCCCTGATCACTGTAAGTATAAGAGAGGATGAACACGGGAGGGTCTAAGTTGCTACTGGTTTTGCTTATTCTGACATGGAAAATACGAGATCAAATGAATTTTTATTTTTCATATGAATGTCTACACTACAGCTGTTTCTCCCATATGTGAATCTTTTCTTTACCTTCTGTGGAGGAACAGCAGCTCCCAGATTCTATTTCGTGAATATGTTGATCAACTTTGAAAAGCATATGTCCTTATGCTGTGGTAGTTAATCGGCATTAGTAATCCCATCTGCTGATTACTTATCTGTGTTTAGTTTCCTTCATACATAATTTTTAAGACATAGCCTAAAATAGTGAAAAATTGTTTCTTAGTTAACATAACAATTTAACCGTGACCACAGGAACGGAATTTTTGTAAATGTCTTATAGAATATTTGGGGAAATATTTAACCTGAAATAATAATCTTTATTAACAGGTTTCTGAAGGCTTGTCATTTTTGCATAGCAGTGTGAAAATGGTCCATGGAAATATTACTCCTGAAAATATAATTTTAAATAAGAGTGGAGCATGGAAAATTATGGGGTTTGATTTTTGTATTCAGTCAACAAATCCATCTGAACAGGAGGTAATAGATCTTTATCGTCATTAAACTTCAAATTCAGATCTTTGTCTGAAACCAGTTTCGTGACCTTGCATTTCAGTACGGAGTCATTTATTTAATATTCACCTCTATATTTTGTTGGCAGGAAGTTTGAACATATGGCACAGGTCTGGATTGAAGTGCTGCCTTTGGTCATCACAGAAAAAGAGCCTGAGTCAGCTCAGTGGAGTCAAAATAGACTAGTGATGGTTTCAGACAGAGTCTGAAGCCTGTGCCACTTCCGCTCACCTGCATGTTGGATGACATGCAAAGCTACCTAATTTAGTCTGTTGCATCCACTCAGTGCCTAGCTGCTACCTCCTAAAATGAATTCCCATCATAGCTAGTTTCCCTCTTACAGCAGTACTTTGATTTTACATTACACTTCCTGACTCTAATATTCAGACTTCAGCTAATCACTCTATGCTGCAGACACAGATTCTTAACAGTTTTGCCTTACCCTGTTTCTGTTTCATTCATAATTGAATTTGAGTGGATTAATTATTTTTTGCTGCTTGAGTTTCTTATTTAAAATGTTCTTTAAAAATCCCTAATAAATGTACTTTCTTTTAATTCTCTTATAGCCAAAGTTCCCGTGTAAGGAATGGGATCCAAACTTACCATCCCTGTGTCTTCCAAATCCTGAGTATCTGGCACCAGAATATATTCTCTCCGTGAGCTGTGAGACAGCCAGTGATATGTACTCTCTAGGTGCTGTTATGTATGCAGTGTTCAATAAAGGGAAACCAATTTTTGAGGTCAACAAGCAGGATATTTATAAAAGCTTTAGTAGACAGCTGGATCAGGTATTTGTTCTATTTGTGACTATTACTCATTGATTTTCATATTTGAAAAGTTACTGTTTTAAAATAGATGTAAATAATTAGAACACAATACCAGTGCTCCAACACAATCTGATAATGGTATCTCACCTTGCATGCTATCTTTATAACAAGAAAAAAGAATCCTATGAAAATACAGGAAATAAAAATATGTGTAGAGAAGGTTACATGAACCAACTTCATAAACTACAGATTTCGTTTTTCACCTGATTTTGCTGTAAACCTGTTGAATGCTGATCTTGTGGAATAAGTACTCCACCTGTTGGGGTGGACGATGTGAAACACAAGGCGGTGAATGACCTATGTAGGACCACTGAAGATGGCTGAGTTTAGAGTGATTTGATCACTTGACATTGCAATTAGTATCTACTCAGCTATCAGCTATTTCACATTTTTGTGGACTATGCATATTAACAGAAGGCAGTTGCTTGGATCAGCTGACATAACATATGTTCCTATGCAAGTTTCCTTTGTCATAACTTCTTTGGGTGTCCATTGCCTTAGTTGTGTCTACTGTGTTTTGATGTGTGTAGACACCACCTCAGATAATAACGTGTACCTGTTTAAAAATACTGGGTTTGTGTTCTCTGATAACCTGAACATAATGAGAAGTTAGAAATAGGGGAATGCGACTTGAAGCAGGTAGGCTGTTGGGAGATGGAAAGAAGACTGAGGGATCAGAAACAGCAAATGGGTTATAAAAGGGGAGAAGGGAGGGATATCAAAGGTGTGGGTAGAGAAACCATCAAGAGGACAAAGTATAGTCCTGTTGTATATTGGAAATAGTTATATGCAGGATTTTCTGACTTCATGGTGCATGTGCTTAAATTACTTACACAGCTGAGCCGTTTAAGCTCCAGTACTCTTCAGAATATACCAGAGGAGGTGCGTGAACATGTAAAGCTACTCTTAAATGTAGCTCCAGCAGTCAGACCAGACGCAGATCAAATGACTAAGGTCAGTTCATGGAAAATACAGTAGCCGTAGCAAAGAGGGAAAATAGTGCTTGATTTGTAGAAACAATAGAGCCATTTTAAAGTGTTTTCCTTGTTAATCATTTTAGTTGAAATGTTAAATATTTTTAAACTATTTTGGAAATAATGATGTTAGTTGATGCCAAAAGTTGTCCTTATGCTGACCTTTATTAATATGGAAGAAGTGGGTGCTGAGACAGAATTTAGAATAGTCATTCAATGCAATGCTATTTTATTGCTTTCCAATACAGTTGGAATTATTTTCTATGCTATTGCTTTTATAGAATTCAGTCTTTTTAAAACTGTACTGGAAGGATTTTAAAGCCATAAAATGATAAAGGGCAGTAAATGTAAGGATTAACTTTTGGCTTATGATTTTTGGTGTATTCTTAAGTATGTGGAAGAATAGCTTAAAATGTATTTGGAGCTTACTTGCCATAATAAAGCAAAAATTAATTGCAAGTAGGATAATTTAAGTTTTAATTTGACAAACTCTTCCTCCGCTTTCCCATCCGAAAGTAGAACTTAAAAGCATGATCCTTCCTTTGTCTTATGGCCTATTTTCTCATATCTCATAGCCTTTCAGGTTCCTGCTTATAGATTTGCTTAGCTAAACAATTTTCTTCTTTTCCTGTCATGTAAAAAGATTGTATGCAGAGAGAAAAATCAGTGTCTTAACAGTTGGAAGAAATAGTGAGTGGAGAAGGGAGGGGGAACAGGTAATGGTTCTGCCAACATATGTGCTGAAAGATGGGTAGTGAGGAAATTGGCAAATATTACTCGGGTATCAGCTCATTTGTCTGAAGGACTACAACAAACAGATCTGTAAATGGTTGTATTAAGCAGTATGGTTTTATAAAGATGTTAACTCTCTTTTACCATGTCTGCACTGCAGACTGAATTGTAGGGTAAAGATATTAAAGCTTCAGTTTTAAAAGCGGTTTGTTATGGCCAGCATGACATGAGCTAAAATTAAGCTTGACATGGGCAAGTTTACCTTGCTAGTTTTAACTAGTTTGTGTTAACCTGTGTAGAATTCCATGATCACATACATTTCGGTGTGTGATCTAGAAGACAGAATATAAGTTTACAGTGCAGACTAGCTTGAATTCTCTGCCAATAGATGCTTCTGTTCTGTATTGCCCTACTCCAATCCGCTTTTCTGATTCTTTTTTTCTTTATTGCCCTACTCTTACTGGCTTCTCTTTCTGCCTTACAGCAGAGCTTCTTTAAATGTTTTTATAGCCTTTTTTGCACAAATTTCTGAACTGAAAACAAGTGTCCAAATAGACTGAGAGGCCATGCTTTGTCTTTAACTGTTGTGAGCCCATGAGGTTTGATATATCCCTCCCTAAAACTGAGAGCTAGCAGGAAGGCAGAATCTTACCTGTGCAAATTTTTGAATGCAGAACTTTTCATTCCAGTCTGTGTAGGTCTGGGATAGACACTCTTCTACTCTGTTTGTTCATCTGCTAACTGAAGGCTGAATATTTGGGGACGGATTTTTATATAAACAATCTTGTTATCATCATGCATTTTTATCAATCTTTCATTTACGATGAAGCATCTCTATCAGTATTAATATGATACACCACGGCTATAGATGAACTCCCCTGGTATTTTACTGGTGCCATCTTTATAAGTCTGCTCTGTGCATATGCATTGTTAGACAATACTTAAAGACAGCCTGCGCCCTCTTTGCTGAAGTAATGCAAACATGGGAGATCATGTGAGAAATTATAGTGGACAGGATTTACAAGTGTGTCTGAACATTGCAGAGAAATTTATATAATTACACATTTATTGCATATAAATGCTTGTTGATTCATTGTAAGTTTGCAGATCTGGATGGCATAGTAGGTAATCCTTTGTTGTAATACTAAGTAGCATAATTATTCCTAGCAGAACTTTTAATCAAGGTTTTTACTTTTCATTCCATTTTTTGTAGACAAAAAATTATTTCACATACAGTAAGTTAACTAGATGCATATAACATGCTTGCGTTTCTTTAGAATGCTAGGAAAATTCCATCTTAATAATTAACTTTCTAATTGTTAGTTGCAGGCACATCATTGTAAAGGTTTACTATAGTGCATTGAAAAGGTGAACAGATGATTATATTTGGGGATCTTTGTAACAGTGTTAATGTTGTCTCCCTCCAGATCACAAGCTTTTAATCTTATTTTTAGATACCATTCTTCGATGATGTAGGAGCAATGACGCTTCAGTATTTTGATTCATTATTTCAAAGGGATAACCTTCAGAAATCACAGTTTTTTAAAGGGCTACCAAAGGTTCTGCCAAAACTACCTAAGGTATGTCTGTATGATGTCTTGAAATAGTTTAAAAATATGTGAACATCTGTTAACATTCTAAATCTTGGAATGCTGGATTTTGTGTAGGACTGTACCATAGTAGACTGCCATGAGACTGTCAGAATGGAGTAGTAGGAAAGAAGGGAAGATTAGAAAATAATTGGTGTGGAAATACTCCTCAGCTATCAATAATTCTTTAAATGGAACATGTCAAATTGTGCTATCAGTACGTGTAAGGCACCATCATTTGCATGTCCTCTTGTAGTTCATCCTGCTTTGAAAGGGAGGTGTCTTCCCTCCACTTACAAGGCTTTCCCTTTGTTTCCAGTTTTTATCCTAGCTCTTTGAAGTCATCTTGCCACCTTTTCTCCCAATAAGATTGCTTCAAGTTTTTTCATAGCCAGGCAGTACTTTAATGTTGAATGATGCAAAGCTTCCTTCCCTGAACAGACTAAGTGCTTTCTTGTGCTAGCAGCGCCCAGAAGCCTCAAAGGCAAATGTCTGTCATTACAGATTTCTTCTGTGTAGAGTTAGACACTATGTCTAGACTGACTCCTTTTCCTTTTGTGGTATTCTTTAATTTATATAAGGCATAATGCATATGCGATAGAAAAATAGTATTAGTTTAATACATAATAGAATAGCTGAGCTTCTCAACCATTGTGTTAAATTTCTTTATTTTTAATTCTGTTTTGAACTACACAGTGCAAAATTCAGACTTCATGTTTAATACTCTTTTCTTTTTAATTTAGTAATTTTTTCCTTTGATCAGAAATCGTTGATCCTTTGAATTTGGAAATAGAGGGGATGTATTTCACCTAACTTTAGACAGCCACTGACAGACCTAATCACCTTTAGGGCATTTTTTTTTTTTTTTTTTTTTGAAAGTATATTTTGTGAGGGAAGGGACTATGCCCTTGAACTGTGTATTTCTCTTTATTGACTTCAAAAGCATTTAAGGATGTCTAACTCTACAGTAGACATCCACAGTGTAAATACTTATTTCTTAGCAGAATCCCATTTAGGGAATGTACCTGGAGTTTTACAGGGAGGTATAGTAGGATTATGTGTTTGTTAAGTGAGTGATGGGGAATAGAAAAACTGATTATTTTCTGGGGGTGATAGGGTCTTTTTTAAGGGTCTTTTTTAAGAAAGCATATAGAATAAGGTTTTCGTAATTCATGTATGTGGCTGAAAGTCCTATTTTCTGTACAGTTAGTTGCTTTTTGTTGACCTTTGCAGTTGTTACAGTCTCCAGTTATGTTTTGAGCGCAAACAGAGAAAAGTAAGCAAAGTAGCACAGTGTAAATTAGCTAGAGTGTACTGTGAAAATAAGAGTTCAAAGTTCAAAATTGTCTGTCTGCTTTTTTGTAAATAATTAGGTTAATACAAAAGCTGTTTAGCCGGCATGATAGTAACTTACTGCAATGCAGTACAATCGGATGCATTCTTGCTTTTTTTCTTTTAGCGTGTTATAATTCAGCGAATTTTGCCTTGCCTGACTTCTGAATTTGTGAATCCTGATATGGTACCCTTTGTCTTGCCTAATGTTCTCCTAATTGCTGAGGAATGCACCAAAGAAGAATATATCAGGCTCATTCTGCCTGATCTTGGTCCTGTTTTTAAGCAGCAAGAACCAATCCAGGTATGTTAATATTGTTCAGATTACAATTTTTCTCTTTGGTGTTTTTTCCCCTGAAAAATGACTAATTGTTCTATTTCCCTTTTCCAGCTTCACACTGATTGCCCAGCCTGCTCTATAGTTGTCCAGGCAGTCAGTCTTCATTCATACAAAATAGATTTTTTCCAGGAAATTCACAAGGCTTCTACCCCTGCTTTTTTAGATGGGTTTTCTGAGGGTATATTTGCATTTATAGATGAGATTAGATTAGCAAAAAAGGAAACATTTAATTTACCACTCAACTGTTATTTTTGGTTGGTTGTAGAAGGTATATTTGTAAGCATTTTATCACTTACCTAGCCTAACTGAGCAGGGTTGTACAGTACAATGTTTGCATATACTCTATCAGTAGCTGAACCTATGATTTTTTTCTTTTTTCTTGTATCCAGATTGCTGGCACTGGGATCATGGGGTGGAAAAGTTATAACTTTGACACTTCTTAAAAGTGTTGTTTATTGATAATAATAAAATAGTATTTATTGGAGGGCTGTGCGCAAATTTCTGAATTAGTTTCATTTTGACAAATGTATTGTGTAAGTAAAATATGCTTTTTTCTGTTGTTTACATGCATAAAAGTAGTAAGACATTCTCATTATTGTAAAGGAGCAAAACATTTGCATCCTTTTGTCAACACCATGTGCATGATGATTCCTGAGAATTCTGTCACTAAGTTAGGCATTGTGCCTCCACAGATAAAAGGCAGCTACACATTCCTACTAGCTCACCTTGTTTTACTGCAGGATGCTATTATTTCTCTGCAGAGCACTTAAGGGGCAAGATAAACATAGGAGTGAACAAGAAGATCTTTTATTTCTGGGTTTCAGAAAACCGGATCAGAGAACTCTCATTATACTGGGAAGGGGGACAGTTGTGTAATTGAGAATACCTCAGAAAATTAGAATTACTTAATGCTGTTTACTTTTGGTACACTGAGGCTTTATGTTAGCTTTGTTGTTGTTTTGAAAAAATTAAGCATCTAACCAACCAAAAGCCAGTGAACATCTTATTTGTGCCGTTTCATCCTAAAAGGTAACATTGTGTTTTGCTACCTTTAACATCAGATTTGTGAGACAATCCTCACAGCAAAAAGTTTGTCTCAAAGTTATATCTGGAGCATAATGGGCACAAAAGCTGTTTTATTTCCTGAGAAATGAGGGAAGCAAAATACAGACTTGGGGTCAGCTCATAAAGAGCAAGCTTTGCAAAGTTTTTCTCTAGCTTTCTAGATACTGTATATTAAATTCTTATGTTGACGTTTTTAATGCACACTAAGTACTAGATGGCTTTTTCTACCATTATTTCTGTGGTCTTTTTAGTTTGGCAAAGTTTAATCTTGGACAGGTTTTCAAAGTTAATATACCAGCAATTTAGGAAAAAAAAAAAAAAAAAAGGTTCAGGCTGCCAGAGGACAGAATTCTAGATCTGACTGTCTTTGTGCAAGGCAAAAATGTTCAGTTCCTGAGTGTTTGTAACTCATGGAGAGGGGCGGACGGGGAAGGTGCCAGTGTTTCTTCCAAACACTCTCTCAAGATGTTTTAGATTTGTATGAGGGGTCTGTTGCTTGGCTTTCATAGGCTACTTGAGTTAGGAAATGAATGTATCATAGGGAAGCTGCTGTAATTCAGTGTGAAGAAATTATTATCCAGTGTTCATAGTGTCTTTGTGTGAGGGAATTTATAATATGAAAATGGAATATTTATTTAAACCAGTCATTCACTTCATACTCTTGGAGTTAGCGTGGAGTAACGGGTGTGCTGTAAATTAACATCCTAGCTTACTATGACATAGCTTCCCAGTGTAGACAAACCCTTAATTTATATCTAGGGGAATCTATAGAGAATTAGCATATGATGTGCTGTGAATTCATATTCTAATTCAGTACACCAAAGCGTACCCTGACAAGTACCGGGCTCTGTATTAATGAATGAAGCACATCTTTAGTGTTACTGTTTAAAGTGCAACTGCTGCTGCTTGCTTATTAGCTGGTGTGTGTGAATCTGTGACTGTTAAAATCTTAGTTTCTACTTAGATAGATAGAAAGTATCAAATATGACCTTAGAAAGCTAAAAATAAAAGGGATTCATTGGAACAGCATGAACCACTTTCTAGTTAAAGATGGTAGAGAGAGATATCAAAAGCGATTCAGCTTTATGTTATCTTAGTTGAAAAGCATTGACAACCCGTGGAAAACAGCTGAACTGCTTCTGTGAAATCTAAATAACTATATAGTACAATGTTTAACTTAAAAGTAGTCTGTTACATGTTCAAATGTCTGGTTCTTATTTTAAAGGAGCTTTTCTAATTGTTAAATAACAGGTTTCATTCATGTCCTTTTCAAATTTACAGTAACAATCAGACTATCCTCCAAAACTATACATTTAACTCACATAGAAAATGTCATGTCACAGTATTACAGCGTTGCTACATGAGAGAAGAACAGTGTTATGAGCGCATGTAGCTTTGAAAGAGCCAAGTTTAGGACAAAATAAAAATTCTTTATTCAAGAATGATTGTAAAATCTTAACTTTACAACTGGTCTGGTCCATCTCACCCTATTCTCCCAAATTTGGGGATATTGCATCAGAATTAATGTTCATGGAATGATTGAGTGAGTATGTGTGTGTATGTGTACAGTTTAGGTAATTATAAATATACAATTAGGAAACACACATTAGCTGCAGTTTAAAAGAATTTCTTTTTCTTCCCTGTAAAGGAAAGCAAATGAAAGGGGGAAACTTGTAATGTGGTCTTAGTACACTTTTATTTCTACACTTTGATGCTTCTGTTTATTTGACATAGAAGCATGAAATCTTTTCCTCCTATTAAATACTTGGCTTTTTATTATTACTGTGGTACCATTCACCATGATTTATCCACCTAGACTAACCTATTTTCTAAAAGGAGTCTAGATAGCAATGGATAGTCAAAGTCACCTGTAGCACATTGTCTCACTTATCTGAGATGAGACATGAGTCTTAAGAGTTACATCACGGTCTGTATTGGAGGCTGAGCCTGGATGAGTAACTTAGAATAGCAGCTAACTTTTAGATGGCTAAGCCTAAGCAAGGTGAATCCAATATGTAAATATGCTATTCTAGTGTTGCTTTTTAGGTTAACGTGATGTGAATTTTTTTGTTTAGGATTTGTCATTTTATGATACACAATTTCCCTGTGAAATAGAATAAAGGTATTTTGTGTCCATATAGTAGCTGTAACATTCTTTTCATTGTGTCTCTATTTTGGTTCTAGATACAGGTGGAATACCGCTTTTATATGTGAAGTTGTGATCAAATGCTTTGAGGGGACGGCATTTGAGCCATAGTTTTTTGAAAGTTTAGCTTTTTCAATAGTGATGTGTGTATAAAGATTTTCTGTGGGTGGATTTTAACAAAAGACCATGTTGTAAATAGAAACAAGAACTCCTTCCGTAGCCGTTATGATATCTTATTCCAGAAGGATTAGTCTAGAATATGCATATTTTGTTTGATTTGTATTTGCTGTTTTTAAAATGCAATAATATGTCAAAGTGTTTTTTGTCTTCCATGCCTTCAGGCAAGCAACATGGTAAGTGATCACATTTACTGAGTTACAAGAAAACTTCTGAAGTTTTTGTGATATGATACAACACACTTTAAATTTTAAGTATGTGTTTCTGGAGTTAAAACTTTTGGCTTCTGAATTGTCTTTCTTTTAATAGATCTTGTTGATCTTCCTGCAAAAAATGGACTTGCTTCTAACCAAAACTCCACCAGATGAAATAAAGAACAGTGTTCTACCAATGGTTTATAGAGCCTTGGAAGCACCTTCAATTCAGATCCAGGTATAGTAACTGCAGCCTTTATTTAAAACAATTTTTTTCTCTTTTCTTTAAGCTGGTGTGCCAGCTTTTTGTATATGCATGTTTTTGTTTACTTGAAAAAAAAAAAAAAGCTAAAGCTGAGCAATAATCCTGAATTTTGAAAGAGAGTAATGTTTTATTAAAGAAAACTTGTTTTAGTAAAATGAAATTTAGTTCCCTTATTTTCCAGGGAGTAACCACTTGACTGTTGTTCTACTGCTCTTATCCTAAATTCCTACTAGCCGCGATAGAAAAAAGTAGGATGTGCATTTATACTACATTGCCTGTGCAGCAGCAAGTATGCAGGCATGCATGCTCTTACCAGTCAATGAGAGGTGTCTTATTCTGAGGTTCTACTGGTAAGAACACGCGTGCTGACCTTGGAAGACCTGATTTGCTGTAAAATCATATTAATATACCTTCTGGTGACATTTTTATGTATCCATATTTTAATTTTTCTCTTTATGCTTTCTCTACCTTTCTAAGGTTCTTCTTTGTTTTTTTTTTTAAAACATTCTTCTACTGGAATTAACTTCCAGTTACCCAAAGGCATTCAAGAGTGGGAGGGGGAGGTACACAAACAAAATATTTCTTAAAGAAGGATTTGGATAATCAGATGTGACTTTTACCTTTGCAAAGCCTTTGCAATATTATAGAGAAAGGGTTTTGTTTCTAAATACCTGGCGTGAGTCTCTTTTTCTGCATTAGTAGTTTGGTTACTCAGGTATTTCTTTGCAGCATATACTTAATATTGCTGTCTCTTATTTTTTTGAGATTGGTCTGAAATTGGGTATTTTTTTTTCTCTATTGCTTAAGTATATTTAATCTAGATATGCTCCTTTATCTTCCAGCCTATCATTATGATGCTGCAGTGTTGTTGATAGTACTCATTCAAATTTGCTTGACTTATGTAGGAAAATGTTAAAGTTCAATGTAATAAAAGCAGGTTTTTATTTAAAGGTGTGTTGTGAAAATGTAAGATATTCTTGTAATCCAAATATTTTACTATAAATTTATGAATACTCTTTTTTTGAAAACTATTTTCCAATGTTCTGCATACATATCGTGATGCTTTATTATTCTGGCTATTTTTAAGTGAGTCTGATAGATTAAGGTCAGCTTAGATGAACATGATATTTCCTTAAATATTTCCTTAAAAGAAAAGCTTAAGAAGACATTTTAAACTAATATTGATCTTGAGTAATATTAGTACTAATTTTATAATAAACTTGCATGTTTCTTTTTAAACTTATGCAGAATTTTTTTTATAGGAGCTTTGCCTAAATATAATTCCTACGTTTGCCAATTTGATAGATTACCCATCAATGAAAAATTCATTAATTCCAAGAATTAAAAATGCATGTTTGCAAACTTCCTCTCTTGCTGTAAGTATCCTAATAATTTTATCTGTCACTCCTCAGAAAATGTTGTTACCTTTAATTATTTTGGCTTTTCTGCTGTTGTGTCTTTAAATTAAAGCCCATCAATGTGCTGTTTTCTTTTTGAAAATTTTTTTTTTTTACTTTTTACAAATACAAAAGCAGTGTTTAACAATTTTTAAAGTTGTTAACAACTTATTGTGTTAATAATACTGTAAAAATTCTTGAAGTGTATTCCACAATAATATGTGTTAACAGTGTTTGTCATGCAGAAAAGCCAAGGCTTTGTGAGCAGTGTGTAACTATGTGTATTTTTCTTTTATGACACAAAAGAGGTTTTTTAACTTGTCTTGAATTTTCAGGTATGAAGGTTGTAGTTTCAGTAGCGCCTGTTTTCTTCTAAGTATGAGTTCTGTAAGGGTTTTTTTTTCCTTAGGCAAAAATATAGTAAAGAGTTTGTTTAATTCTTATCATACTTCACAGGTCCGGGTAAACTCACTAGTGTGCTTAGGCAAGATTTTGGAGTACTTGGATAAATGGTTTGTGCTTGATGATATTTTGCCCTTCCTACAACAAATTCCATCCAAGGAACCTGCAGTGCTAATGGGAATTTTAGGTAATTAATACTTTCAACTTTCTCCTCTTCTGTGCTTTGATGTTGTAAATATGAAAGCTTTCTATATTATCATTGATAATGTCTACATAGGGTATCGCTAAAATGACTGCTAAAACCTTCCTGTAAGTATGCCCCTATTCAGTTACCTTATGTATTGCGTGTACTTCCGAACACTAGTACATATATTGGTAGTCTTCAAGGCCCAATGCAGTTCTGAGTACTCATTGCAGTTCTTGGGCTGTGACGCTTTCATGGACTGTATGGTCCATGCAGCCAGAGAGGCTGTTTTCCTCAAAAGAGTGTGTGGTCTGTCTTCTTTCAGATGCTGCTGGAGGTTTTAAGATGTTACTATTGCCTTCTCTTACCACTCTTGCATGTCAGATACTATAAATGATTGTACACAAATCTGCTGCTCTTCACTGCAGGTTTTGGTAGACTCATTTTGTTGGACATGTAAGCAAACATGGCTGCCTTTGCACTGAAATAGAGCATGGTCTGGGTGAGGTTTCACAAAATAGTTGACAAACCCTAATGGCTTGTTACTTCTGGAAGGGGGAGCCTCACTCCCAGTTGTGCTTTCCTTGTGCCGCTCTGGTGCTTGCCTAACTCAGGATGTGTGATTTTAACAACTGGAATGGGCTCAAGGAGACCAGATGACCAGAGTCACTACCAAGAGGTGTCACTACGTGGCCATGTCTGGAAGACGGTGGCCATTTCTCTTACTGACAACAAAGTAGTAGACAGAAGACCATTTGTAACAACAAGCTGAGCTGTACTGGCAGCAGCCCCCATTAAACACTGTAATAATACGTGATGGTAGCATTATTTTGATTTGCTCAAAATCAGCAAGAGGGCATCTATCAGTACAAATTTAAAGGTGCCCGTTTCCCTTAATCCTTGCAGCTTTGACTTGTATTTGCTGTCTGAGAATGAGGGACGGTATATCTTTTACTTCAGTTGTATTACTCCTGAATTCTATGTGGATACAGTGGATAAGTGAACCCTAGTTTGGAAATGATGGGCTGAAATCAATTTTATATACTTGGGCTACTTTGTTCACACTGTTTACTAAACAATTTTTGCTATTTTGATGTTTTATGTCAGGTATTTACAAATGTACATTTACTCATAAGAAGTTGGGAATTACCAAAGAACAGCTTGCAGGAAAAGTATTGCCCCATCTGATTCCTCTTAGTATTGAGAACAATCTTAATCTCAATCAGGTAGGAACATGACTATGTTGCATGCTTTTACTTGATAAATTGGCAGAAAATAGATTTAAACAGAGAAAAATTCATACGCTACCGTATGTTTCTGTCTGTTGTAAAAGCAAACAAACAAAACCAAAAAACCTGCCAGTATTACTGTATTTGTGTGTGTAGAGCTTGTTATTTTTCAGTGGATTTAACTTATCTAGTATAAAATTTCAAAATTAATACTATCACCTTCCAAATATCCTGCAAAAGCAGTTAGCCACTAACATAATTACAATGCAGATTAAAAGCTAAAGTGCAACTTAATGTTTCTTCCCTTGCTCTTGTTTGTAAATGTTGCAGATAATATAGGAGTGCAATCATAGGAATTTTTTTGAAAATTAATCTGGTAATATTAATCTGTGGGTTTTTTGTCTGGGTTGCCCCACTGTTTGGGGTTTTTTTTGCAATACATACTTTTCACTGTTTTGAGTATACACTCTGCTTGTAGTTGGGTATCTAATGGAGGATATGAAGGTGGAATATAAATCATTTTAAAATGTGCGGTTTATCTGAGACTGTGTATTGTAAGTTTGATGAGATATTGCCTTTTAAGTTATACATGTCTGAATTCCATCACAGCAAAATCCAGACTTCTTGTATATTTCTTTTACAGTTCAATTCTTTTATTTGTGTTATAAAAGATATGCTTAATAGATTGGAGGCAGAACATAAAACAAAACTGGAGCAACTTCATGTCATGCAAGAGCAACAGAAGTAAGTGTTTCTTTACATGTGTATTAGGGAAGGAACAAGTGAGCAGAGATAAATTTCAGTTAATTTTTTAGCAAATGAGAGAAAACTCTAGCCATAGCAATAAAAAATCTAGGTAATTCTTACTTCAGTAGTTGAGAATTACCTCAGATAAGCACAGTTGTCAGCTGAGATTTATTAGTCCTAGAATGATAATAATATTGTGATGTCAATGGTTTTATAGAATAAAATCCTTTACTTTTATACAGTTCAGTCACAGTTTATTATTTTGAGTCAATAATTTTTAATTAATTCATTAAATGTAAAAGTTCATACTGAGCTCCACTAGTACAGTTTATGTCTTGCTTCTGTATGTTAAGTTGCTTTTCTGTAGTTATTGGGAACATTCACCATACTGGAGAAACGTAAACATTGCAGCCTTTTAGAAGGCAGTGATACTTGAAGATATTTAGAGCTATTTTATGGAGTCTGATACGAGGTGAGATTTCTGAGTCAGATTATCTTGGGCTACCCAAAGTCTGTGTCACCCCGTTCAGAAGGAGGAACTAAGACTGTGTGAAATGATCATTAGGAAATCTTTACTATTTAGAATATTAACATTTTCCAGTCTCCTGCAGGCGTTCTGTAAAAATGGCAGTGCTCTCATAATGCAATTTTTTGGTATTATTTAAATGCAGAAGAATAATCTGCATTGCTGAGTTAGTGTTGTGGATGTGACTGCAAAGTTACCTTTTTGTAAAATGTATACTCTGCATTATATAGATCTTTGGATATTGCTAACCAAATGAGTGTGTCTGAAGAGGCACGATCTAGTAGTACAAGTAATCAGGTAAGCAACAATATTTTATTGCGTTACATATAGAAATTTGAAATTTAAAATTACTTAGTCAATATTTATGTTGCATTAAATTATAACATTTCAAATAACTAAGTTTTGTTTCTTTGAACTTAAACAGATTGACAAGGTGTTTAATACTAGTGGAACTGACCTTCTAACTAGTACATCTGATACTAAAGAGAATGAGATGTCATCAAAACAGAAAAAGGTGTGTTTTACTTTGTTTTTGGAATCCTGTTACATCTGTCTGTTTAATACAAGGCTGATACTGTTGCGTAAAAAGAGTATGTGTAAATATTTACCATATTTAAAGCTTTAAAAGAAAAACTAACTGCTTTTGTGTAGCACAGCACCATACATAGTCACATGTGAAGGTCCACTGGAAAATGTTCAAATCATATCCTTGAATTTCTATGAAAGCCTTTGCTTGAAAATAGCTTTGCACAAAGTAGGCAGCATTAGGATTATAAATTTTTGGTCATTTTCTTTCTCCTTAATTATAGATTTCAATGAAACTGAAACTTCAGCAGTGGATTTAGATAGGAAAATCAAAATAGGCAACTTTTATGATAAAATCACAAACAGAGAAGACACTAAGATGCAGAATTTCATGTAGTAGCAGAGACTAACATTTACCTTACAATTCAGTTAAGTGAAAATGAACAGTCAATACGGGGATGAATACAAAAAGCAAAGAAAAAGCATGACATGACAGAGAATATTAAACTTAAGTATAAACTACTGTAAAATTCTTTTCATACTATTAGTTATGTAAATGGCTTCCCAGAATCTATACATTTTATCATTTCCATTTCTAATTATCTGAACCCTCTCACTAATTTTAGACTAAGGGGGAATGATTTTATGATTTTATTCTTCATCGTTAACAAAAGTAGAGTTAAAATCCTGAAAAGCCTCTTAAGCAATCTTAGAATAAAGTTCCCTTTCCAACTCCATGGTCAGTTGCAGTTCTGTATCAAGTGCCAGTTGGTAACCATATAAAAACAAAAACTGTGAAGAACACTTTTTCTTATGCCCAACATTAAGAAGACAAAGCTAAAATAGTTTTGTTGTGATGCCTCTTTATTTGACATCTGCTCAAATTTCTCATTATGCTACTTAATATTGTATTTATTTGCTTTAAGTACTTTTTAGCAATATGATAAATCTTATAATTTTGTGCTTATCCACTTTCCCTTTTGTGAAATAATATGTATTGTTCTACCACATATTATTGAAATGGCAGTGCTATTTGTGAAATCAATGTAAGAATACCCATTCTGTGCAACTTAGTGTCAGTACTTTCCCTTTTAAAGGCATCACTTACACTTGAAGAGAAGCAAAAGTTAGCTAAAGAACAAGAACAGGCACAGAAACTGAAAAGCCAGCAACCTCTCAAGCCACAAGCAACTGCAATAACACCTCCAGTGAAGCAGGTGAGAAAGAACAAACTACGGCAGTGTTTCCGTTAGAGCTGTGGTGCTTTTTCCTTTCAAGTCTATGCATTTAGCATGTTTTTCTCCTGTGAATCACCTTTATTTTCACTAGTAGTGCAATGGCACAGCTGAGAAAAACTAAAAGAAATTTTAATCTGCCTTCCATTTGCATCATTAGCAATATTTCCCACTTTTTAAATTGCAGGAGTTTCCAAAGGAATAATTATTATTGGAAGGCCATTGTTCTAGATAAGGAAAAAGCACATATTAAAAAAGGGTTTTGCTCTGAAGAGTTTATTAACTAAATATATAAAGGGCTTGAGGATACGAATGGGGCATGTAAGCAAATGTCACAGTAGTACTTAGTGTATTCTTAGCTGTCAAATTAAAGCTGCATAATGATAAGTTCTAAGTAGCAAAGAATGAAAATGACCTAATTGCTTTTGTGTATAATTACATTTCATGCCCAATTCCATGCATTAAATTCTAATTTCTGAAAAATGAATGCCACTTCTGCAGGAGCAATGATAAAGACTGCTCATGTTTGTACAGGAAAAGCGTTTAACTGCATTTTATGTATTTTGCAGACAAAAGACTTGACAGATACCTTGATAGATAATATGTCATCTTTGACTAGCCATTCTATCAACAAAGCTAAAGTTGCATCTTCGAACAGCTTCTCTTCTGTCCCTTCTATGGGTGTTGGAATGGGATTTTCATCACCTATTGACAACACAAAGAGAAATATAACAAACGGACTAAATCCGACTATGGGTTTTCAGACTGCTGGATTCAGTATGGGAGCTGGTCCCACCACTCAGAATTTCTTCAGTGGTCCAAGTGCAACAGGAACAACCAAGATGAACATTGTACCAACTGCCAATATGCCAAATTACAGTCCTATGAATGCTGCATCTGCGATGTCTCCACTGACGCAACAAAACAGACCCCCAGATATGTCTGCTTTAGATAATCTTTTTGGTCCTCAAAAACCCAAAGTTAGTATGAAACAGTTGGCTCAACAGAAATCAAGCCAGTGGGTTAATCAGTTTGTACCCCCACAAGGGTCCCCAAGTGCGAGCAGTTCAGTCTTGGGACCTCAGATGAACATGATAGGACAGCCTGGCTTTGGTATACAGGGTAATCCTTTCTTTGCTCCTCAGAACTTTGCACAACCAGCGAACACAATGACAAACAGCAGCTCAGCTAGTAATGACTTAAAAGATCTTTTTGGGTAAAATGTTTTCTTCTTTCAAAGATCGATGAAATTTGGATCATGGGTAAGCTGATTAACATCTTTTTTTGATTAGTAAAAGCATGACTTGAGGAAACTTTCAGCCCAGCAGAGTAAAGACTTCTGCACTGGAAAAAAGACTTGATTTTGCATTCACCTGGTACTGCAGTGGAATTGCGTAAGTGCAAAGTCATCTTACATGCTAAAGATTTCCTGTCTCTTTACCGAACATCAGAGCACTGAAGGTAGGATGCATATGCTCAATCAAAAAAGAAGCAGCTAAGTATTTCAAAATTATTCGGAAGTGTACTCAATCAACTTCTATGAAATTTCCTACAAAATTTTGTTTCTTAAATTGAACAAAAATCCTTAGGGGGTAATAACACCAGTGAACGCAATCCTGCAGGCCAGTCCTTTCAGTGTCTGCTAAATTCTTACTGATGATTTGTGTTGCATGAATGTGGCACAAACTGTCCTTTTGTCATATGACAATTTGCAAAAAGTAAATTCTTAAGCTGCCTCAAGAAGTTTTGTTAGCCATGTTATATAGAAAGATCTTTAGCCAGTAACTGTGTAAGAGGCTAAGAAGAGAAAGTATTTTGTATCTCTTCTCTTACAAGGTGATTAAGGTGGTAGTAAACTACAAGAAGATTCAGGAGGCATAAGAAGTTGTTTTAAAATTTGGTGCAAGTTTGGGACAGAGTAAGAACACTGCTCCAATGGTCATGCTGGTTTACAACCTGTTTTGTAATGCCAGATCCTTGTTACCAGCCCCACAGCAAAAGCAACATACCACTTAAGCAGGATTTTAAAATACTTGTGGTGATTTGATCACATCTATTATATATTCCAGTGTTTTGGCTAATTTGATACTGCTTCTAACTGGTGTGAAAAAAGACTGTGAGTAGTTATGGAACCTCCTAAAAAGAATGTTCTCTGTAAAATTCAGATGTTGACTGCCCCAACTGTGTAACTAAGCAGTTCAGTGTAAATAAACATACACTGTTTAGTTACACAGAAATATCTTGAATTACTTCATAGTTTTTGGCTCCATTGAGAAGATGGAAAAGGATTGCCTCATGCAAGTTGGACATGGTTGTGTGAAAAAGCAGACTGCCGTAAATTGCCTTGACTAGAATAAACTATTTAATTTTAGTTTTGTTTTAACTTACATCCTTATGAAGGATAGATTAATATGAAACAAGTTCTCAATTACAGATTTGTAAGCTCTAGACTATATGGTAAATACACAGGTATTTCAGATCCTTTTTATTGTATTACTCCAAATTTAATAAAGCTCTCCAGAAAACCAAACAGTGGTTTCTACTATTTCCCAGAAGGTGTATGTTCAGCTTGCCCATGATAGAATCTGCTCTGTCAGATACTACTGTTGGGTTTTAACTTTTTCTTTCCTAGGAATTTCAAGAGCTTTCTTACATACTATTTTGAAGACTATAGCTGGCTATTTTGAGAAGGAAAGAACTAGTTACCTTTTTTATGGAAAGCCTACATGCTTTATTTTTCAAAGCCTTTCACTGAAGAAATTGTTCTTTCATTTGCTGCTTAAGAAACCAAAAGGCCTTATGCTGTAAATGTGACTTGTATTTTGTTATATTTCCACGGTTCTAAGCGGTAATAGCATTAAGCATATTTCTTAAAGAATTGTTTATGTATTATAGCTGCTGCCTTAGTCCTATTATTTTAAAATACCTGGGACCAGTGAAATTGTGGTTTAGAATACCTAACACATTGTGATGCTTATGTGCTGTTAATATTCATGGCAAACATTGTAGGTTATGTTAAGATATCTGTGTAAACTTAAGACAATACTAGAACTGTTAAACTGTTTAAGTTCATTTGCAGTTACTAGTACTCTATACTCTCAATCACACTAATGTCTTCTTTTGTGTCAACTTTTGAAAGCTACATTTTGTTAGGGTAACTTAAGGCAAGCCTTTAAAGAATTACTTGAATCTGTATTCCTCTAAATTATTTGGAAATATAAAAAATAACATCTCTTAGGACTCTACAATGTATTAAATTAATACATCCATGGTAAAGGCAGTCTTAAATGTCAGTGTCCTGATCTGGGGTTTCAGTCCCTGATCCCCCTGGACTGGGGGCTTCTCAGAACTGGATATTAATTTAACCTATTGGAGGGAAAACTAAATGAAAAAAAATAGATCAGATTTTATATGGTAGACATTCTAAACTGCGGGGGTTGGGGTATGTGCTTTTGGCATGGGCTATCTGTGAGAATATTATCTCATTTGTAAGAACAGTCAAAAAAATCCTGCAAGTTCAAATTAAGAGAGGCTTTTCTATGCGGTGGTAATGTGATGGAGTAAGATCTTTATCTGGCTTAAGTAATATGATTTCTTTTTCTACTTATATTTGAGAACATAATTTTGATTTCTCGTTTGCTGCAATTTTCAGAATGACGAGAGTAGAAGAATAACAACAAAGAAAACTGAAAAGGGTGCTGATGAAAGTTATAACAAAATTTTCTAGTTATTTAAAAATAAAAAAGAAGAAATAACTTCAGTTAAAATGAGAGGGTCAAATCCTTCTTCCTTGTAGATGCTTCCTGCTTAGTGTGTCAGGAAACTGGCTGTGTGTGAAGTTCCCTAATTATTTCTTCTTAACTTAAAGGAAAGAGGAGTTGCAAGAGCTAAGTCACCCTAAGGCCATGTGCCACTTGGCTCCTGCTACAACAGTTTTTCTTTAGGAAGCCTTGTCCAGCTATCTCTCCACTGAAAAGTCATCATTGTGAGGCCCTGCAAGAGGCTGGAAGACTCATGTTGTGGCCAGAGTGAATAGCATCGTTTGGGAACAACAGGGGTACTTCACATCCAAGTTGTTGTTTGCGAAAGAGTGAGAGGAAGGGACAATGTTACAAAATATGGGCATTCCAGGGACCTTCTGTTTCTGGACTTGGATGGAGAGCGGCGTTATATCTAGCTTGGCCTGAAGCAGAGGGACCATCTAGCCCTAATGCAAAACAAAATGGAGAACGCAGGTTTGAAATTGGTGTCTGATTAAGAAATTGCAAATTCTGTTACTGAAAAAGTAACCTAAGTTCTTTTTACAATGCCTTGAACAATCTATAAATTACACAAAATTTCTGCCCTTTGCAGTCAACCTAATTTAAAGGAAAAAATGTGGAAGCCTGGCAGGTCATATCACCGCTTTACAGCCTCCACCCTGTGCACCTTCTGTGCTCACCCGCTGCGAGCAGATCTTCATTCTGCTGTGGAAATGAGAGCAGGGTCTGGGCTGAACTGCCCGGCCCACCTGGTTTACTTCACATTCATTTGTAAAGGAGAGGTAAAGAGAAGGGAGTAAGTTCCTATTCTTTAATTGGTTTATCTATATTATGTTTGCTACAGAAGGAGAAAAGAAGAGAAGTGGAATTAGCTGCATCTTAAGTATAAGCATCAGTTGTGCTTTGGCTGCTCTGGTGTTTGCTAAATGAACGTGACTGCACCAAGACAGCGATGTTTTCCATGTTAGGACTATTGGTTCCATTTGGTTTTAAGTATGAAAGTCTCGGAAGCATTCTCTGCAGACTCAGTCTTGGAAAAGAGACTAATCTTGCTAGATAGAAGGAATGTATTAGAGAGGCTTGAAAAACCTTCTCTGCTGGGTCTGATGGAGAGGAACCTTGAAACTACTGACTTACAGATTAGATTGGGAGCCCCTAGGTCTGCCTCTCTCAAGAGGAGAGAAACAGGGAGTGAAATGGCACAAGTGTCATTTCAAGGAGGGAGGAGGGAGCAGATTTTCTGTTCCTTTTCATCACACAAGTGGTGCGAATAAGGCACAGAACAGCCTGTGGAACCTGCTCATGCAGGAGGACAGCAGTACCAGAGGAGTCTTCCGAAAGCTAAAGGAGCCCACCAATTATTTGGGAGATGGGTAGAGAAATTTTACTGGGAACATGGGTAGAATGCCCTAGTTTGTTTTAAGGAAGATACTATGTCTTCCTCTCTCAATGGTGATGTGAATTAGAAATGTTGTGGAGACGTTGTGGCCTTACAGGTCTGCACAGATGCTGAGTACCCCAAGTAAAAGGCTGAATTTTTGGATGTATAGGTGCACAACATTTCAAGCCTTATTATTTAAAACTTTCCTTTTCTGTTAAGTTTTGTCTTTTAGCAGCACCTGATTCACATTTATGTGGAACTTTAACAAATACCCCAATGGCCTTTTAAAGTAAGAAAAATATGTGTTAACTTTTGTATTATATCCCCTGTTATAATGTTATCTATGTCTGTAGATAGATAAGTAAGTGTGTGTATAGATTACGGGATTTTAGATTTTTCAGTTCAATTGCACCAAAAGAGCAATGAATAAATGAGAAGTTAGATTTGAGTCAAATTCCACAAGGCTTCCATACAGGCTAACAATTATATGATACTTTTGTTGTCTATTATCAATTTACATGCTTAGTCTGCCTACATCGACGTGACTTGAGCAGAAAAGGAAAGTTTTTAAAACAAGTCTATGAACACTGGATCTCTCATTGCAGATGAAGTTTTTGGACTTTAGAGTGAACTTTGTTTATTGATTAGGAGTTTTTTATTGGGCGTGGGTGGGATAGCTCTTATTTGTGCCATTTCCAATGAAAGAAATATGGGGAGGGGGAGTACAGAAAAAATACCCTGTTGTATATGTGACCCTTTTTTGTTCTTTGTTAAGAGATATGCTGCATTTTATATACTCATTGTGAACTATTACTCTGAAATAGCTGTGAGGGAAACCTGTCTGGAGAACTTCAGATGAGTTAGCTGATTTTCAAGTGAGGTTCTGCCTTGTACCTTACTTTCCATTAGGTTTTGACTGCTTTACAAGGAGATTACACAAGGCAGTAAAACCTTGGATTCATACACCAAATCCCTTTGCCTTCTAGGCCTCACATTTGTATCAACAGAACAAATAAGCCCCTGAAGTTGTATTGTCTTTAAGTTCTCTGAAACAGTTCTAACTGCTGTACAGATTTCTGAGATGAAGTTGTAAATCAAAATGTGTTATAGTGAACTCAGGCCTTGTGCAAAATATTTAATACTTGTTTATTTGTCTAATCGTACAGTCTCTGTACTAGTGGCAGTTTTATGTTTTGATTGTAAAATATTAAAATTCTCATGAGATTTATAAAGTGATGTTACTGTAGTGTCAGCTGTGATTCATAAATAGAACTGTCATAGCATGGCATTAGTGTATATCCGGTTTATTGGACAGCTCTTCAAAACCAAATTTATTCTTCTATCAGCTTTTAGATCAGTTACTTAAAAAATATGTAAAAGGTACAGTGACAGTTTTGAGAAATTCATATCACTTTGTACTCTGAATGAGGTTGCCTATAGAAATAAATGAACTTTTCGTATTTTCATGTTGGAAGATATTTTTATTTAAAATTTCCGTAAAATCAACTTATGTAGAAAACTTTATCACTGTATATTTTGTTTGAAATGCATTTTATCCCACGTAATTTTGAGCTCATTTCTTAGAGTGGTTGCTGTCCAGACATTTGTAAAATGTGATCACATACTGCCTTCATGCAAAGAATAAAAGTCCTGGGGAAAAACTGACGCAGTAGATGTCTCTAAAATTAGCATTTACTTTTCCTGAAAGCACACTAAGCCCGCGTCAGAATCTGGGGTTCTGATGCCCCATAGCGATCTCAGTTTATATTTTCACTGCTTGTTTACCCAGAAACCAGCCCTTTCGCTAAACCTGGGTTTCAAGATACACTGCTTTGTCAGGCTTGGAGTTTGCCAGCACTCTGAAGGAAGCTAGTTCTCAGCTTTTTGTCTGGTATAAATTGGTCAAGTATGAGACATCTGAGGTCTGATCTGCTTAGAAGCATCATTGTTGGCTGGACATGGTATGGGAGGAGAGAGTAAAGGAGGAAAGAGATGGATTAGGTGGAAGTGGAAGGGTAACATCAGGTGGCTCCGATGCCCTCTTCATTTTCGTTTGCTGAGGATGACAGCATCCCCGTTCCTCCCACAGCTGTGTCCAGCAAGGGAATACAGCCTTGTAACATGCCAGCTTTCAGCCAGCAGCAGCAGAAGATAAGAGAGGAGCTTTCAGTATGGTGGAGACATACTTGATGGCACCCTGCCGAGAAAATGCCTGCCTTAAATTGCTCCGCAGGTCCCAGTCCTGATCTGACTTGCATGTCCTTCGCCGCGGCAATGTTCTCTTTGTCCCCTCCGTTTCTGGACGTTGGTAGGATCTGTAACTGTTACCTGTTTCCTAAGCAGGAAAGTCTCAAGTGCTGAAATCCAGATGTTCTGGATTGGTTTGTTGTGGCTTAAAATTGCCAGTGTCATAAACTCATGAATTAGATAACCTAAGACTGGAGATCTTTGCAGTTGGTTGTTCTTTGCCTGGAATACTTTGATATTGGCAGCTAATGGTCTCTGCTTCGTCACTTAAATATCTCTAGTCCCCTCTTTAGGTATGTCATGCACCAGAGCTTTGGGTTAATCCTTTTGATATCAGTGTAGAGCTCTGTTTCCCTATCAAGTTTGCAGCTGTGAGGAATGCGGCTCTGTGGGTGTAGGAAATGAGCCGTTTGTGAGGAGTTATGCAAAAAAGGTTCATTCGATGTTCTCTTCTTGTTGCCGGACACAAATGCGCTTGTCCTGCATCTCGGAGGCTCCCTGCGCTCGTGTCACCAGCTGGGGACCACTGCAGTTGCTCGGTAGATTGGAAAACTGGCTCTTAGGGTGGCAGGGTGGGTTCCAATCTGTTGTGACGAACTTACAAACCAGGAATTCAGACACTAACTCCTACCCATGCACAAACCCCAGAGCAGCTAAATAAATACTAGTTATTCAAGCTCTAAAATAATTTACTAAGTATTCTAGGCATAAATTTTAGAGTTAAACTATAAACTTTAAAAAAAAAAATCTTTCCTTTTTTCCTTTGTAGGACACCTGCCTATGAACAATGTTATTACGGCTCTAGAGCAGTTTCTTACTGCAAATTAAGGCAGTTGTGGATGTGGAGCAATTTGGAACTTAGAAATAATAGAGATTTAATGGCCTGCCTATATCTACTTAGCAATTTTTAAATTTTTTTTGTCAAGCTTTTTGCTTGCGTCTTAATCATTATTTGGCCTTTTTTAATGGAATTTCTTAAAATGTATCACCTTTTACACAACATTCAAAAGGCTAGGTTTTACACTGTTCTGCAGTAATTAGCGATTCAAATCAAGGATAATCAAAGAGGAAGTTCCATTTGAAACTACATCAATGAAAACCTTATTATCTTTGACCTGAAAACAGAGGGGTTTGGTGTTGGGGCATGAAGTTACTACACAAGCAGCATTTGTTCATGTCTGTCTCAGTGGCTCCTTAATTCTAGCTTAAGGCTATGGTTTGTAAGAGTAAACAAAAACAAAACTTTGAAGAGCTTCCTTTCCTGCAGGTGACTTAAGAACCAGATACCACAAGGAAGGATAACTGGCTTATTTTCCAAACAGAAAAATCAAATACTAGAGAAGAGAACTCAAAAAAATTAGAAAAGAGAAACCAAAAACTAGAAGAGAGATTCCTGCCCCTGCTGTGCTGATAAAATAATAGCTTACCTATGACACCAAAGGTGTAAGTGCTTAGCTGATGTCACAAAAGTGACTTCAAAGAAGGAAAAATGCTAATGAAGTCATCAGATACATCTGTAACTAGAGCAATAAATTTTGTCTAAAGAATCTATCCTATCATGGCACTAGATAGATTTATTTATTTAAAAAAATAATTTCTAAAAATAGTTGTATCTTACAATTGTTGTATCTTACAAAATCAGAGCAGGAGAATCAGGAAAAATAAAATTACACTAAAATGTCATTTTCATACTTTTGTTGTTAACCAGGAACTTTCAATGTAGCCTTTCCCCAAAAAGCATACTACAAACCCTGGCTTTACTGGGTTACAGGATAGAAAAAATCTGTTTAAAAAAATTAAAAATATAATTTTAATATTTGGAACACACTACATCAAATTTTGATGCCAGCTATGCTCAAAGCCTTGATCTGTTATATAAAACTAGCAAGAGAAGTAGGTTTTGGTGCAGATTTCTGACTTGAGAGATACTAAATGCCATTTCTGCAGCCTGAATGTTTTCAATATAAAGTACTAATGTATTTTCATTGTTATCCTATGCAGGATTAAATTATTGATTAATCCAGTTTTATTTTTTGGCAAGCAGGAAACTCTTTAAAATTAGTTGAGTTTTTTGTAGTTTGTGCGTATATGCTTTATGTTTCCTAAAGAATTCATTGCTTGATTCTTACTGATTGACAACCATTACAAGAGAGATTTGCTGTGAAATACCACCTTTGCATTACACTCACTGCCACATTTTGCAAACCAGAACCGTACAGTCGAAGCTCTTTGATTAAACAAGCTCTATAACTATTAGTTAAGCTTATTAGATCATTAACTGGCTGCTGGGTAGGAGGTGTTTCCTTATTCTTTTCATGACATAGGTAGTACAAAGCCTTGATTTTCTGCACATTGGAGAAACTAAATAAGCGGAGGTCTCTTTGCGCGTAATTGCCAGCTTAACTGAGCTCAGTCCCATGTACTGCACTTCTTCCATCAGAATTTTTCTTAGGACTCTGCCTGCTACTTTCCCAGACCCTTTCTGGCGCAGCCCATCTCTTGCAGCTCCTCTCGCTTCCCTTTTCTTTGCTACGTCAATGCCCACAGGCAGCGCGTGGCTGTGTAAAATTGTAGAAGGGCAACAAAAATCAGAGGGCTCTGACAGATTTTTTTTTTTTTTTTTTTTTTTTTCCTGGTGATACTTGGTCAGAGAAAGCTGAATTTAAGACAGTGGCAGCCTGAACTTTGTGCCTGTTGCTCTTCAGCTGGAGATGGTTGCTTTGCCATCAGGGGCTGCAGGAGGGACCCTAACGTGCGGCTCTGCATCTCCGCTCGACGGTCCAGCTCTGGCCGGCGGCCGGCCTGGGCGATAGAGGCGGCTGATGAGCGGGGACGTGTCTCCTTCGCTACCCATTCTACGGGCAGCGTGAGAGCGAGGGAGAAACGGTAAAAGCAGCTGCAGGTAAGGGAGTGATCCAGAGGATCACCGAATCCAGATCCCGGAGTGATACAGCAACCGTTCAGAGCAGAGAGGTAGATTCCAGGGAAGAGCTGGGGGGAAAAAAAAAAAAAAAAAAAGAAGAAAGGAGAGTGGAAACTGTCATCTGCCCAAATGACAGAGCGTGCAGTGCCGGCCCCGTAGGCATGGACTTGTTTTCTTTGAGATGGGGCCCCCCGCCCACCCCATCGGTTCAAATTCCGAAATTGCCTGTGCGGAGGGTGCTGGCTGCTGCTGCCTCATCAGAGAGCTTAACTGCGCCTGACGGTGGCTGCTTGGGCTCAGGTTTAATTTAGCCATAACACACTTACGGGAACGTTTCATTCCTGTGTGTTTGGTTTTGTTGGAAATGACTACTTGGTTAGATTGAATGACTATGATTAGAAAGTTGAATAAATTACTCTTTTTTTTTTTTTTTTTTTTTTTTTTTTCTCCCCACCTGTTTTGCTGTAGCAGCCGTTTTCTGGTGAAAGGTAGGTAAAATATTCAATATAGAAAACTACACAGAGGTTAGATTAATTAAAAAAAAAGGAACTTTATTAAACCTGTGTGTTTTAAAACACATTTATTTGAACAAAAATATTAGTAACTACAAGCACTGTCCTGAACTGTGCATTACTGGTCACCGTGTCCTTCAGGATGCCACAGCTGATGAATTGCATTTTTCTTCAGTTCTTTTTTATGCGTGCATTGTAAGGGACAAGCAGATTTTGCTTCTGTAGTGTTGCTCAGTTTCTTAACTTTGAAAAACTAATGCTTTAAAATGGAAATAGATCTGATATCCTTTCTACAGTTTCAAAAAAACATGCAACTGGTGCTAGGTGCTTAGCCAGTGATTTTCGCTAGCTTAGCAATATGAGTATCTGTAAAAGTCTGGCAGAAATGTGTTTTTTGAATTTTCTAATTTATAGATTGTAAGAGGTGACATACTTAGTCACTGATACAGGTTGTCCGGTTTTAAAATATTAAACAGACTTATTTTGCTCAATGAAACAAAAAGTTGACTTACCAGTTTAAGCTGTGTCTCTCTCTATGCCATAATCAATGTTTTTCAGTGAGAAGGGGCTACATGAAAGGTATTCTGGAACTTATTTTATTCTAATATAAATAAGCGTTACCTGCAGTTCAGCATAAACACAACTCCCCCTCCCAAGGAAACTGTAGCATATGTGGATTTTCAGCTCTGTTTTTAAGATGAATGTGAGTGCTCAGTCATCCTTCTCCCTCGTTCCCACTCAGCCCTTTCCAACTTTGAACCTATTGCCCACTCTCAACCCTTGTTTGATGAGAGTGTGATTAAAATACTAACGGTAAGGAATTCATGTAAGTTTTATGGGAACCATTGGCTCATTAGAGGGGCCAACTAGAAAATTCATGTAAGGGAGAGCCCCAGGAAGGCAGGTTTTCTAAATTCTGATCTTCACATAGTAGCTGGTTTGGGTATTTACTTACGTATTCCACAGGTCTTTCAACAGTATTTGAAAGGAAAGAATTTTTTCATTAACTTCTATCATGATGTTTTCTTTTAAAGAGTTCCGATCTGGCACTAGAGGAACGCAAGGAACTGGCATAATGGTATAATTTGGTGAATCAATCCAGTGAGAGACTGTTCTCACAAATTGGGTATCACCACAGATAGTTTTGAATAGCATGTATGCACATACTGGCATAGATTATCTGTTAAAAATGGAGAGAAGACAGTACCAAAAACTATTCCCCTTTAAAATCTGTTTTCCTAGTAAGGGCAGAAGGGAAACCAGAAAAATTTGAAGAGATGGAATGACCTGTTGAGTAACTTGTAACAAAAAGATTTCTAAACACGTCAAAGCAGTTCCTTGCTGATAATGACAGGCTGTAAAAGGCTGCAAGAGATCTTCCAAAACGATCTGTACAATACAATAAAACTGCCATAAGGTGTCACTATAACCCAAGCAACTCTCAAATAAACCTCAACGGTTACAGACATGTTCTTAGCCAGCTACAAGGCTTTCCTTATACTGCTTTGTGAAAGTAAAAAGGACCTGTTTTTAAATAGCAGAGTATTTCTGTATGCACAGAAATAATCATATACAATACACCAGCTTTTTTTTTTTTTTTTTTTTTTTTTGGTCTGGTAGGTGCACTGTCACCCTTTTTTAGCATTTAGACCTATTCACTTTTGGGACAGCAGTGAAGAGTGTTTGCAAAGTTAGCCACAAAAATACCAGACTTGGGAAACTACATTTTACACAGTGGTATTTACTTGTATGAAGTAGAAAATAAAAAAAAGTTTTCTGGCATTAAATATACCTGCAGTAGTTAGTGCAATGATACGGAAGCTCTGCCCTTTTGAGGGGAAACAGATGTACTTCACATAATAGCTTTCCACACAGAAGTGCTTTAAAAAGCCCTCTTACTTACTGTGTAAGGTGTAATTAATTACCATTTAATTAGCAGTTTCCAGTAAGGAAAACTATAAATAAGAACTCCTATTTCCATTATTGTTTTACTTGTTGTTAGCATCCCAGGAGCCTCTGTTTTTATTTCTTGTCCAGCTGTGATCAAATTGCTTTCCTATCAGCTACCTGATCAGGAAGCAGAAACTAGAAACTAAAGATGAATTTTTTAACCATTTGAAATTAATGCCGGTTTTGCCACAGACATCAGGGAAACAAACATAGCATCTGAAAAATTGATTTGGGCTGACTCAACACAGCATTTAGACATGGCAGGAAAGGACTCAGTTCTCATATATAGTAAAATAGAGATCAGAATCCTGAAGTCTTTGAATCCATCTTCATTTATGGAGGCAAAGTGCAGATGTAAAGCCATAGATTTCAAACCCTGAAGGACCATTTTGATCATTTAACCCAAACCCTTCTATAACATGGGGTCCCAGGTCACCCCTTTCATCTTTGACATCAGATGCTGTAGATCTCGAAGGCTGGTTTTAGGTCCATATTGGCTCTAAAATACAGTTTTAATACAGCCTTACTAGAGGTCTTTGGGGGATATGAGTCTGTAGTTTCAGTGGTAACTATAAGTTGAATGAGCCAGAAGTAGTTTTAATTTTGCAAAATGTTTCTTTGCAAGCGCAGGCCTAATCATGCTGTGTCTTGGACTTAGATTCCAGCTTGCAAGCAGCAGACTTACAATGATATGATATAATACAACGTGTTTTAAGAAGGTCTGAGACAAGGAGAATCACAATGGGGGTAATTTAATTTTTGCAAAAGAAAATTAAGGCATGGGGTTAAAACAGGAAAGGAAAAAGTAGGAACAATGAGAGCAGGGTCCGTAAGGGCTATCATGTGAGGTCTTGTTAAGGAAAAGAGATTTCTTCAGCTGATGCTCCAAACCACGTACTGGGATTAGTCGCATCGGGATTGCCGTGGCCTCATCCAGCCCATCCTTGCTGGGAACTGGGAGGTGTCCCAGTGGATGGTGCCCCAGCAGGAGCCGGGCGCTGCGAAGCTGCGGTGACACTCTCTGCAGCAGCGTTTTGGAGTCCAGGCGTTTTACTACTCCTGTCGAGCAGCCTCCCTGCAGAGAAGCAAGAGTGAGTAAACCCTTTTCTTTAAGGCTTAGGGAGCGGGTCAGTGAATTTCAAAAGGGGCCACCGCTGCGGCGCTGCAGAACTGCGGGCAGTGGAAGGATGGCAAAGCGTAAAGAGGAGGGAGAGGTGAAGCCTGCTGTGAGAAATGTGCAGTTCTGCTAGTGGGGAGGTGGGCAATAGTGCTCATGTGAGCCCCTCCATCCGTGAGGGGAACGTGCCAGCCAGGACGTCCCTCTGAGCCCCTTGAAGCTTTCCCAAATGCACGAAGGACAGACTTAAGGCTTCCGTGCTAAATGCCATTAGAGAACGTGTGCATAAGTGAAAAAAAGCACTAAATTTGAAGCATAGCTTCTTTCTTGTGCCTGCTCTGTGCTCTCTTTAACTGAAGCAGGAGCAGAAGTCCAGAAAGAAGGGCAAACTAAAAACCTGGGTTCCAGAGCTGCTGGGAGGTTGGGGGTTTGAACACCACTTCCCAGCCGGAGCCCCAGCCTTCCAAGGTGAATTCCTTGCACTGGGATTCGCACCATTTCCAGTTTGGACCTGGGTTCTTACATGGTTTCAAGCGTTCAGCTGCCTTAAGAGCATTCAGGAAACTATCCCAAATGCTAGCAAATACGCATTTGTTTAAATGGAAGACAATTTCCTTGTATACTTCTACGTGTATACATCCCTAAAAGCTGCTCCCAGGGCAGCAAGGCGTGCTGCAGGGAGGGTTTACCGGGCGGTCTTTGGGTCGGCAGTGAGAGCAGTCGCTGGTCAACCCAACTAGACAGAAATACACCCAGAGAAGCCCTGCTACAGGTATACGGGTCCGTAGTGCTGGGAGCTGGCCGGCCCCGCACTTACGGCTCGCTGTGGGAGAACTGTCTGCTGGAACAAACCGGGGGGGGAGCTGGGTTGAGCCTGGAGTTTTCCAACAGCGCTCTACAGCATGTGAATTATTCAAAGATGAGAAAGAACCTGTAACCAGTTCTGCAACAAAAGAGACTCCAGCCAAGCAAAACTTCCTCAGCTCCCAAATATTCCCCTCCTGTCCCTCTCCCTCCTTCTCTCCCTCCTTCTCTCCCTCCTTCTCTCCCTCCTTCTCTCCCTCCTTCTCTCCCTCCTTCTCTCCCTCCTTCTCTCCCTCCTTCTCTCCCTCCTTCTCTCCCTCCTTCTCTCCCTCCTTCTCTCCCTCCTTCTCTCCCTCCTTCTCTCCCTCCTTCTCTCCCTCCTTCTCTCCCTCCTTCTCTCCCTCCTTCTCTCCCTCCTTCTCTCCCTCCTTCTCTCCCTCCTTCTCTCCCTCCTTCTCTCCCTCCTTCTCTCCCTCCTTCTCTCCTCTTTATACCGGGAATAAAGGATTTTGGTGCAGGCTGCTTGCCTGCCTCACCTAACTGTGAAGAAGCGTTTTCTCCAATATTCTCTTCCTTGTAGCGGAGCTGGGACAATCCAGACATTTGGTATGTGCATTACGGAGGCATCTAAAACCCAGAGACTGCTGGCCCATGCAAGGAGCCAGGGGAGGGATGGAGGGAGGGCTAGCCCTTGCCCTGCTTTGGCCCAGATTTACATCCCCCTCAATCCTCCTCGCTCCGTTCAAACACCCAAATGAGGGGTCTGTAAGGGAAATCGACTCCCATCTGCTTTGTTTCTCTGGAGGAATTGCTTTCTTGTGTTCCTTTCCCCTTCTCTCTCTCAGCAGAGTCTGGGCAGACCACGCTCTGAACACAATTGAGGGGGGAAAAACGTGACCCCCGTGCCTGGGAGGGTAAGGACAAGCGTAGGGCAGGAGGGGGGCTGGGGGCAGAGCGGGAGCCGGGGTTCGAGGGTCCCTCCTGCCCTCCGCACAGCACCTCGCAGCTGGGACTTTCCAGGGAAAACCAGTTCTTCTGCTGGTGGTGCTGGTGCTGGTGATGCTGGTGGTGCTGGTGCTGGTGGTGCTCTGACAGGCACTGAGATTTAACTGCCCTTGGGAGAGCAAAGGGAACGTGGGAAACGCAAAGCTCTCCATTTTTCTAACAAACTGGAAGGTTTCTGCCTTCCCCTCTGCCCAGGGAACAGGGAAGGGCTGACAGGAGCCCAAAACTAATATGAAATGGGGCTGCTTTTTTTTTTTTTTTTATTTCCTCGTCCTCCACAACCCAAACCCAGTAACTGAGGCCTTGCCAAAAGCAGAATTTCTTCATTTGACTCCAGCCAACGCGCAGGCTTGACGAGAGTACTGGCAGGCTGCATTTCCACGAGTGTTTTCATTAAATACTTTCCGCCAAGCCAGGAAAAGTGTGTTGTCATCACGAGTTGGACTGGTTCACCTCTTTCAGCCACTTTCTGTTTCAAAAATCCGATGCATTTAATTTATAGCCGGTCTTTCATTGCTTATTCAAACGGCATCGCACCAATGCACCTCTGTGTCTGTCGGGGCCCGGGACCATCAATAATAAATGACCAGGCTGGGGAAGGCGGCTCTGGGTTCAAACCAGCAGGTTCACTGGGGTAGGGGGGCTCATGGGGGGGGGGGGTACTTAGTGAATGGGAACTGTAGCTTGCAATAATTCCCTCCCTGCAGAAAAGACTCGTAAATGTTTAATAAACTTCTTGCCCTTGCCATAGAGGAGGTCTTATTAATGGAGTGGCTTGAGGACAGGTATTGTGTCCGTTACTATAGCACCACCTCGCACGGGATCTGGGAGGGAGGGAGGGAGGGAGGGAGGGAGGAAGGCTCCGAGGATGAGCCCCAGCCAGCCAGCCTGAGGTTGGTCGCTGGAAGAAGCAGCCGTGTCCTGCCCGGGGACCCCGACCCGCCGCAGCCCCCCCAGCCCGGCACCAGCTGCCCCGGTGGGGTCCCCGACCCGGCGCGGATGCTCGGCGGAGCTGCTGCAAGTGCATCGCCAAATGCCTGAGCGCTTCCCGGGGGGGCTCGCTCCAGAGCTGTTCTCCACTGACTTTCTGGCTTTGGAAGATCTGCTTTGATTTTTTTTTTTTTAATTTTTTTTATTTTGTCTTCCATGCGCCTTTCTTGAGCAACTGGTTGTTATTGCGGAGGTCACCGAGGGGACCGGCGCAGGCTCCCCAGTCTGGCATCGGGAGCTATGCCAGCAGAAGTGAATGCTTGTTAACACAAGGGATTTCCTGAAGAAGAAAGACAAAATGCCTTTCAAAGGGTTCGGTTCGCTGAAGGAAAGATTTTTTAACCCGGGGAAGGAAGAGGTGAAGAACACCGTTAGTGACTCGCTGGGGAAACTGAGAAGGTAAAATCCAACAGGAAATTCCCAGACAGGTCCATTGGTTCCATTTATTAAAGAGAAACAAAGTATAGAAAAATGTATAAACACAAAACAGAATTTAGAGTTGCGAAACTATTATCTGAGTTCAGATAGTGAGACACCCCTTGCTGTAAGACAGAAGGTGTAAAAGGAGCACTGTTACATCAGCAAGTGACTATAGATGATAGAATATTTATATTAGACAAAAAAAAGGTGAAAACAAGTTATAAAATAGTGTTCTAATATTCCAAAGAGCATGAAAAAGTGTTTTAATTAAAAAACTCTTAAATAATTAAGTGTGAATAATTCTGTGGTTTAGCTTCCATGAGAAAAACTGGTGATTTAATGGGAATTAACACTCTCAAATGATGCCACTCTTGAAATTAGACTTAATGTTCCTAAATTACAGGGGCTTTTTTGAAAATCTTGCTCCGAATCAGTAAGAAAAAATGTATTCAGTAGAGATGTGTATGTGTGTGTTTACTGAGACCAACAAATTAGAACAGGGAGAAGCAGCTGTTCGCTAGCAAAAAGAGAAAAAAAGGTTAAAGATTTTTATCTTAATTGACAGTTTACAAAACAACAAACTGAAAGATTTTTATTCTTTGAGACATGAAAAGACGATGTAACAAATGACCCGTTTCATAAAGGGAAGGAGAGTTCTCATTTAAATGGAAGATTATTTCTATTAGTAATGGCCACTGACAACATTTATTTGTCTAATCAGTAGATGAGAGCCAGAGGGTTCAGTGGCATTTCTTGCATGCTTGATGTGAAGTGTTTAAAATCTTTGTACGGATCAGGCCAACATTTTAACTGAATGTATTTTTAGTGATTGAATTGTATTTGCTTTCATATCCATCCCTTTACCTTCTTTGGGGAATGCTGGTTTTGAGCTGTAGTACTTGGCACATCTGAACATGCCTTTGATCACAAGAAAATGTATAATAATTTACATGGATTATACTACAGCATGTATATACAGGAAAATAAGCATGTACACTTTTAAAGAAGTTGCTAATATGAATTGGTAGATTGCCAGTTACACTATTTCTGTACCATGTGAACAGAGTGTGTGTTCCACACAGTTTCAACTTAACTTTTCTTCATTTACAGTGTTATAGTTGAAGTCAGACATTTTGCTTTTTTTTACCTTTATGATACACTACAGTAATTCCAGGGATTCCATTTTACTTTTAAAACATCACGTTAAGTCATTTATTCAATCATAAATTCTCTTTGCTGTGGGCTCTGCTGGCCAATTTGGCCAAATACACGTAGGGTTTGTAATTAGTGAGTATGTGATGCAGCAGTACATTGGGTTTGCTGTGTGGAAAAGGTATGCAAACTTTAAATTATCCAGATTACTCTTCTCTTGTAGCTGTGTATCAAGGATGTCATGCTGGTTCCTACACAGCTGATTGATAGTATTGGCATCCAACTTCAGCAACATTGCTACTGAATCAAACCAGACCGAATCTGAGTTGAGATACAAGAAAGTTTGCTGGACTTAATTATTTTCTGTTTTAAACATACGTATACCAGTGCCTTTCTTAGATATACTAGCCAGTGGAGGAAATAATCCAAACAATAAAAGTTCTTTTACTACGTCTGCAATCAGATCGAAGTAAGAATTGCTGCAAGCTGGGCAGTCTCTTAGGAAATATGCAGTCATATTTGAAGGTGTCTGTAAGGAATGAAACATGCATATTTTTAACTTGAACTTCATTCTTTACAGTTTAGCCTACAAATGGGAGCGTACGCTTCCTTTTTTACGTGATGGTATATAAGTATATATACCAGCTGCAACCTCGACTTTGCTCTTCATCCAATCCAATTGGCCTTAATATGGTGTAAATCAGCAAAGAATTTGGTTTCTCTCCTAGCATTTGATAGGTGATTAATTATATTAATGTGCATTTAGATTAGGTCGCCAAGTGTGATTTCACTGACTGCTGTGTGTTGATGTGGGATCCAAACTAGCAAAGTGGGTTGAAAAATACCCTTTAGCTTTGGTAAATATGGCGAGTCTTTGCCTTCCTACCACATTTTCCCTGTCTCACAAACAGCAGAGCACATCCAGAAGTCAGTGTCCGGCAACGCCGGCTGCTCCAGAGCCATCGGCCGCAGACAAGTTCAGGTGCTAAAGCACAAGGAGTTTTAGCTGCAGAAAGCAACTTACTGCCTCCTCGCAGGTGTGTAGCAACCTCAAATTATTTTGTGGGTGCTACAAAACAAGAGTCTGCCCACAGGAGCTGGATCCTGGAAGGGAGGCAAGGGACTGAAGTGGTGAGACCCGAGAGGCGTCCGTCCTTTAGGCTGTTGCCAGCGGTTTCATTTGGGAGGACTTAGAAGACGTTTTAGGAAATGTTTTAGACGTTTTGTACAAAAATATTTTTTTAATGCAAAATGGGGTTTGCTCTTGATTAATTAAATACAGTGAGGCAGCCAAAAAAAAAAAATAAATTTAGAGGATTCAAGAAGTGGGTGAATGGATATTAGAGCTGGTGCTCTGCAAGCCTTAGAAGTTTCCCAGAAAAGAAAGCTTTTCCGCAGGCACAAACACTTGGGGGCTTCTGTGAAGTTAGTGCAGTCAAAGAAAAATTTGTGAACTTAGTGCAGTCAAAGAAAAATTCATGAACTGAAGAAGAATCTCAGGCTCTGCCTGCTCTGAGGATTTCAGGAGTTTGGGGCCAGCTAATGGCAACTGTGAGCTTAATGATGAAGTGGGAAGTGACTAAGTGGGTTCACAATTCAAAAACGTCACTGTTAATGTGAAAAGTCATAAGGGCCATGTCACACAGCTGCTGTATGTAGTCTGATGTCCCCTGATGAATTAGCCAGCCTAAACTGCTAAAAGCTGCAACTTCAATCTGGGTGATGCACCCTTGCATTGGACAGGGCTCCTCTGCTGGATCACAGACTTGGCCCTCTCAATTTTTTCTTTTGCACACAAATCCGGAGAGTTTAGTGTCCCGCAGACCCGGCAGTGCTCTGAACGCAACATGGGGTGTCCAGACTCAGGTACAACCGTGTTAGTGCTCCAGCACCCACGGGGCATCCCGTCCCCTCCCGTGCACCGGCGCTGTGCCGAGGAGAACCTGCGAGGCCGCCCGGGAGCGCAGCCCTGTGAGACACAGTCCCATCACACATACGTCTGAGACACGCCACGGGTTTCACGCAAACGCCACGCAAAAAACAGGCAGAGAGGTCCCACGCACTGGGCGACTTAAGAGGGTATTGCCTGCCCGTACTGGGATTTTGTACTGATGCACCAGTGGCAGGGTTTGGTAGGGAAAATTATCACCTGGGCAAATCCCTAGAGAGTTAATGAGATTCTAGAAGATTGCATCTGATTTTTCCATAGTCATTGTGTAGGTTTCCGAAGTTACGGCAGGGTCGTCAGTAATTGTTGCGTGTGATGACTGATGCTGGATTTGTAGGTGTGAGGTTTGAACGCTGCGTATGATTGTGCTGCAGCTGCCTGTGAAAGACTGTAATTATCTGGTAAAAGTCGTTCAAGGATGTGCTCTAACATGTGGCAAGTATTAACATTTGCCTGTTATTGTAAAATCTATGTGTTTTTAATCAAATCAAATGAAATGGTGTGATTCTAGCCCACCTACTTTATCATTTCAAGAAATAACTGTTTCCTACGCTAAAATCCCATAAGTACAGATTGTTGAATGTATATGTGTTCTAGGGATTTTATTTATTAGTGGTAGGAACTTTGGAAATTTCTTTCGTTCTTCCAAAATTCTGTATATGCCAGACTAGTCATTCAACAAAGAACAGAAATTTTGCATACAGATATTATGATATTTGGGCACAGAACATGGATGCAGATATCCTCAAATAGCTTAGCTCTTCTTACTTGCCAAGTGTTGTATGCTTGCTGAAAAAAAGGAAACAGATCGATGTAAGGACTGAACATTTCCTGTGCTGCAAAATGCTCTCCTGGGTTAGTCAGATAATTAGAGGAGAGCACTGGCTCCGAAGCAGTTTTCTTCTAAATCATTGGTGTACAACAAGTGAAAATTTTTAGTGGCGCTACCAAAATATATAGATCAATTGGAAGATATATTTCTCATCTTTCATGGAGTTGCCATATCTTCATTATGTACCTGGTCAATAAAATAAAGCCAAAAAGCTAGGTCAGACACTGGCTCTGTCAATGTCTGCACTGCTAATGCTTCATCCCGGCCCCATTTTTGGACTGCTATTGCAAAACAGTTTTCTGCAAGACAAATCTGCTAAAGAGGGGTTAACATTAAGCTTTGGGGGTATGAAATATACTGTGTGGGTTTGGGGTCATGGATCAGTCCTCAACTTGCTTTTATTAGTGGGGGGGTGAGTACAATAGCAAAACAATTAATTTCTCTGCAGAGGCAACGTTGGCCCACAGCGCTAGTCCTGGCTCACCACTTTGAACAGTGAATTTGGAGCAGACGGATGTTTTCATGCCTATCTGAATTGACAGCCAGCTGAAAATGTCCAGATCAGAACAGATGTTTTGGCGTTGCATGATGTGTCTAATCTTTGCCAGCTGCCCAAAGTAATGCACCAATTAAAGCCTAATGTCTCTATTATAAATAGAGAGCCTGGTAAAGGTATAAAAATTTGAGAAATTGTGCTTTGATTTAATTCAATCAATATCTTAGATTATGTTAGAGGAAGACAATTAAATTACCTCTTTTGGTTTGTTAATAACTCTTTTGAGATGACAACAGTCCTAAAAAATAATTAGTCAATTGTCTTTTCACTTCCTGAGGTCTTTATTTTTGATATTTTATTCCGTTTACACCTACCTATATTAGCACACAGAGCATGGAATGTACGGTGTCTTCTTTTTAAAGTGCCTGACTGCATTATTCTCTGTACTCTCATTTCACTAACAAATGCTGTTTCCCTGCCAGTGAATCATAAGATCTCAATCACCTTCAATAAGACCACAGAAATATCACATTTCCTGTTTTACCTTGCTTTAATGCAAAGTCTTCCCTCCAGCCTGACAATGGGCTAATGATCTAACTTTGCAGTTAGCACTGATTTGAGCAAGGGATTAAATCAAATAATCCCGGGAGTTCCCTTCTGGCCCAAAACACTCTGACTCTAGTGTTTTTTGGAAATATGAGCTGATGGACTGTCACATACTTTTTTTCTTTTTGCTAAGACTAAGGCTGAAGTAATGGCAATGTAAAAGGAATAATATAGTAAATGACGCACCAGTTAGCCTGTAGCTCTAAGGCCTAGAAGTGCTGAGATTTTTAGGTGAAACTTCATAGTGGAAAGATATATTTAAGTCCACTGGAAGCACCCCAGGAAGCCATACTTACCACCTGTATTTGCAAAACCTTTAGTATAGAGTGCTATCTGTTAGATTATGGGTAATATGTTAGATTTAGAGCAACTGGAGAAAGCTGTGATTAAACCAACACTGTTCTCCCCAAAGTCCCAACCAGCTACTGTGTAGATCAGCCAGGTGTGGCCCATCCATGTATGTTCTGTCAACATTTCTTTATAGCCGATTTTTGTACAGAAAACCAAAGTGCATTAGATTTCAAATACACTCAGCCAGATGTGTGAAAGAAGGAAATAAGTTAGTCCTTATCAGAAAAGAGTGAACAAAGTCATTTCATCATCTTACATGGCAAGCTGGGCTTCCTTTAGATCAAGTAACTGTTCATATTTTCGCAGTACTGAGAGTAACTCCATGGCAGGCACAAAAGGAGCTGGATCCTGAGCTCGCTGCTTCAGAGCAATGCCAAAACTGAACGGCTTCCTAATGGAGCTGCTGATTGAGGTCTCCCTTAGTAAACAATTAACTTTAAGCTCGTGGGTAGTGTTCAGCGAGCTAGTTATGTATTCACAGCTAAGCATGTACTTAAATCTCAGCATGTCAGAAACCCTGTATTCTGCATTTAAAACAAATGCATGGGAAGTTCATGTTAGGAAAGGACGTATTTAGCTCCAGTCCAGAGGTGCGTGTTCAGTTATTTCTCGCCTCCCCTTTCCTACCAGAGACATCCCTTGGTCCTGCAGCGTCCATGGGGACGTTAATAGCTCCAATCAGATTGGGAGACCAGATTAATTTTTAATTGCACTATCACGCAGTTCCAGATTACATAGAAGTGCCATTTTGTTTAATGTGAATCTCTCAGCCAGGGTGCTTGTGAGAAAAGGAAAGGCTGAGTACGCAAAGCTGGAGGAGCTGCTGCTCTCCCGTGTTAGTTGGTAGCTGATGGGCAACCTCTCGCAGGCTGAAATGGCTGGGTACCATTTGCTCCCATCCCGAGTATTTGGGAGAGCCTCCATCCCTGGCACCTTCCCTCCCAGTTCCTCCCAACCGCGCTCCCATTGCCACACCACGTTTGATCCCAGGCAAAGCCCTTTCAGCCTCCGCTGCTGAGGAATGGTGAATCTACAGCGCGGAAAGTCGCCGTCTTCCTTCAGACCTCATTTCGCATTAAGTGTTTTACAGAAAGGGCAACACGTTTGACAATAGGAGTTTCAGGGGTTCGCTTTGAGCAAAACCATGCTTTGTGCTGTATTTGCCCTTTTCTTGAAACCCACTGCCAGCTTTGCTTAGTGGATCTAATTAGAAATTACGATTAATTTCCTCGTATGTATATTTTCCTAACAACCAGCAGAATTTATCACAACAGAGCTCAATTTAGCTCACATAATTATGCTCATGAATAGCCTGTGAACGTTCTTCCAGCTAGTTGTCCGGCTAGGTAGCTCGGATTTACAAACTTCAGAGGTCGTTCACGATAAAGTGTCATCTATGTTAACCTTTCAAAGCCTGCCCCGCATTAACTCATCACACCACCAAGAGACAACCGCCTTGCGAGAAGATGATTTAGCAGCCGACTGGAGCACGTACCCGCCCATCTACATTTCAGCAAATTTTACTGAGACGATGAGGCGTTTTCATTTTCTCTTTCCGTTTAGGAAAATCGATGGCACCAACGTCGAGGAGGATCACATCGAGCTGACGGCGGAGGGGCGGCCCGTGCTGGCAAGCCCCCGCAAGCTGGCACCCTGCGACTGCTACTGCTGCGGGCTGCCCAAGCGCTACATCATCGCCATAATGAGCGGCCTGGGCTTCTGCATCTCCTTCGGAATTAGGTGCAACCTGGGTGTTGCCATCGTGGAAATGGTGAACAATAACACGGTTTATGTTAATGGCAAACCAGAGCTGCAGGTGAGAAAACGTCCTCCTTTCACTGTTCCGAGCAGACCTCGTTGCAAAATCATCAAAAAGTAATGCGTATACGCAGATCAAAAAATAATGCGTATACTTAGATCAAAAACTGAGGGAGGGAGACATGTGAGTCTCCATTCACACAGACGTGTAGGTGCTTTATTCCTATTTAGGTGACAAAGTCACGTTGAAAATCTGTAAGATCTGATGATTTGCAAGGTCATAGAGAATGTAAGCAGCAGAAATGAGAACTGAATTGGCTGGCATGTCTATCAGGTCACTGATCTTTCGGTTATAGACTGATTTTTTTTGCAGTGGCAGAAGCTTTTACTATTTACTATCTCTCAGGGAAGTGCGCTCTGATGCTGCTACAGAAGGAATTATTAATTGCTGTATGTAGCGCTGCACTCGCTCTATTCAGATCAGTAGATGACTTTCAAGACCTTGAAGTAGTCACTGGCAATAAGGCAACAGGTTTTTACACATTATTGACAATGTGGATTGCTGTCTAGAGGTATTCAGAGGTAGGTGCCAAGCTATTTTCAAATTTGCAGTAGATGGCCTGTGGTTTGCAGCAGATGCCTACAAACCTTTAACAAAGCACGCAGGGAACTGCAGGTTCAATGCATACCTTAGTTTCCCCAGTCCTTCTGTATCCAAATCCAGCCCTACAACTGGCATCACTTTTAATAAAAGATAAACTAGTCAGTTAGCTAGTGTTACCTAATTTGTGTGGATACCATGGATAAGCCTGACCGGGAACCTGATCAACCCAAAGGACCTAACCAACCTTAGGGAAACCAAGCAATCTTGGGGAAATGGATATGTCCATTGAAAGGCATCGCGTCCTTGTTATAACGCTGAGCAGGCTTGGAAACAAAGGTTTCAGGACTAAGCAGCCCGAGGGGAGGCAGTGACAAGTGGCAAAGATGAAGGTCCAGCATTAGCTGCCTTCTGGCTGAAACCTTTCTCCCTCCTATCCACCTGACCGAAAGCCAAGAGCAAAAGCAGTAATCTCACGTGGGAATCTGATATCCTTTTGCCTTAACTGGGGGGGGTGTTCAAGCTCAGCAACACCAGCCAGCGTAAAGAGGTTGCTTTGATTTGGAGGATGGGGTGACTTCTGTATGACTTCCAAACAGCGGTTATCTTACAATGAGTATGCTTTGTCTTACAGCATTTTTTTTTCTGTTTCCTTTACAGAAAGCCCAATTCAACTGGGATCCAGAGACGGTGGGACTCATTCATGGCTCTTTTTTCTGGGGTTACATCGTGACACAAATTCCAGGAGGGTTCATCTCAAACAAATTGGCTGCTAACAGGTAAGAAAACAATAATCAAAAAAATTAAGCTTTACAGCCTGATGACTGTTTTACACTGTTTAAATGATGACTACTGAAACAGTGAATTAATGTGTTTCAGGAACACACATCTGAAAGTGAACGTGCAGTATTTATGCCTATAACCAAAAATGGGACCAGATTTCCATTATGGGTCTATTGCTGATTCTTCCAATTTAGCTTGTTTACCTCAAATATTTACACATTTCTTTAAACAATAATGCTTTCTGGAGAGTGTTAGGAAAAATCACACCTAATGCTTCAGACAATAATTGCAGCATTTGTCTTTCAGAAGTTGCCTTAGTGCTTTTTAGCTCAACTTAACACCAAACAAGAATTTTCCAACAAAATTTTACCTTCCTCCTTTAAAAATTCCCTATGGTCTGAAGCTGGGCACGTAGGAATTACAGAACTGTTTATGTTCTGAAGACGCAAATCCATCCTCATGCACACAGATATCCTCGCAATGGCTGCATACAGTACTGACTGTCATTAGGATTGCCTAGAATTTCTAATAGAGCCTCATGATTTCTGTTTGGTGAACTCTGAACATCTGTACAGATTTCTTCTATGCTCATTGTGTTTGTGAATTTTTTTAAATTCAACTGCTTTTGGAAATGAGAGTAAGAAAACTAGTTAATTTTGCCAAAGCTAACTTTGGTTTTGGACATGTTCCAAAAGAGAGAGGCAGATTGTCTGAAGACAGCTGGTTGTGAATGAGATCATGAGATGTGCATGTTAAGGGCGCTTGGGATCTTCAGATAAAAGAGATGGTTGGTACTCATTTCATTCTCTGCAAACAAGACATGACTTATCTACAAATGCTTTCAGAATTGGAAAAGGTCTTTAAGACCGGTTACATAGTGTTTTGCCCCAAATCAAAGTACTTTGCTCTCTGCATTCTGCAAAGAGCTCTAGGGGTTACAAGGCTTCCTGGGCGTTCTTCCCACCCATATGCCCTGACAGAAATGACTCCAGGACAGAGTCATCCCATAGTATTGCCCAGAAGTTCAGTCCCAGCTCCCCTCTGTAACCAAAAGTTACTCAGAGTTCAATTTACACTGATTCTTCAACACTACTAACATCCTCAATTATTCATTTCTTTACCACAGAAAAGTGCCTAAGCAGAGTATTTTTCCATCTCCTGAATAAGCCAAACAAATTAGCTAAGCTTAATTATTTCCCCAGCCTTTCTAGTCTTGCCACCAGCTTTTGCAGCAGAAGGGCCTCAAAACACAGATGTGCACGCTGTTGGCTGAATAATTCAGCATATTATTAGTTTGGCTTTTGTTTCCTTAATTTTCTTGCAACAGTAAAATCAACTCCATTTACACTGTAACTCAATGTATTCTGTCAGCAGAATATTTCCTTAGGTATGTGTTGTGCAAGTGCACAGAAAGCTGTATTTCTGTCCCCAGGAGAGTTTCAGACTCAATCTAATGCTATATTACAACATCACACTGTAGGTTAGACTACCCTAACTGGGTTTAGGAGTAGAATTTGCTGAGGAACAGCAATATCCCAAAAGCTGAGCTCAAAGAGAATTTCTGTTTGCAGTAATAGGATTCACAGGTCTGGCTAACTCCATGTTTTTCCTTTATTCCTTGTTTACCCACTCAATTTCAGCTTGGGTAGATTCATCTCTAGCGTCACCGTTGTTTATTACTGACACAGGGCAGTAGGTGCGCGCCACTTTTCGGTTAAACATAGGAAAACCCGTGTCCACGCGGTGAAAAGCTCCGGCAGACTGCGGTGAGTGGGGCAGACGCGGTTTGAGTGCTGCCCCAGCGCCTCTGAGCAGCCTGGACCTTCAGGGATGCTGCTTGGATCCCTTACCCCCACACCGAGGTTTCTGCTGCCTGTTTCTCTGATGGGTGCTGACATCTGGGAGGCTGCGAATGATTTCCCAAAGGTGCTGGGCCCCAGGTGCATTTAGAGCTTTGACTGACTTGTGCCCACCTGCAGCAAGCGCTCTTCCCAAGCAGGGTAACAAAATGTTTATATCATGTTTTTCACAGAAGTTGTCTTGTAGAAATGCCCCTTCTATGTTATAGTCACAAAGGACACGTGTAGCTGTTATTTAGAGAAGTGATGTTGGAAAGGAGTTGACCTTAAGCAGCCCTGTTATACATGATAGCAGCAGCAAGTGGGACTAACCAACATGTTCAGAGAGGCATTTAAACCAGACTGTAACTGACTGAAGTTAAACCCTACTGACAGAACAGAATTTAAGTACTTCCCAGAATAGGACTGCTTCTCTCAGGTCAGGACTCATACAAACAGCTTAGCCTCCAGTACCAACACCTGTATCTATTCCGCTGATACAAAGAAAAATCCAGCACCTTTGTTTAAGTATGTAAAAAACTTGTTTTCCATTCAGAGAAGAAAATGTATTGACCATATAGGAATTTATCCCCTTTTGGCAATAAGAGGACTTTACAAGTATTTGTGTTGGTGAGATTGTGGCACCTGACACTGTCTCTGCGACTGTACCCAAGAACAGCATCACTTCTGAAAAGTAGACAAAAATTATATTCCCTTTCATGTTACTTTTTTCCATAGGGTATTTGGAGCAGCTATCTTTCTAACATCTACACTGAACATGTTTATCCCTTCTGCTGCCAGAGTGCATTACGGCTGTGTGATGTTTGTAAGGATTCTGCAAGGTCTGGTGGAGGTAGGAGCACTCACCATTTTGGTCCTTTCATACATCATTTGTTCTTAGAGGTTTGGCTCTAAAAAATCATGAGATCTTTTGGTCAAGGTTTCTGATCAATCTACATTTTTACTTGTTACTCATATTTAGGGTGACAATTTATTAATCATACCAGTTTATATTTTAAGGTTTACTTGAAAAGTAAAAAGTTTAGGTTTCTGGTGTTGCAGTTCGATCTATTTTGGTTTACTTTTGCCATCCTCTGCATGTACCAAACAGCATTTTTACCCCAGAACACGTTACCATTGAAGTGATTATCCAAATTAGTTTGACATCTTCATACCCAAACAACAGAGCTCTTCCCAGCTTACCTAACCCTTCCTACATCATTCCGCGGTGACAAACAGCTAGACAGGTTAGACAGTATCAGCAACTGCTCGGAGCAGGAATGCCGTGAAAGTAATTCATATGATGTGTGACATGTCTGCCAGGGTGTCACCTACCCAGCCTGCCATGGGATGTGGAGTAAGTGGGCTCCTCCGCTGGAGAGAAGCAGGTTGGCCACCACATCGTTCTGCGGTAAGTTCATGGGCTTATACAGTTTATGTAAGTACATATTCCTATTAGGTGTATTTTATTCGTTTCGTGATTTAAAAGAGAAATGCAAAGCCTCTGCCCTTTGCTGTGCCTGCCCACATACCCACTGGGCTTGTACTCCGAGCTCAGGAACCTGAGAGTCTTTTTGTTTAATAGGTCACCATTTTATTGTTGAAAGCCAACCCTCAGAATGGCTCTCAGAGTAAACTGAAATGGGTCTAGAGGTGTCACGTGAGAGAAATCACACCTTTTTTTTTTTTTCCATTTGCTACATCCTTAGGGATTCCATTTGTTATACGTATTGAATTGACCCTTCTAAGCAAGCACGCACTTAAAAAAATTATCTTAAAAGGACTTGAATACTTCAGGCTGGCTGCTCAATACAGTGCAGCGGAGGTGATGTAACTTGCTGCCACTGGCTGTTCTGCCCCACTGGTTTGAGTTAGGAGCAGGCTTGTACTTTGCTCTCTTCTCTGGTTCCCCTTCCAGTGCTGACAGCTGGCTTGGGGAAATTTCAGAAGACTTTGGGGACAGGAACCCAGTGGAAAGATGGGAGAAATCAAACTTTCTCATTGCTTTTGGAATGTTTCTAGCCTCTGGCAAGAGCCTTAAACCTTGTTATGAAGCAGGAAAAATACTGAGGTTTTACATCTTGTGCTTCAAGGAAGATACCCTCTTTTTGCTTACAGACACGCTAATGAAAAGAAGAAAAAAAAAAGTCTTCTAATTCCATCTTCCAGGTAGCAGGTTTTGCCACAGGTCACTCTGTGATACCACAGTTTCTTGCCAGAAAAGACTACTGTGAGTGTCAGACCTGTCTGGCCTTTTCCCAGGTCTAGTCGGAGCTGTGTCCTCCTCATACCCTCTCCTACCTAAAGTCTTCATCTTCTTTTGGTGACCCTGCAATCTTCAGTTAGCTGCTAATTCCAGGGAAAATGGTGAATGTTAGTATCTCCTTACCAGCTCCAGGCTGGATTTGGGTAGGTGGTTAAATGTCAGGATGGTAAGGCATAATTCAAACGTAGTCCCTCTGTCTTTTTACCTAAAAAGTCCAGATATGAAGAGTACAGGGCAGGAATAGTTCTGCTGTAATTTCAAATGTGCTGTGTTGGCAGTGAAGGAAACGGCACTTCTTGTTACTTCACTTTCCCTCTAAGACACCCTCATCATCTGTATTTGGGGTGTCCCTTCCCATTTGTAACAGGGAAATTGGAATGGTGAGTGGATTCTAATAATACTGGAGAAAAATCAGAAATAATAGGGCTTTGAAAAGTAAGTAATTGGGAAAGGTGGAAGAGAACACAATGAAAATAAATGCAGGTGGTGGGGTAAAGCCAGCTGAAGATGAATGCTTGTAAGAGAGAATATTCATAGAAAATGTACAAGTCAGAGAAGAAAAAAGTCTGTTCATCAGCAGTGGAACTGAAAGTCTAGGGAAAATACAACTCTAAAATATGAGAAAAAGGGTAAAAGGAGGAGTGAAATAAGAGAAAAAAAGCAGCTTTTCATATCATGGGAATTTTATTTTTACTACAGATGACTCCAGGATTTAGTGATTTAGGTGTTTCCATTTTCTGTAGAACAGGCCGAAAGAGAAGCCCCTCCACCCTCAATGCTCTCTCCTTGAAATCCTAGCACCAGGTAGAGAAAGATCCATCTTGCAACGCAGCACCTATTTTAGTGGCTACAAATTGCTGATTCTTGCATTTGAAAGGTGCACAGGAACAGTGGCAAAATTAGGAAACCCCATGTTAACAAGGTTCCTGGTTTCTCTGACTGTATTCTTGCCTGGGGCTTTGCTATTGCTGTAGGAAAAATGAATTACAGAGAGATGAGGGAGAACAGTCACCGTGAACCATTGCAGAGAAGTATTTGCTAATGAGTGGAGCATTACCAAATGTTCGTTAACAAAGTATATTATACTCTCAAAACTACAAAAGTATGTCATTTCCTAGAATAATTCAAAGCAACACTTCTTGCATTTGAAGCCACTGGCACCGTCTTGCACTGAACCCAAATGTCCAGATCGCACGAATTCTCTGTAGGGCCTTCATGGAAATTCTTTTCCAAGCACTTAAATGCTCATCTCTTTCTACAAGTCACTTGGAAATATATTTCACCAGTATTATATATTTCCTAATCAGTAACCTTGGCACAGACCACTTTCTTATCCTTTTTTTCCCTGTCAACTTTCACCTATTTTTTTCTGGCTGTTTGCTCATGCTGCTGATACGAACTAAACATGATTAAACAGACTCAGGGTTGGTCTGAACACCCTCTTTGCTACCAGCACTTGTGGGATCACGGGGCGAGAGCCACAACAAGACCCTCCCAGCATATCTGCAACCATCAGGATTTCTGGACACCAAGAAGGCTTCTGAAAGTTGGGCCATTAGCTTCTCTGGAGCTCACCTCACAACCCACAGGGTTAGGAGGGATTCCCCACTTCAGTGCGTACAGCCTGCGCGGTGGTTTACCATCAGTTCCAGCTTTGCCAATCCCATTTAGCTACAGGGCTCAGCCCTTCTAGCTGCAAAATGAGACCAGTGAGGGCCAGTCCTTCCCACCACCCCAAGCCAAATTTTACAGTTGCCATCCCATTGCCCACGTTCACAAGAAATCATGGTGCCCATCAGCCAGAGGTGTCCCTCCAGTTCTGCCCCCATGAGCACCTGCCTGGATCATCTGCACTGGAAGCTGGGCTCGCCTATCGTAGCTGACGTGTTTTCTTAATCCTCTTTTCTCCTCAGGGTCTTATGCAGGTGCGGTGGTGGCCATGCCACTGGCAGGTGTGCTGGTACAGTATATAGGATGGTCATCAGTCTTCTATATTTATGGTGAGTTGCTTAACGTAAAGGATCTCTGTGACTAGACTGGTACTGCCAGCGGTTTTGTTAAACTTGTATAACCAGTATGGATCAAAGTTGTTTGGGGGAATGAAGATGTTGCAAATGGGTATTCCAATGCATTCCCTACTTATTGCAGCTTCTGAAAGCTTTTATTTTGCAATCATCTGTTGTAAAATGTTTTAAAATTATAACGACCAGGCTACCGCCCATGGTCTCCCAGTGCCAGGGCTGGATGCAGTTGCAAAGGTTGCTCTGTACACGAACGCTCACGCGATGCGTGTCCCGGAGGGCACGCTGACAGCGAATGCTGCAGCATGTGCTGCTGACGGGGAGCTGAGCGCCTCCGAAACCTTCTGCCCTGAGACCCCTGCCCCACGCTGCCCACCCCCGGTAAATGCGCCGCAAAGCGGTCTCGTCGCAGGGGTACGACCCAGTGGCTGTGCTGGGATGCCTCGCGCTTCCCCCGCTGGCACACGACGGGGCTGTCTCAAACCCGGCCTCGCACATCAGCAACCCAGTTACGATGGGTATTCTCTGTTTTCTCTGGAAACACATAAAACTGCTTCTGCCTTTTCACTGCCCCGTGAGTATCTTGTCATACAAGTGACAACATGCTCGAGTGCTTTGCAAGCAGGCATACAACACACACCGAGTTAGTTATCCTATTTTCTTACTTCCCTGGGCATATTTTCTGCACAGATTTGGTTTAACTGGCTCTTGAAACAAACTTCAAGGCCTGAAGATACTGAAGTGTGGCTTTACTGGCTTTTAAAACCGAGATTTGCTTTTCCTGCCTCTGCAGGAATGTTTGGGATTGTTTGGTACATGTTCTGGCTGCTTCATGCCTATGAGAGCCCTGCTGCACATCCAACAATAACCAACGAAGAAAAGATATATATAGAAACAAGTATCGGAGAAGGAGCCAGCCTAGCTAGTGCAAGTGTAAGTAAAAAAGGCTTTTCTGGTTATGATTTGTGAGCACTTTGCACAAGATGAGCCTATGACTGGATGGATACTATTAGCCACTTAAGAGCAGCAGAACTATTTGCTGTTGATGTTTGGGGGCTTTTCCTTTTATGAAAATTACAGGACCAGGCTCACGCAGCTGGACAGGATGAGTTCAGCTGCGAGGAAAACACATAGTGCTGTTTCAGCTCTTGGCTTATAGATCCTCCCTAAGCTGGGGAGGGAAAGGAGTGGGCAGAGAGGGGAAACACCGCGCCCTGATCTCCTGCTCTTGAGTTACTGTCATGTTTGTTCTAAAAAATATTAACGGAAATGGCTAAATAAGAAGCTGGCTGCAGATGTTAAATTATCCAGCTGCCTTTTGAGCTCTTATTAAGGATGATTGGAATTCTGAAAGCTTAAGGACAGGGTTTCTGCCCTGCTCACTCTCACAGCAGCTCAGCTCACTGTTCTAGGACTTCTCTCCTCTCTCTGAGAGGATCCTGGAAGATCCTGGAAACTCAAAGCTAAAACCTATTTTCCCACCAAACTTCTCTCCATTTCCTCAGATAACTCATTTTTGCTAGTGGTGAAAAACAAAGCTGTTTCTTGATAAAGTGTTCCTTCTTGGATTTTACTCTAAAACATTCTGGAGCAAAATAACTCCGAACTCTTTTCTCTACGCATTTTGTGTAATACCCTTGCTGAGAGTATAAAGTACCAGACTCTCCTTTGGGGCATACTCCTGAAGTTTGGCTGAAGTCACTCAGGTCGTGGCTGGAGACACACACACACGTTCCAGATGACGGTTTTCCCCTTGCTGTACAGTGGTTTTACTGCAGAGGACACTGCCACCACCACCACGTGTTCACACACGACCACAGGCGTACGGTTGCCCATAGAACGCAACTACCATTTAAAAAAAGAAAGGAGAATGTCAATGTATATTGCCATAGTTACATATTTCAGCTTCTGATTTGAATTCTATTATAAGTGAATAGGGCTCTGAATTGGTTTTTGTTCCTGCTGTATGGAGTATTGAGGCATAAATAGACACTGGAAATGCCAAAAGCAAATTATAGAAATTAAATCCTCTGCCCCAGACTTTTTTTGCTGAATGAAATGAATTGGGTTGAAGCAGGTAGATACCTGGTGCTGCGCTACCACATATTCCTTAGCTTGGATAATCCTTTCGTCACAATCCTTTCAGTGGAATGTCTCAAACTGCATCATGCCAAAAAGTGGGGAGTTACACACGGTTTTCTCTAGTTTTCTTTGATTCTGTTATTGATCTTATTATCCCAGTAGCAGGATTCCAGAAGACCTTGTGTAATTTCAGCAAGTAGAGCAATAAGAGTACAGTAGTCATCCTAAAAATCCTAACTATTCTAAGAAAGTTTCTTTACTTGTCTTTTGCCACTAATCCAGGAGATATCTGTCACTTGCATTTTAAGTGACTTGCAGTGTAAATTGGATGTAATGTACTGGATAGTTCTGATACTAAAAGATACTGGGCTCTTTATCCTGCCTTCTGCCTACTCAAAAATATCTTCAATATTTTTTTCCTAGAAATTTAGTACTCCCTGGAAGAGATTCTTTACTTCAATGCCAGTTTATGCAATCATTGTGGCAAACTTCTGCAGAAGCTGGACCTTCTATTTGCTCCTTATAAGTCAGCCTGCTTACTTTGAAGAAGTCTTTGGGTTTGCAATAAGCAAGGTAAATGTCTGAGATGAAGCAGTGACCTTCAGACCTTACCCTAGGAGATCCAGAGTGCTTGAAGATCCCCAGATCTCTCTGGAGTCATCACAGTAGATTATTCACAGTAGTTGGGATAACATACTTCTGGTGATCTGCTAGAAATAAAAGCTTGCCTGCATCAAATTATTAGCAAAAGGAAAGAACTGAAAAGTTGTTTTGGGAAAGAGCTGATTAAAAAAAACATATATCACGAAAAACACAAGGTAAGTAAATAGAAATGCACATTTTGTTTAGTGCTGGCAGTTTAGCATTACTTGCCAGGTAATTTTTATCCTTTTTTTTTTTTTTTTTATTTGATTGACAATGAGGGGTCAAATTCTTTATGGATTGATATTCCCTGCCACTGCCATTTCATTAAAGCCAGTATTGTTACACTCCCTCTTCAGAGGATGAATAAGGACTCCAGAATATTTGTTCCAGAACAGTTTTCCCAACATTCCTTTAGAAGGGCTACTTGCTATATGGTAAATTATTTTCAAGCAAGTGTAATCCTGCAAACTGATAACGAGCAACATCATTATCTGTGTGGTCTGGGAGCACCAGCATGCCCAGGTTCTGGAATGCTGTCGTGGTAGCAATGACGCTCTGAATGGCCAAGCGCAGCACGGAGTTGAGGAACAGGGGTATTAAGACAAAATAGGTCGGTTTATTCTGAATTGCCTTTCATAAATGCTAGAGTTGCACCTCTGTGCACCTCACTAGTAAAAAACGAATGTAAAACTGACTCAGTGTCAATGTAACTTGAGGAATTGAACTTGAGGAATGGAGCAAGCCCATGCACCGCTGCATGCTGGAAGGCCACCCAGCTGGAAAGTAGCTTTGCAGAAAAGGACCTGGGGGTCCTGGTGGACACCAGGTTGAACACGAGCCGGCAATGCGCCCTTGCGGTAAAGCAGGCGAATGGTATCCTGCGCTGCGTTAGGCAAAATATTGCCAGCAGGTAGAGGAAGGTGATCTTTCCCCTCTACACAGCAGTGACGAGGCCATACCTGGAGTACTGTATCCAGTTCTGGGCTCCCTAGTACCAGAGAGAAATGGACATAGTGGAGAAAGTCCAATGAAGGTCCTCAAAGATGATTAAAGAACTAGAGCCTCTCCAGTTCCTATGAGGAAAGTCTGAGGGCTGGGACTGTTCAGCCTGGAGAAGAGAAGGCTCCGGGCAGATCTCAACAACGTATACAAATACCTGAAGGGAGGGTGCAAAGAAGACAGAGCTGGGCTCTTCTCAGTAGTGCCCAGTGACAGGACCAGAGGCAACGGGCACGTTCTGAAACACAGGAGGTCCCATCTGAAACACTTTTTTACTCTGAGGGTGACTGAGCACGGGCACAGGTTGACAAGAGAGGTTGTGGAGTCTCCATCCTATGGTCACCCAGGGCTTTGTTGCAGGTTCTGTTGGAGGAAAGCTCTGAAATCCTCCCACACGAGGATTCAGGATAAAATGATGTCCGATGGCGGGGGGTGGGGAGTGGGAAGAGTTGAAGACAAGGTATGGTTCCTGTTCTCTTCCCCCTAAATCTTGAGGGAAGACACGAGCAGTTAGCGCTCATTTGTCTAATTGCAGGTCGGCCTTTTGTCGGCAGTTCCTCACATGGTCATGACAATCATCGTACCCATTGGAGGGCAGCTAGCCGACTTCCTACGGAGCAGGAAGATTTTAACCACTACCACTGTAAGGAAGGTCATGAATTGTGGAGGTACTATTGGATTCTGAAAATACGGTATTTCAGTTGTGTGCTGCAGCTGATGCAGATACCATAGTTTGGTCCATGTTTAATTGTAACAAGAGACAAATTACTCTAGATTGCATCTGCAGCTGGTTAATCTGAAACATTTAAAGGAGAGCTGGTGTGAGATGTCCTCATGGAATACATAACCTCATGTTAGATGTCCTCATGGTATACATAATAATATGGTAATAAGAACTGGCCCAGAACTGATGAAACAGGCCTCATCCTGCAATTTCATACAGACAAAGCTAACCACATACTGTGGTGCTTTTTCTCCTTTCCCTATCACATTTGTGAATTTTTCAGCGCTTTGCACAGAGTCACTTTCTCCTTGTTTCCCTGTACTGCTCAGTGAGTTAACTTCACCAACTGCTTGGGTCATTTACACAGCAATGAGGAGAAAAAAGTACATTCTCAAACAATAAATATTCAAATATTTCTGTGAATCAACAAAGCTGCCAAGTATGCTCAAGAATAACTGTAAAATACGAAAGAATTTTGTCTCATTTTAAGTTGCTATTCTGGCTAGACCTTATTAGTATCTCTATGACCAGTAGTAATTTAAATGTAATTTATTCCCCTGTGTTTCCTTTGAAGGCTTTGGGATGGAAGCAACCTTGCTTTTGGTGGTTGGTTATTCTCATACGAAAGGTGTGGCTATTTCCTTTCTGGTGTTAGCAGTAGGCTTCAGTGGCTTTGCAATTTCAGGTAAGAATTAATCTTATTATTGGTTTTACTATTAGTGATAAAAGTGATGTTATTATCCTCACTGTTGTTACTGTCATCGCTTCTATTATTCTCATTGCTCGTATTCCCTACTTCTTCCCATATCAGAAATGATTTTCTTCAGTATCTGTGAAACGTGTTGCACATAGGACATGAAGCTGTGAAAGAACCTGCTCTATTGATTCCAGCTTACATCAGCTTTGTGCTGTTATTTCCTAATATACTTTCACAGTGGCAGCCACCTTTCCTTCTTTCCTAAAAGGAGAGAGAGACTTACTCTGGAACAAATAGTTTCTCAAAGGCTATCAGTTGCAAACCCGCTCCCAGTTGTCAGCTTCTGATTTTTAGGTCAGTCCTCTCCCTGTTGTGTCCTATAACAACCCTGCTCCAGAACAGCCGTTTCTAACACTTCCATGGGTCTCACCAACCTCACACTGATTTTTGTAGCTCCACCAGTACCATCATTATTAAAAAAACCCCCTTTTGTTATGAAGATGGAAGGCCATCAGCTAGCAGACTGCCAAGAAGATGGATCTGTTGAGCAAAATTGACCAGTAAAGTAACTGCTGGTTTTCAGTTGTTTCAGGATTATGCAGACGGGAAGTAGTTTTGCTGCTCAGTTACGAGGTGTTTGCATAGCAGGCCATTTCTATCAATCAATTTTTATTGCAGGATTTTCCCAGTACTCAACTTTTACTGTATTTAATCCCAGGGACTTGGAATTCATCATCCTTTCTTGTCATCATCCGTAGCTTAGATGACTAATTTTCATTACCTAAAGCAAGATAATTATCTGAGCTGATTTTTACTATTTGTTTTTATGTCTTAATAAAATATGTACCCAGAAGATATGCTACAGTAAGGGTAATTATTTTTCCTACTGGTTTATGTTCTGGTTTTTTATCATGTTGTTAAACTGCTATTTAAAGTACTGGAAAATGACTATTAAAAACCACTGCTACCTAAATAAAAATATATCAGACATTTGACAAACGTGAGGCATTCATCCCTCAATAAAAAATGTTTGCTGAGTGCATTGTTTCAGTCTGACAAGATGGGAAGCATAGATACTTTAAACGAGGCCAAATCAAACTGTATTTTCTATACAACATGATCCCCATAGGTGGGGAAAAAAGAGGTTTTGAAAAAGAATAAACCATTGCAACATATCTTCGATCTTTATCACCAAGAAAATACTACCCTTCTTTCTCATATATTTGGTAATGGGGTTTCCTACCTTTTTCAGGCTTCTTCAGCCAGAATGGCTGGTGAAAGCCCCGTTGGCCCGGTAGCACAAAGCCGTATGTTGACCGTTGCCTCTCATTTGCTGTAGGATTCAATGTGAATCACTTGGACATAGCCCCGCGTTACGCCAGCATCCTGATGGGGATCTCCAACGGCGTGGGGACGCTGTCGGGCATGGTGTGCCCGCTCATCGTGGGTGCAATGACGAAACATAAGGTAACTTTTCTCCATGTTTTCTAGGAAAAGGATTAGGTAATGCAACAAAAGTTAAGACATTTCGAAGCTTCCCGGGAACTCCATTTCATTATCGATCTCTGCAGCTGTTTTCTGTTGTTGTTTGTTTTAAACGTTCACTTTTACAATATCACAGGGGCCAGATTCTCAGCTATTATAAACTAATTATCTGTGTAGGGAGATATTATTTTATACAACCTGAGGCTGGGTTTCTGTAATATGTCCATACTACTGGGTAATGCTTATAGGACTTGGAAAAGTCCTCTACAATGCATCCTTGGTAGGGTTCCTAACCAATCACTGATCTACAATAAAATTAAATTAGTTGTTAGAGAAATCCCTGCATTTCCAACTCCATGAACATTTCACATCCAAGAGAGAAACTTCACTGTGAGGAAAAAAAAAAAATCCCATGTTTTCTCTTCTTAGCTGTTATGAAAAAAAAAAAAATCTTCACAATGACTCATAAATTGTTCTATCTGTAACATCAGGAATCAAACAGTGATCACAGTCATTGTTCAATATGTGCTAATTTATGGTCTAATTAAGAGAGCAATATTTCTTTTCACTGCAAACTTAATGAGACCTGCACCGTTCTTTCAGACCCGGGAAGAATGGCAAAATGTCTTTCTGATCGCAGCCCTGGTGCATTACAGTGGAGTGATATTCTACGCTATCTTTGCTTCTGGGGAGAAGCAGGAATGGGCTGACCCTGAAAACCTCAATGAAGAGAAATGTGGCATAATTGATCAGGATGAACTAGCTGAAGAAACAGAGATGAACAATGAAACTTTTGTAAGTCCAAAGAAAATGTACGGTGCTACCAGTCAAAACAGTGAAGTACAGAGAAGGGAATGGAGAAAGCAAAAGCAAGGAACTCAAGACATGGAAGAACAGACTTCTTACTGTTATGAAAATGGAAATTTTCAAGATTTGTCATAATACTTGAAATTGTAAGTTTCGTACAGCAGCTACTCCCATCCCCCCTTCTGCCTAGCTGCCCAAATCATCTGGTATCCATATTTATTTTCTTATTCAATCGTGTAACATCTGGCCAGGCGGCTAGATACAAGGGGTGGTAGTTCCCTTCCAATAGCAAGGAAGAGGGCTAACAACACTGGGACTGGGAGAAGTGATACTAAACCCTTGCTCAGCCATTGTATCTCCCCAGAGGAGCTCCTGCCCTCGTTAGGAGATGACGAGCCCTGGCAGGGCTCCTGCCTGGTGCAAACCTGCGACTGTAGGAGCAAGGAGTGCCCTCATCTTCTCTCCTGAACAGAGGAGGGACAAGATCAATCCAGATGGTGAAACCACAGTGATATGTGTAATTACTAGGGCTCCAGTGGCATGAAAGTCTGCCCTGAGTGGCCCTGATTTACCCTTTTAGGATTCCTGTAGGTTGGCATTTGAGCTGCTTAACCCGTGTCAGACTGCAAGCTCATACTGAAAGAAAAGCAGTTTTATGGCAGTAGGCTGTAATTAGTTACTAACGGTCACTCAGCTACAAGAAGAGCAACACGTAGCAGAGATGGCACAGTGTTGCTTCAACAGTTCCTTCAAATGGATTGACACTCAGCTTTATATGCATAGCCCACCAAGTCTGGATAAGGCAATAAAATGGATACTTGTAAGATTTCTCCCCCTCCGAAGATTTTGTGCTGGCATGAAATAATTTTGAATACAAAATCATCGTTAGTGATGCAATATTATTAATCCTTATGAAAGGAAATCTTAGTCCTGGTGGGATTAGGTTTCTCACTCAATTCATTATTGTGAAGTAATTTAAATATATTTTTCTAGTATTATACTGATAGAGTTCCTGGCCTCAACCCCAACAGTCCTCATTTAGGTGAATGAGCTTACTTACACGAGTAAAGTCTTTAGTTCTGGATCTGTAACTTTTCAACGCCTCAGTCTTGCTGTTGCTACAAATGAAGTCCTGTACCATTTGAGAGTTAAGAGAGTATCTACGTCTGAAAGTAATTTTCTTTTGTCATTGGTATATGTTTGACAGTATAAAGTGGCTTTAGCCCTTTTCTACCATTTTTAGAATCAATCAGTGGTGCATGCTGTATCATCTCAAGCAGCTAGCTGCAACTCAGAGACTCATTGTGGCATTAATACTCTTTTCAGAATGGAGAATTTCAGTAAGCTGTGATTTAATTTGTCTTTCATGATGATTACTGCCTCATTAAATTCAAGTGCAAGCTATCCTGTCTAGCCTACAATGTGCTTTGTGATGCTTCAGTGTTGTTGTTCTCATGTACCATATATAGCCACTGTGATGCACACGAGATTTGAACATTTCTAACATGCTTTTTGCTATTTTGTTAAAGTGCAATTGAACACCATGAGTGGAATTACACTCGTACATTCATTTGAATCCATGGATGATTTATCTTCCCTACAAACGTAATTAAACAGGGAGACCAGGAAGTTAGCTGATTCTCTTTTCATGTCTCTGGTTCCTTTTCCACCCAGCAAAATCCAATCTACAAGTATGTATGGATAAGAAGCAAAGTGAGGTGAATGGATGCATGCCTAATTGGAGTACAGTGAAGACTTTTAAATTGATATCAGCAGATAATTTAATGATAGGGGTATTGTTAGTACAGCTCAATCCTACCTTGACACAATGCAGTTTATTAATAAGGCACTGAAAAAAAAATATCTTACAGCTTTATTCTGTTTGCCAGAAAAGAATATTTTTTTTCAAAATTCTAAACTTAGTTTAGACTACAGTTGCTTAAATCACTACTGACATTTAGAACAGGTATAAGAAAAGATCTTTCTTGCAGGTTATAGTCAACATTTGGGGATTTAAGTGGCAGGAGCTTGAGTCAAATGTTCTCACCAGTTTGTCACAAAAGCTGGACCAGCTGCGGTCAAACTATTTTGCAACATCCACCACACCTTAATGAAAGAGAGAGGGCCACTTCTTTGCATATGTGCAAATCAAACAGCTTCTTCCTCCCTCTCCAATCACATAGCATGCATGTAGTTGCTACAGGAACTCTTAATAGGGAAAATCATATCATAAAAGGATTTAATATAAGAACCTGTGTAAGTATAGTCTGGTAGAGAGGAAAGAGAAGACCAGACAGTGGACTATTCCAGAAACAGTAATGTTTTTTGAGAAGCATCATCATTTTTCCAGTAATGATAAAGGGTAACTTTCCTGTCTCGCTAAGAGGAACACAAAAGGAGTGAATGCTGTTGTTACGACAAAGAACTACAAACATCCCAAAAGTTTGGGAAATGGCCAGCTGGCACACGAGAGTTCAGTTGCCTTTCTGGTGAATGTAGCTGCTATTTCTTACTGTTATAGATACGTGCCACAGCTGGCACAAGTGATCCAGTGAGGAGCTCAGTTTAGCAGGACCATTTTGAAGCTGCATAGAGACTGCACTGATTTAGTTCAGTGGAAATTTGACTTCAATGGAGGTTTGAGCATTATTTAATGCCCTGAAAGAAATGGTTTAAAAACATTTGGACAAGCTTTTGCATTTAAATAAGCACTTTCCAGAGGCAGAATATCATCTCTGAGCAGTTAAAGTTCTGTACAGACCATGAAGCTTTTCCAGGCAATTGCGTTCAGATGTTTGGGCTGCCTTTCTCCCTTTCCTTTTCATCTGTTTAAACTGTTCAGGTGCATTGCATGAAGTGTAAACATCAGCACTGGTTGGAAGTTAGTTTTCTTTCCTGGAAATCTTTGTTACTTAATCAACTCTTTGATCTACACAGTGTCTTCCACAATACTGTATGACCAAGAATAAAGCCAACTTACTGGGATCAAACAGGCTTTGCAACTCCAGTTTTGCTGGATGTCTCTATCTGCAGCCTGCTCTGACAGCCTCTTCTTGTGGGATCTGAGAAAGCGCAATCACCGAGGGTGTTTCTGCTAAAACTGCCTTCTTAAAATACGTTAGAATTTGGAACATTTAAACAATCAGGGAAAGAGCTGGCATATCCCAACCTGACTCCAAATAAGTCATGGCTCTAATGCTAGTGGATGCAAATAACTCAAATTATATTTTCTAAGAAGAAGAAATATTAGCTTGATTAAAGTTCATTTATTGCATTAGTTGCATATTTTTCTGTCCCTGTGTCCAAAATATTTTTTTGCATATTTTCACATACAAGACAGTGCTCATACACTCAGATTCTGATTTGAAAATGGCTTTCTGATTGTAGAAGGAAACAAAATTTGGTTTATATTGGAAAAGAGGAAGAGTCAGCTCTCCATAATGTGAAATGGTAGAATAGATAGGCCACAGAATATTAATTTAAGTCTGAGGAGAGAAAAAGTAGGACAGTAAGTCCTAGGTATATGTTGTTCGGTGTTGTTATCCACTGATCTTTCTTAACAAAGCAATTTGCAGCTTTTATTTCCTTGACACCTGATGTTTTCTACGCACTACTAGCAAAAGTTTAATGGTAAGCAATACTCCTTTTATAGTTATGTAAGCGTTAAACAAAATGTTCCCTGCAGTGAGAAAGGAAAAACTAATGACAGAAACAATGAAAATTCACCTGAGTAGAAACTTATGCAGGGAAATAATCACTTAGTCCAAAAGAATATACAGACTTTTGGGTAAAAAATATAACAAGGGCATCCAGATGTTAACAAAGTGCCAGGAGGAGTCTCATGTGTGTAACATAATTAATTTGAAAGTAGCAAGGCAAAAATTAATTCAAGGTCACGCAAAATGTATCATGGCTTCACATGACTGTTTCCAATTGACTCCTGTTGTCAGATAGTTACAGAGATCTATAAGTTCAGTCATTATTTTAAGGAAAATTGTGTAAACCCCAGATTTATTATCTTATTTTTCTTCCCATTTTCCATTAAAGACCTTAATTTGAGAGTGCTATTTAATTATTCATATTTTAAGAATGAGTATTTCTTGTGGTTAAGAGAAAGGGGAAAAGAGAAAAAGAGAAAGCAAGTTGCAGCTAAGAGCCAATGCAGACAGAGGGCTGAGGATGGATAAGAAATCAGCTTCCAAATCCTGGAAAAAGAACTTGGAATTCTCTAGATTTTTGAGTTAAAAACCTACAGGATGCAGATGATGTTCTGCATCATCCCAGGGTTCAGCAAGTTCACTCAGGCCTCATTTCAAAGCTTAACTCCCATGAAATCAGGAATAAATAAATGGAGAGATTAAAAACTCCTCATTCTTATGTCATCCAAATGCTTATGTTGGACTAGATAACACTACTAGTGAGGCAACACTGCTAACACTCCTGCAGCTCTATATGTATATGCAGAAGACAGTCTGGCAGGCTTCTTTGTAAAAATGCTTTTAATTACTCCCATACTGATATCAGTTATTTCTTAACTTCCATTTGATAACAATGTTTAGCTGTGACAGGAAAAATAGTCCCTTTTTTATCGCAACCTTTTTTGGTTTTAGTGTTTATACTGCTTATCATTTTACAGCTCTTCCATATGCAAAATTATATAAGTAAAGAAATTTATGCAAGAAATGTAGTAAGATTGTACTTCTTCGTGCTGAATTATCTTTAAGATAACATTATAAGAGCCAACACATTTTTCCCCGAGTGCATACCATTTTAAGTCTTGATCATAATAAAAGCTTGACGCATCTAACTTGTTCCCCCCTTCATTTAATTAGTGTATTGGATATCTGCAGCAGCTGACAGACTACATTTGTTTATGTATAACCGCATTTATCTGCTCAATAAAGTCAGTGCTTAGACTCTGGCCGTACAAACTTTTGGCATCTACTTTGCTCCTTGTTTTAGGCTTAGTTCTACCTGCACAACAAATTCAGAGCTCCTTCGAGCAGGTCATGGCTGTTTTGTTAAATATGTGTTAGGAAAACACCGGAACTCATGAAAAATAAATCTCCGTTGGCTCAGAGTTGTGGTTGCCCAGAAGCATCTCATGAATCTTTGGAGCACCAACCTCAGGAAGACAACAACTTTTGTAAACCAGGAAATATTTAAGGTAGGCAATAAAGACAGCTCTGCTCCAGGAGCTGCAGTCATCACCAGCAGCACCACGCCAGGCGCTTTCTCTTTGCTGGGCACAGCCGTAATGAACAGCGAGGGGATTAGTCAGGGAAACTTGCTGATGCTATAATTAAGATAAGGGCAATGGGACTTTCTCTCGGTTTAGAGAAGGGACTTTGATCCCATCTGCTTGTATAAGCAAAGGAAAGATGTCTGCGTGACCTGAGAGACCAACCTATTACCTGACAGAGATCAGTTCTGGAGTTTGTGCCGGTAGAAATCTGGGGGGGGGTGGAAGGGGCTTACGGGTCCCTGCTGATTCGTGGTGGGCAAGGGAAAACCACGGTACTAACGGGAAACTTGAACTTAGACGTGAAAGACGTTAACGTGAAGGCCAATAACAAGTGAAGGACAGTCGGCCTGAAGGGGTGCGATGTCGCTCCTGTGGAGCATCGCTGCCATATGGGGCAGCTGGGAATAACCCCAGGTAAGTTTTCCCTCAGCAAGGGAATACAATATTTTCTGTCCTGCGCTGTTCACTTCCCATTTCCCATCAGCTGCAGGTTCACCCATTACAACGCTTTGGGCATAGCGCAGAAAAGAGCTGCAGTTGCACAGGACCCTTATCTTTACTCTCTGTTTTCTCTTTTTCACTTGTGGTCTCTCCCGACCCTTGCTAGCTCATGGAATGGCACACGAGACCCCAGGGCAACACAGAGTTAATAATACCAAGGGTTTGCTTTTTAGCAAATTCCCTATTTTGATTTTTTTTTTTTTTTTTTTTTTGCTAGAAAGGAGGGTGTTTTGTGCCGAGGTTCCTGCCCGCCGCGGCGGGTGGCTGAGGCGTTACGCTGGCTGGCCAAAGGTGAAGGCCGCGGCCTCCGCTCTGCCGGAGCACAAAGGGGAAACGTCACCCTTGGATCAGAGCTGGAGGGAAAAGTCGCTGACAAAGCCGGGAGGGAAACGGCAGTCAGGATCCCTGTCCCCTACCCTTGTGGGCTGCGCTGGTGACGGGGACTGTCAGAGCATGAGAAGCGGCTGGCGTTTCTGAGTAGTTTCCTGCATCCCTCATCCACATTCTTACTATTTCCAAGCGATCGCCTCTATTCCAATTTCATGGAGAGCTGTGAGCAGCTCAAAATGCCCCTTGCTGATTGACCCCCTCTGCTGTTACACTTATGACAAGGATCATCCCACCGCTAATTCCTTCTGTCTCCTAAGCTGTATCCAGAGCCCGTTCTCCGCAGTGAATCATAGAGCCATTTAGGTTGGAAAAGACCTTCAGGATCATCAAGTCCAACCATCATCCATGCCCACTAAACCGTAGTGCTCCCAGCCCATCCCACCTTCAGCCCCTGAGCTGTACCTTTGGCCCAAAGCCCACCAACCTGCTGGCTCCCTCATGCCACGGCTCAGGCGGGAGGATTATCCAGCAGTTGTTGTTGGGCAATTTTATGTCTTTCGGAGAAGATACGGTGCCGAGTCGTGCCAATTATTGGGAAAGTCTTCCCCAAAGTTTAACAAAAGAATCTGCCTCTTCAAAAAGGCACGTAGGAGAAGTTTGCTAACAGGTTGTGCTCTGGTTTGTGTCAATGGTTGGGATTGGTTTTAGAGGACACAGGCACATGTTAGTTTGAAAAAAAAATCACAGGATGTTTCCTTGAGCCATCAAATTACTGCAACAGCTGAAGGTCAGCAAACCATCCAGCCCAACACACCACACATGCAGATTTCCTCATCAGGCACTGTTGGTACAAATCCTTCTAGAGAGCATAGCGTTTCCTTCAGTAATGTTTTCATTAGTGCCTCCCCCAAGAAACTATGAAATAGCTAAGGATGAGCGACTAAATTCTGCCAACCTTGTGCAGAGTTTGAGTTTCCTCATGTGGTGTGCTCCCCAACATGTTAGTACGCTTAACATTTTAATTTATTTAGTGATGCTACATTTTCTTCAGGGAGCTAGAATTTTCCGAAATGCAGCCAAAATTTTCCCTCGTTTTCCTTTTGCTGCTGCTACACCTGTAGAAGCCTCTCGTTGCCCTTCACATTTCTCACCAGATGCAATGTCAGGTGGGCTTTGGTTTTGTTAACACCATCTCCGCACGCTTTGCGTGCTCTGTACTCCTCCTGGGTCACGTGGCACTGCTTCCACCACTTGTATGCTTCTTTTCTACATTTGATTTTAGTTAGGAGCTCCTTGTTCATCCATGAGGGCCTCCTGATGCCTTTGCTTGATTTCCTGCTCTTCAGGATGGACTAATCTTTAGCTTGGAGGAGGTGACTTCTGAATGCTAACCAGCTCTTCTGGACGTCTCTCCTCTCCAGAGCCATATTCCATGTGATTCTTCCAAGCAAGTCCTCAACAGGCCAAAGGATGCTCTCCTGGTGCAGTGTTATGATCCTGCTTTTTGCCTTGTTTTTGCCTCTTCAGATCTTAAACTTCACTGTCCTGTTGTCTAATCCTGACCTGTAAACTCTCAGCTGGCTCAAACCCCATCCCAAGGCAGAGGTCCATGCACGCTTGCTGCTCTCATGTACACGGCAATTCCACCTCCTTGCTGACCCGGTCTGTCCTTCCTCAAGAGCCTGTATCCATCCAAGGCAGCACTCCAGTAGTGTGAGCTCTCCCACCATGACTCCATGATCCCTATGAGATCAGAGCCCTGCAATTGCACACAATTCCCTTTATTTCCTCCCGCCCATGCTGCGTTAGGGAGCAGCTAATTTTTCAGAAAGCAATGAATGGAGGCACTCCAAATTTGTCATTAATTTCTAAAGCTTTGGACTAGGAAGTAGATTGCTAAAATACTGTTAAATTGGGACATTAAGTGGAGGGATCAAAGGTAAGTACAGGAAAACTGCTTTTTTGCACTTTGGTTATTGCCTTGAAGTAATCCAAGACTAGGCGTAAAGGCAGTCAAGGTCTCATTTCATTTTAGCACCTGCTGGCTGGCATTTCTGTTACAGAAATCATCATATCTCTGCCCACTTTTACTGGTAGTCTCAAAAAAGAGAAGGACTGTATCCAGGCCATCATAGATCAAGCTTTTCCACTTGAAGAAATGAGGAGCAGTATATTTACAGAACAGAGATTTATTACATTCAAGAAGCCTAAAGTGTCTGGTTAATTACAGTTAAATTCCTGGAATAAATTGACAATATTCCAAACAAGACTTTATCAGCTTCTTTGCAATACAGTCCATTTTACTGGCATGCTGTTCAAAGGTTTCTGTTGCAATTCATACTTAGGCGAGTTACGTAAAACTTGATGTAGGAATGAGTGACAAAGGTTTTATTTATTTCATATTATTATCTGTTGACTTTTAAAGACCTAAGTAACAAGACAGGTTAAGCAACAAGTCAATGATTAAACCGATAAAATGAGTATCAACTATGCTAGTTTTAAAAGAGCTTTAGAAAGTATGAAGCAGAAAAAATACAGTTCTCTGAGTTGTAAGTTGAAGTACTAAGATTTTTCTGTTCTACAGCTTATTTACAGTCTCTATTTGTTAACTATCATCTTTCTCAGGCAATTTATTTTTGTATAATCTTTAATGTCAGAGGAGAGGCCTATGTTTGGGAAGTTTAATTTTTAGATCAACTTTACAACACAACTGGGTTATGCTTTGTCAAATTTTCCTAAAAGATTTAAGAACTGATGTTTCTTCAGAGAAAACATTTTTTAAAATAGAGGGTATCGTGCTGTAGCAGTGACATTAAGGTCTCGCATAGTTCATCACCTACTTGTATAGCAGTTCCATCACTGGGAAAATAGCAGGACCCTCACATTTTCTAATTTTGTGTTGTCTTTCTTGGACTACATTGAAAGCAGTAAGAGCTAGGTATACCCTTCCTTGGCCCTCTCTGGAATGAATTGGATGTCGAGAAAAGAGAATGCAGTTCCAGGGTTTTTGTAAATTTCCAGGTTGATATCACATATCCAGGAGAAAGATATTTTCTGTTTTTAAAAATTGGTGCTGCTACATGCATTTTTTTCCCCCTTCTATCAATCTTTTATTTGGCAGGATGTATGTTTACGAGACATAATCTGAAATACATAATCATCTGCTAGTATCTGGGTAATTTCCATGCATACAGGAAGGAATCTCTTTTGTTGTGTTTACATGAGGATGGCTTTCTGGCAGCATGCTTTACATGTTGGAAGTCATCAGTTTCATAACGTTAGAACAGCATCAGTTGTATTTAATAATCATACTATTACTCCAGTATTTGGTACCTTTGGTGCTCCTGTCAGCTTCTACTTCTGTGTTTAACATCAGCAGGTATTACAGGGAAAAGACTACTGGAAAAAAAATAAGGCATGATTTTTGCCCCTCAGTTGTCCGTGATACTAATTTCTTTGTTAAACGCATGTACAGATTCTGTTTCCTTCGAGTAGCAATAGCAGCACTTACACCTGGGCACCCACATATGATTCAGCCAAAAAAAATTTCACGTATAAGTTTGCTGCAGCTAAGACTAGAACAGCATCTCCCTAGTTATCGATCACTGATGCTGTCTTGTTTTTATTTTTCTCTCCAATTTAAGAGATCAGAAGCTGGAACTTCATTCTCCGTGCTACATGGCAGCTGGGTCCTGTGGGCTGGGGATGTTTTTGTTAAGTAGTTCTGTACATCAAAGAGCTTGGTAGGAGCGCTCTTTATTCCTCCTGGAGCTCATTTCTCTGCTGGTTCCTCCCAGACAAGAGAGTTAACACCAGGGATGGCTGCTTGGTCCAGTCCTTGCTCCCAAGAACTTCCTAGCCATTATTTCTGTAACAGTAACGCCTTCCTTTCTGCATTTGCCATTACGGTAATCAGTTTCTATGTCCAAGAAATAGAAATATAGCTAAAATGGGCTGGTGAAACATAGGGACTGTTCCTATAGGCTCTTGAGGATTTATCCCACCATGGGTTAGCAGCTGAGAAAGGGCTGTCTCCTGTATGAGCATGGCACAACCTCTGGATGGGCAACCCCATTGCTCATGGCAAATATCTGTTTTGAGGGAAGGCTTGTAAATTCAGAGAGTTATAGCCACAGTTCCCCACAGCTCGACACAATTCTGAGGAAACCTTGAGGGAAAGGACAGAAACCTCTAAGCTGGCTCCAGATTTGTGAAGAGCCAGTGCAGAGGGAGGAACGATGGTTATGCTGCTGAGTAGGTGAACTGCTATGCTTTGAACTGATTTTTGCCCTTTTTCACATAAATTGTCTCATCCTACACACCTATTTAAAGAAACAGTTAAAGCCTAAAATTCATTAATTTGTAAGACTCCCTTCCTTGTGAAGGTTTGTCACCAAAGGCAAGAAACAGAACTAGAAAAATTTCCCATGCATGTAATCTACTCTATCTATTCTCTAGATAACCTGGTTTTATTATAGGTTTCCTGTTGTGGGATGAGATGGGAACATGAAATGTATCTGCCAAGTGAGATTTGAGATAAATAAGGGATCTGCCAATGCAAATTATTCATATTTTGGGATATGACCCAATTTTGGACAAAAAGGGTATCAGATTAGGTTTTGATAAATGAAGCTTTTCTTATGATTGAGCCCAGGTTAATACTGCTACGAGATAAGTAACCTCTCCATTTCCTGATTTGTGTTGTTTAAATTTAATAAACTTTACACTGCATTTAATTTCTCTCTTCCAAAAAGGGAAGTAATTTGTTTTCAGAATGCAATGATGTAAACTGAAGATTAGGAAAGAAAGGAAAATAAACTAAATCCTTTAATTCTCCCAAGATCTATTGTTTAACATCCCTTTAACTTCAACCACCACACTTTTCTTTGGCCTGCTCATTTGCTTGTTACTGTTAATTATGGCAATAAGCACCTCATGCTTTTTTTGCACCTCCATGGCTAAGGAGACCACTGTCCTAGGAGAGCTGTGGCTGTTTCAGAGCCCTTTGCTGTAATGTGCCCAGGAGCTGCGCACCAGTTTCACCAGTCACCCCACCAACATCTTCCGCAATGAGGTGGGAAGGGCTCCACCAACACAGACATGGCTGACTTTGTTGGAATTAAGGTAGAGGCAATTGAAAGATAAAATGATGTACTTTCTCACTTTTCAGAGTTTGGCGATATCTCAGCTATGTCCAGGACCCAATGCTATCTAATTTCCATCCCCTTTCATTTTGCCTTAGCTGGGTGGAGTCACGAGCACTCTTCAGCTGAACTTGTGACGTTGACTTTTTAATATCTCACTTTTTCCAGTGCAATGTGGCCATTAAGGGTTTAGTCCTGCTGCTGCTCCGCTTGCCTGCCACAAGCGACCATAACCATATTCACAATATATCCAAATTCCAGTAGGGAACAAGGAAGAGCCAACAAAAACTGTGAAAGCTGCTCTACATCAGGGTCCTGAGGACACCAACAGGCTTTAACACCCCTGACCAGCCCCACATGGGGCCTCCCACACACCTCGCCGCGGGCTCAGGATGCTATTTAAGCTCAAACCTGGGCCCCTAGTCCCAGCCTGTGATAAGCTGGAGGTGTGTTTGGTGCTGACTCCTTACGTCCTGGCTCACCGGTGGATTTTTCCCAGGTGGGCTGCAGGTGTAAGCTGTAGCCTGGGTTTTCTCCAGTCCTGCTTCTGCTCTGCCTCCCGGCTGGACCTCAGGCTGATGCTGCGGGTAGCGTGTCTCCAGTCCTGCATCTGACCCTACCTCCTCCTGCGGCTCTCGCCTCATCCCTCGATGGCTCCTGGTCTTGACTCAGCACCTCCCGTCCCCGTGGCTGGTGCTACCAGTTGGGGTACTGCGGGACTATTCCCTGCTAGTGGGGCTATCCTCAGCTCCTGGCTTATCCGCAGGGAGTGGTCCTGCTCCTCCCTGATGTACAAGTGTCCTCCTCGCTGGAGGAAGAAGGCGGCTTCTTCCACACGGAGTCCTGCGTGATTTCTCATAGCCAAATCTGACGTTGCCCCTCCTCCTGGATGTATAGGTGAGTGTAATGAGCTTTCCATCAGCTGCTGAGTGTGTGACGTTCCCCGGGTGGTCGTGGACTTCTCTGGGCAGGATGGGGCCGTTCCCCTGAGCTTTGCTCCGGGTATTTGTCTGGGGTACGATGCCTGCTCTGCAGCCCTCCCTCTCAACAAGCAATGAGAGGAGTCATCTGCCTGCAGTGCTTCAGAACACGGGAGACCCTCCTCTAGAGCAATAAAGTATAGAACGGAGGGTTTAAAAGGCTAACAGTGACTCTGCCTTGCCAAACAGCTTTAACAGAGGCTCCTCCTGCACCTCCAACAGCTTACGCTGTCCTTTCACATGATGCCTGGACTACATTTCCTCTCCCATCCTGAAAGAAATGGTTTCTTGTTAGTTACTGAGCTAGTCCTTTTAAACACCTTTCTTTCTCCTTGACAATAGACACAGTATGAGAAACAAGTAGACGTTTAAATTTTGCAGAATTAATTTACTTAGTGTGAATATTCTAGCAATTCAAAAGCCCATCTAAAAATTTCCCAGTATTTATTAATAATACTTCACTCATCACCTTTGACATTTAGTTTAAAAGAACTGCTTATTAATGAAAAGACAGTGCATTCATTTACTGGAATAAATCAACATTTCATAATATTTTTATCTCTCCAAATATTTACATAAATGAAGGCTAACCCTTATTGAACTCAATCACTATCATACTGTATAACATCAAAATGTCAAGAGGAAAAAATTGAAAGAATAAAGGATGTATTTACTCTGAGGCCTCTAAGAGAACTTCTTATCAGCTAATACTGTGCTAACATGTTAAACTTAAAGCTGTGATTCCTCTAGGAGTTTTTTAAACTTGTAACCCTAGCGGGAGGCGGGGCAGGGGGAACCATGTAATATCAGTACCTTAATTAAAATTTAAAATAATGAGAGAGAATCTAACGTGGAATAACCAGAATTTACTCATAGAAAAAACACATTCTGAATTTCAGTTGAAGTCAGCTAGAGGGAGGTAGACCAAGTTCCCCATGCTGAAGTGGAGTATCTGATACTGTAGCTGGTTCCATATATACTCAGCTCTGCTCTTGCATCCAGGCAGCTGTAAGACGGTAACTTCTTAATAACCTATATGCTCTTGCGAGGGCATGTTGGCTGACTATTAACTGCCTGCCATCAGGGGGGAATTCCCCCTCTTAGGGCAGACTGTTCCATAGTCATTTTACCCTTCATGAGAGTCCGCTTTAAATAAGTGATAAAGACAGAATATTGGATTTTATCAGGCACAACACAGGTTTGTTGAACAAATTTTGCCCTGTTCAGAAACTGAATGATTGGAGAGCAACTTATAATGAAGAGGCTCTAATTAATGAAAGACTTACTCAATAAGCTAAACTAATCTTAAAAGTGGAGTTATTCCTCCACTTTTGAAATGCAGGAGGAAAAAAAAGAAGGTGAACAGCTACTAGAGTTAACTCCCTGAAACTTTGCACCCCATTCCTTTCCTATTTTAGCCTGTACAGAAGCAGCTTTATCTATTAAGATTGCTTAATTACCTTCCTATGATAAAATTTACTGTAAGCTGGTGAGAATTTTGGCCATCCTTCAAGAAATGAAAGGCTTCCTTTATTCATTAGAGCGGTAAACAGCGATATTTCTGAGAGTGCCTAAGAGGAAGAAATGGCCGGTGCGAGGGACAGACCACGACGCAAAGCGGTGTAGATGATGTGTGCCCTTTGTAAAGCAGTCATAAATACGGGGTGCTGCAGGGATGAAAGAAAAGCTGCAGGTGACCCTGCTGTTTAGTGGCAACTGTTTATAACCAAGTTGGAAACGCTTTCCGAGCCGTAACTGATGGTTTGTGCTGAGGCATGGTTTGGTTCAGATGAGCCCTCAGGTGTCTGCAGTACCACTCGTGCTGGGAGCTGTCAGCACGGGGGAAAGAGGTTCCTGAGCACGAGCAGATTTCAGTCAGGACACGTGTCTCCTGACCTGTCGAACAAGCACAGACTCAAGGTCTCTCGTACTTGTCATTTGTGGGTACATTATTTTCATATTTTCTTAATGTGTGGCGATGCATTCATAGGGGTGTGAAGAGAAGGAAATGTTGAAGATGAATGCCCAACCTACCTTCTACCTTTTCTTCCTTCCCCCCCCCCCCCCCCGTGCTAGATTCTCCCATCCACAATTCTGATGACAAACTACTTTGTTGCCAGGAATTGTCTTGCCTTTCTGTGGCTGAGGCCATGGAGCTACCTCGTCAGTGCGAGCATGGGATGGCAGTTATTTCAGTGCAGAAAAGGCAGAGTAGCAGGAGGAGGAGCAGCAAACAGGAGCTATGACAAAACCTCCAATTCTTTCCTGGAGTGTGGGGTTACAGGATTAATGTTAGTATTGTCTAGAGAAGTTTTAGGAAGTCAATAAATTTTCTGAAATTTTAAAAGCTATAGCATGCAATGCTATCGTAAAAAGATATTCTATTTGTAAGTAACTGGATTTGAATCTTTTCCCTTCCTCTTCTCTCCCTTGATGCTGTGTAGCTAGTCTCTTGTAACACTAAAGGAGATATATTTGATTTGCTCTAATTCCTTTCTGTTCAATTTTCATTTGCACATCAGCCACGATAAAATATGAACACCTGGCTTGAACTAGTAATGCCAGATGTCGTTGCCACAGGCAACATCTCCTCTTTTGATCATGTGGATTCTTTCTTTGCTTTTTCCAATAATGTCTTGAAAGTATTGATTAGTGGACAAAGCACCACTTCACCACTTGCCTCTTTATTATTGTAAGGAAAGGAAAAAGATTTTAACGCAACAAATTTGTTAGTGAATAGGGCCATTAAATTTGGTTTCCTTTGTGGTGAGCTCTTCACTGTCTGACAAACAGCATCCACACAGAGGAAAATGCTTTTTGGGGAAGAACCTCTATTGAAAGTTGGTCTCCAGGGACTTCTAAATAGCAATTGCTCTGTGCCACCAGCTCTCTAGGACCAATGCTGCAGGAGGCTGAAAGCTGAAAAAGAGATTTAAAGTCTTCAGAACTAGCTGAGACACGGAAAGCTTCATGAGGCATAATATGACATTTGTTGGACTTCTTGTCTCAGCCTCTGCTGCTTCAGCTGGTAAGGGACAAATCCCATCACTGGCCTCAGGAAGACCAAAGACAGAGGGGTTTTGGCATGTGTTTCCTAGGCACCACTGGAGTGGACGTTTACTGGAATGTAAAGACGGGATGGTGGCATGTTTGGAGTTGTGGAGACCGCCTGTCTCCTGTGGGCAGGGTTGTTTTGAAAATAATTCTCTTATTTGAAAGTGCTTTGTCAATTTTGCTAAACGTGAATTTGTAAACGATGAGATTTCTGTTTTACAGGAGTGAGGGCTTTCAGGAAGTCAGAAATGAAGACTGAGAGACTTAAATGTACTTATTACATGGCCAGTGCCTGCTGGAACGAACTGTAGGCATAAATCCCTGAGAGCAGTACCCCCTTGGGAGTGCTAGTGTCCAGTGACAGCCTTATGGCATCATTCTCCCATTGATCTCTTCAGAAACCTGTCACACCACGTGTGTTTGGCTGCCTACCAGGTGTATTTGCAAGGGAGACAACAGATGAGAAAGACCCTTTGTTATTACATTTAAAAGAGAAGGATAGAGAGTTTCAGTTTCCTTGATATAAGCTTAAGGATTAATATACCTTTTAAATTTTTTTTTTTTCTCTGAAGCTGGGGGAAAGCAAGGGAATTTTACTCTTGATAGTGTCAGGGCCAGCAACTGTCACCTTTCTCCTAGAGAAGACTGTGTTTGCTGCCCAGTGCCTCTCTCTTCTGGAGTAGGAGGGACAGCTTGTGTCGCTGTGTATTCACTCTTTATCAGACAGTGCAAATATGTAGAGAAGGATGGAGAGCATATACCATGGAGCAGACATGAACTCATTTATCATGAGGGATGCTGCCGGCTGTTTCTTCCAGCTGAAATCTGCCTCAATACCACTGCCAGATCAACTCCCCCCCACTGGATGTGTTTAGCAATGCAAAACAGGGCATTATTACCCTGCTGTGTAGGTGGGATGTTGAAACAGAACAGCCTGGATTCATTCCACTTTAAATTCCTCTGCTGGGTAAGTGGGGACGTAGCAGTTCGAGGTCCCCTTTTTGTCAGTGGCAAGAGATCAGCGTTTTCAGATGAAGTGCAGCCCACCCGGGTTGTGATTCACCACCTACAGGTACCAATTTCTTCCCCTTGTGCACAAAAGTTGCGTCAGACTACTAGGTTTAAAGCTATGGGTCTCGGTTTCATGCCTAAAGCTTTACGGGACGAGCCCAAATCAAAATGATGCAGTTTGTTAGAGAGTGTGGCAGATCTGGGAACTGAACTTTAATGTCCCCAGATCCTTTAATTTATAGCTCTTTCTGCTTCTTCAGTACTCAGTGTGATGCTCAGTTCCCCTAAAAAGTGTAAAGAGTAACAGAAATACTTAGAAATCAAGTATATGTGCTGGAATGACACCTGGGCTCCTTGGGTGGCAAAGACAAGGAGGCTGCAAGTGTCATAAAAATGTGCACGTGCAAGAAAAGTGTTATAATCAGCAGCAAGGTACTATCGCCCCACTCTTTGAGCCAACTCCCCCCTGCACCCAGCCAGAGTAATAATGAGCATCTCGAGTCTCTGATGATGGACAAGCCGGGATACACAATGTTTTAATACAGCCTGTGTTTGGAGAGTTTCGCAAAGAAAGAATTGTTAATGAGTAATCCTTGTCCATTAGGGCACTGAGACAATGAGCCCAAGCTTTGATTCATTGTGTTATCACTACAGGCTTCTGCTAAACCAAAAAAAAAAAAAAAAACCAAAACAAAAATGTTCCTGTGTAAGAATCGTTAGGATACTGAACTGAGCGCAGAACTGTCTTACATCCTGCCATCTGCAGTCTTCCAGAAAAGAACAGTAAGTAATAATTCCTTAAACTGATAGCTCTTGCTGTTGTATAGTATAAAAGCAATTTTCTCACCTGAATTATTTAGTGGATGTTAATGGATTTTTGACCAGAAAAAAAAAAGATTTTTAAAGCTAGTATTTTATTGAAGAAAAATAGAAGAAGTCATTTCATGTACAAAACTGGCGCAACAGCAGGAATTCCCCTTGGGAAAAATGTTAAGGTCATGAAAAATAATGACGGTGTTGGAATTTGTCTTTAGAAAGCTGCCTTCTGTGTCTGTGTGTCACTGGAAAAGAAAGCATAACTTTGATACTGAGTCTTTCCTGCATTAACACTATCTAGTTAATTATGTGCATCAGCTTTAAAATTGTACTGGTTTGTTAATTTCTTTTCCTTTTAGGAAGAGAAAATGTTTTAAATGTGATTAATGGGAGAACAGACAACAGTCCAGAAAGGGAATAGTTCTATTTGTTTTATGCAATTTCTTTGTTTGACAGTTTTGGGTACAGATTCCAGGTGCATCTTCCGAAGTCCAGGACTTTAGCACTTATTTCACATAACTAGCACAAGCAAAAGGGGGTTTCACATTTCCAGTGATTACTATTTGAATCCACTGCCAGTTTTTAAAACATCCGTTTATTCTGAGAATTCCTGCTAGCCATTTGTCTTCAGAAAACTAAAATCATGGTGGGACACATTTGGCTTTTGTTATTTTTACTGCTATTGCTTGTATTACAGAGAATCTAGAGATCCCAAACTAGATTGGGACCCCACTAGGCTAGACAGGAGTCCAAAAACACGTTAAGAAAGGAGGGTTTGCTTTTTTATCCGGTGAGAAGTGAAAAAGGAGCTGGGGAAAGGAAGATGCAGAGAAATGGTGTTCAGCAGGTCACCCCAGGGACAGTCACAAGCTGGCCCCACTCTTTGAAGTTACTTGCCTACTTACAGAATTGTCACTGAGATGTCTGGTAGAGTTTTCAGTTCTAGTTGTGACTGACCTAAAGATATTTATTTTTGCTTCAGGATTAAGCTGTAAGAATATCTTTTTTTTTTTTTTTTTGCTGTGTCCTATGTCTCTGTGCTGCTCTGATTTTAAACGTCATATTAAAAAATCTAAACGTTAAATTTCAGACCAACACAGTAACACCAGTCCTGCCTCTGGTTCTCAGACTTGCTCATGTTGTTGCTTATATTTTGCATCAGTTGCTGTGTAGCTGCCCGTGGTGCCACGCATGCCAAAATGATCTGGCAGCAAAAGGCTAGGAACAAGGAGCACAAATCTTCCTAATGCTTTCATGTCTCTTTGATATGCTTTGAAACAAACAAACAAGCAAATAAAAAAGCCTCTCAAATAAGCGAGGCACTGCATTAAATATTCTACAAAAAGGCTAGGAGGCCAGATCAAAAGCCTGTGAACTAGATGGGAATTTTCCTATTGAAGTTAACAGTGTTTGGATCGGGCCATAAATTAATGATGTTACTGAAATTTCTCTTTGAGCAATTGGCAGCCAGATGTGTAAAGAATAGGACAATATTACGGCACAGGAGGGAAATGTACCTCACTAATATTCGTGAAAAATTTTGCCAGTGCTTTGATATATCTTCCTTTACTGAGTAATTTAAATAGATTCAATCATTCTTCTTCCAAAGGTAAAACGTAATTAGACTATCATGGAGATTTCCTGATGATCAAACATATTTTTACTTTACCTGAAAGTATGGGGCTATGATGCTTTTGTCTTTCAGTGAGCCCAGCTAATTTTAACTTTAATTATTTCATTAAGAGGCTTGGCTTTGCTTACACAGAAGCCAGGGGAAGTTTTGCTATTGACCATAGTAGGTCAGAGGTAGTCCCCTGATAAGAGTCCACAATAAATCTGAAACCTACACCCACATGCATATGTGTATACATAAATATTTCTACACTCCCATGAACAAATATCCTGAAAGAAAGCTGAATAAACATGCATGCAGATACATATGGTGAAAGAACAAACCACGTATGTAAAAACATACATTTCGGTTTTCTCAGTTACATGTAGAATACATAAACATGCATTGATTGACTGTTCTGAAGTATGCTAAAGGATGCATGTGATAAAATTTTATGTAATTCAGAGCTCTTAATATGCAATTCATGAAAATAATCTCAAGCAATTGGGCATATATTTTACTTTACATACTGATCTCTGTTTTTCTTTGCTGTATATTTTTGGCCTATGAAAATAATCTCAAAAGGTGCTGGAGTAAATAGCTTTATTAACAAGTTAACTAAAATAATTATTTGGGGGGAAAAAAAAAAAGCTTTGTAACTTATCCCATGCCTCTTAATTTCTCTTGAGGGGCTCTTACTTTGGGGAGCAATATTGAGTTCCTGTGCACCTATTGCCTTTATTTCAGCTTTTACCCATCATCTGATGCATTCTTTTTTTGTTACATCTCAGGATGGAGTATCGGTCAAGTAGGCAAAGGCAGTCTAGATTCATCTTGATAGCAGTAGCTAAAAGATACACTTCATGAGGTAGAAATACCTATGAATGTTTAGTCATGCCAAAGATGCCTGTGAGTATCAAGAAGCTTTCCACTGTTATGTGGTTTTGGTGGCTAAAGAAATCTGATTTGAGAGTGCTTTCTGATCCCAGGTCACGTAGGTGAACGTGTTCTGGAAGCTGAGATGACATAACTTTGTCACCAGCCAAAAAAACGCGTCAGACCCTCTATCTTTGGCAGGTATACTTTTGCCAACAGGTTCTGTGCATCGGTGCTGCACGTGGCACCCTTTGTCACCCGGCCATGTTGCTAGCAATTTGGGTGCCTCTGTATGTCTGCTGGCTGCGAATATCCCACCAGCTGGAGCGATGCTCCTGCTCCACGGGAGCTGCAGCCGGTTGGGACCACAGTTGTTTGACTGCAGCACCAGCCCAGGAGGGTTGGGCTGAGAAGAGGCTGATGACGAGGCGCGCGATCTGGAACCGGCTCATTGAACGTGACGGGGCGCGCGATCTGGAACCGGCTCGTTGAACGTGACGGGGCGCGCGATCTGGAACCGGCTCGTTGAATGTGATGGGGCGCGCGATCTGGAACCTGCTCGTTGAACGTGACGGGGCGCGCGACCTGGAACCTGCTCGTTGAACGTGACGGGGCGCGCGATCTGGAACCGGCTCGTTGAACGTGACGGGGCGCGCGGTCTGGAACCGGCTCGTTGAACGTGGAATCCACCTCTGTGATGCCCTGCGATACCGACCTAGGGTGACCTATACTATTTCTCAGAACGGAACAAGGTGTGGAATAAGTGGTGCTTGAATGCTCTGTAGTGTGTACCTGGTGTAGGTCTGAAAGCTGGAAATCAGTAGCTGCTGCTTTTAAATACCGGTGAAATTAATTGGATAAATCTAATATAGGATAGATGGCTCACAACAGGCTGGATTCAGGGACAAACCAAAGCAACATGTCTGCCAGTATTTAATGAAGAGTTTGGAGTTCAGGCAAATTTACAGTAGCAAAGCTACATGTACCGGAAAATATATTTCCAGCCTTTTTAATGGTGATCATGTCTTGTGCCTTGCAGAAATCCCCAGAAGACAGGATTAATTTCTTCCATGAAATCCAGTAAATGGTCTACATCAGCTGAATATATTAAAGAAAATGAAGTATTAAAAAAGGTAGGGACTGTAAAATTGTAATGAACATTTGACTCAAACTGAATCTAGCTAGATCAAAATTAATGTGGCAGGAGGGGTAGAGTTACAAAACCTGTAATGTCCTAGCATACTGGATGGTCATGACAAATATATCCTCAAGTTTCTACTATAAACAAGGCAGTATTAATAGCACCAAGGGTGGGTTTGTGTGTATGTAAAGAATAATAGATTCTGAGAAGTCTGTCTTGAGGTTAAAGAGTGACATTATCTAATGACGTGTTAAAAAATGGAATAGCCTCAAAGAAACAAGAAAGAAGTTTGTAGACATTTCAAAGAGACCATAAAAACACAGACACTATATTAGCATTTAAAAATACAGCTTGCTTGCTTTGTCCTTTATTTGCAGCACAGACTAGACAGATGCAGGATATATACCTTACAAGCTAATAAGCTATGCATTGAAAGTCTGACCGTATACTGACCGTCTAACAAAATACTGTAAAATGGCTGTCATCTTGGGACTGTCCTTAAAGTATTTTGATATAACATCCAACATTACCTAAGCAGATAAGTTCTAGTCTCTGTATGAAAGTATAGAAAATCAGAATCCCAACGCCAAGATGTTAGCTGTTGCAGTGTTAGCTCCTTATATAGGGTCTGAGGAGGAAACGTGAGAAGCCGTAGTAGTGACAGAACACAATATTCAAGTCTGGCTGCAAGGAGAGCTAATCCTGCAAGGAACTGCAAGGGTTGCAGGCCTGTGAGCTGTAAGAAAGCTATCGAAGGGCTGGGACATGAGGAGAGGCTGGAGATGGCCACTCTCCTCTGGTCTTCAGCAAGAAAATCCAGAGAAACCTTCAGGAGCCCTCTGAAGATGTCCCATTTTGATGTTTCTCTTACCGACCACTGTTAGGGTCTTGGCTGTGCTGCTGTCTTCTGCCATCGCAGAACCCTTGAAACGGGCTGTAAGAGGAACCCCCTCCCAAGGGTCTCTCATGGGCAGTTCATGAGAAAACTGGCTGTCAGGAACTGTAGGACCTTTGCAGCCACGTGAGCAGCCCCATCTCTCCAGTCCAGCAGAAACCTTCCCCAGCAAACGTGGTGGCGAGGCCATATCGTGGTTGGAAGTAGACGTGTGCCTACTGGGGTGGCTGGGCTGGTTGTCAACCCCCATCCCAAGATACCGGGGAGGTTTTTTTGCTGTTGCAAAACTGTGTTTCTGCGCTAGATTCGAGACTGTGTGTTTACATGTTATTCGCCACAAGAACCCTCTCTGGTCTGCGATACAAGTAGCTTTTGACATTTCTGAGTAAACTGTTTAAATTATCTGTGGGTGGACATTTAAAAATGCATCTGTCTAATTAGAGGGCCTTTGTTTATGTTAGGAAAGAAGTTAATGAATCCTTACGGACAAATCTGAATATAATTACACAGTGTGCTTGCCACTCTCACAAGCTACTTCCCAGTCTGCGCAGCACTGGGGCCTCGGGCCGCCTTCACGTTTTTGTCAGATGACTTCACTTCTGCTCGAGAAACAGGCTGAGCCCTCACTGGGAAGCAGGCTGGGCTATAACTCTCAAATCCCTTCCGTGAGTGGAAACGCAGTCCCAGGGACAGTCCCACGGGAATAAAACCGAATAAAGAATCAAGAGTCTAAAACAAAGAAAAACAAGATTCCTGTCAACTTGATGCAGAATCCCCTTGGTGTCTGCATAAACCCTTGAGACGTCTCCTTGTTGGAGCTGTACGTTCTGTTGCTGACGGTCTTGCCTCAAATGCAATCCTGCGTTGCCCCATCCCACCCACATGAGCCCAACCTGGGCGAGGGACCCTCTTGCCCACCTTCCTCCTGGGCAAAGCACCGCTCTCGCTGTAGGAGGCAACGGCAGGTCTCTTCCCTCTTATTTAATAGCCCGGCGGTCGGAGCGGGAAGACGACGACCTGGGTAGGGTGCCACTGTCAGCCCCAGGAGATGAAAGGTTCTCCATCGGACCTGCTAGGAAAGCAGGCTGGTGAGCGGGCACAAGCATCCACCAACCTTCCCAAGCGGGAGTTATACGGCGGCTTGGGACCGCAAAGGAAGCGGGTGGGCGAGCCCGGTTATTAGACCAAGGCTCTGCTTTCTGTTTTTGCCACCGTTGATCTTGCTCAGACGGTAATTACTGAAGGCAAGATAAAGAGCCAGTCACTGGAAATTAAACTCAAGTCTCCTGGCTTGGTTCTTCTGACCTAACCATCAACTTACACTTTTTCAGTAAGCGAAAACCGTGCGATGATGAAAGGCTGATGAAAAAGTAATGCAAACAACTGGTATTCCCTGGAAGGGGGGCTGAGCAGCGTGCCCTCAGCGGGTCAGGCCAGTGCTTCAGTCTGTGAATATTTGAATAAGGTTGAGCATAAACTGCCATTAGTTTTAAATGAACAACAGAAGGATGGCAAATAAAATACACCACAGCAAGGAAAAAACAAACAAACTAGATGCAGCCTTTTATTTAAAGGCTGAATTAGGGATTGTAACTTCAAGCCGGTGTTTGTCACAGTAAATATTGAAACAACCTCCTGAATCCTGCCTTATAATAGGTACACAAAAAATAGTTATCTTGTTTTAAATATTATTTTTGCTTTATATCTTTCAGGGTCTCCTTTCAACCTATTTCTTAATTGCCGTATTCTTCCTGAACCAAAGAAAAAATGGGATCTGAAATGAATTTAATAGGACATCACCAGCTAGCTGCTGCTGATGGATTTTCTCTTGCTGAAGGTCCTCATTTGTTTGGTAAGTCACCAAATTAGGTTAAAATAGCAAGCTATCCTTTACTCAGAAACCTAGAAGAAAACGCACTGAAATATCAAGTCACAGATGTGTGGTTGACACGTGCCAACCTTCTTGAATCTTCACTACCTATGGAAGAAAAGACAAATAACGGGTCTGTGGTGTTAATGTAATCCTGCACACTATTGCTCTCGTCACTGCTCATAGCAGAGCTTGTAGTTGTTTTTATAACACTATTCTAATACCTGAAACCATTCCACAAAGACAGACCTTTGCATGTAGGCTGGATGTTTTCTTCATGTGAGTCTTTTAAATCAAGCTGAGCAGGTATATTTTCAGTTAATTTGTAATAAAGTTATACTGCAATGTATTTGCGTTGCCATGTTATGCAAATTTATGAAAGTAATTTCACCTAAATTAAAACCATTGTCTTATTGAGACGATTAAAAACTTATGCTATTAACTTCAATGCACAAAAAAATTTGTAATGCAGGCTGGAAAATTCTCCTTGCTCCAGTTCCACTGAATTTTTTAAGGCTAAGCATGTGTTTGTTAATGAATGAAGAATTCTTTGTCAATATTTTATAAGCATGGGGAAGCTGTCTTCTGTTATATGCACTGCTAAGGAAAAAAAAAAGAGCGAGAATAATACATTTTTTAGCCTTTTTTTTGGCAGCAGAGGGGGACCTTCATTGAGTAACATGATACATTCAGAGCCTCCCACACAATACAGACCCCCACAGAAAGCTGCAACACTTCAGAAGTTTCCAGTCCAAATAAGAGCAGAATTCTGTCTTTTTGAGCGCTGGAAAAATTGAGAACATTTCAGTTTCATCTATCTGAAACAAGAATAGTGGCTTGGGCATGGAGGAACTCTGACGTGTGGAGCCATCCCTGCTGCAGAGCCCTTAGAAGTCAGGAACATCTCCCCAGATCAGACCACTTCCAGTGTTCTGGCTCCGTACAGCTAAACTAAGGCACTATCACTAATGATAACCAAACCACATTGCATTACTGTGTATTATTGGTTTTTTCCCTAAATATGTTGGGTTTTGGTGGGAGAAATGTTTTTGCAGTTGTTTAAAAAAGTATGTGTAAATAGCGAAACCACTTCCTTGCTACCTGTTAATTCCAGTGTCAGGCCATGATATACAAAGAGGAGAATGATGTTCAAATCTAGGGTGCCAAATTTTACATCCAGTCATCCCTTTAAAAGTCCCACATAACTGAACTACTTCAGATTTTTGTCAAGAAGATTTCCCCCCTGATGTCTACTTTTTCACTAATTATTTCATTATTTTTAAAGAGTAACGATCAGGTAGCTTCAAAATACAAGGAAGCATGTTAATGTAAAATACTGTCCCTCCACACTGAAATCTTACTCAGAAATCGTGAGATCTTCAGAAGAGAGATTGTGTCTCCCATTATAGGTATTCAGAGCTTAGCACAATGGAGATTTAATTCAAACTGACACTTCTGTAACAGAAAGAAATAATGTATTAAGGGGTTGAATCAGGGGTCCCATTAGGAAAGAGACTTAGCACTCCTGCTGTGTTTCACTTAAGCTGACTTCTGTTTTGTACGGCCACTTGGTTCGGTTTTGTGGGATGTCACTCAAGTCTCAGAAGTGAATTCTTTACGAATTTAGTGTCTTTTGCTTTTATAGCTGGAAAAAACCCATCAGAAATAACATGCAACTGAGTCCACAGAGAAAATTACTCATTGTGAAAACATGATTCCATCTCTTCAAAATGCTTATAAGAAATTATTTTGCCTCTCAATTTTATATTTGTAAACTATTTGCATTTTTTTTGACATTCAGTTTTGGTAGGTAGAGACTTTTGAACCCAAAGAAACAGGAAGCAAGCTTTTCTTTTAAATGAGCCTTAGAATACACATTTCTCCCAGGACTTCTCTCATATTACAGCTCTGATGTAATAAAAGTGAGAAACTGCTGGCTTACAAACATCAGCCTTTATCCAAAAGTCTCCTTTTTCAAAGATGCATACTCGCATTCTCTAAAAAGCCCTGGAAATATATTATCTTTTCTTTATGCTTCACTCAGTCTACAGGGAGAGTGTTCTTAGACCTTCAAAACCAAATCTAAGTGCATCCCCAAACATTAGCTCCAGGTTTCTCAAAAGAAATGTTGTCAGTAGTGAGTTGCTTGTGCTGTGAGACTCATCACCATGGTAATTCCAGGACTCTTCTAATGTACTCACCCTCAAGATTCCTAGTTGCAGCAGGTTTCAGAAGAGCTTAAAGGAAAAAAAAAAAAAAGGTTTTCTACCTTTCAGTAGTTGGAAATTTTATGTTGCTATTTTAACAGTGTATGTCTAAGATGAAGTATCTCTTTATGTCTTTGGAGTTAGTGTGTTTTAACTGTAGTTTTTCACTTCTGTAGCTATGAGTCCCTGGAAAAGGGGGCTCAAAATGCAAACGAAGAAGGATCTTTAACCCAGCAGAAGTGAGGGTCCTTCCCTTCCATCCTGCCTTCTTGGAAAACTGCTTCTATTTTTCTGCCTCACTACTGAGGAGATTTAGAAACATCCTAGATCTCTTTATGGAAAATATCTTTTTGAAGAAGTGGCCAAAATAAAATGATACATCCTCTATAGCATCTGCCTGCGAGATCAACTTTTTCTTCCTTGCAGCTCTGGTTTTCCCAGTGAGGGGATGGGACTCTGGATGACAAGAAATCCCGGGGGTGCATGCGTCTCGATGGGACCTATCCTGTTGAGATGCTGCTCTTCCTCAGTCAAACCCTGTTTTTATTTCACAAGCCCCATTGAATTGAACGGGGCCGGCTCTGTGAAGGCTGGTCCAGTTTCATATACTGAACTAAGAGAGTGACACACCTACCGATCCGCTTTTTTGAACCCCTGTAATTTAGGACTGAAACCCTGGTCTCCTTTAAAACCTTTGGGAGCTTTGTAGTTCACTTTAGAGCCATGAATTTATACCTTGATAGACATAGACTGCTCTGAGCTCCTCCGCTTCGCTCCAAATTGACTGGACACAGGCTGTGACCTAGAAGATGCTGAGGCGCGTTAGCTGAAGCTGACAAGCCTTCCTCCAAGGCTTGGCAGTTCTGCTGGGACAGGAAGACTGTTGCAAAAAGGTATTTGACAACATCTTCCAATTGCCTTTGAAAGTTTTTCATATTAGGGCCAATACATGTGTTAAATACCTATATCTCCATTATCTTATTTTTTCCAGTGGTTATCACTTGCCCTTTTTTACAAGGGACTGAACTAATTTTCAGACACCAAAAATATCTCCTTCATATTTTAAATGTGGAGGGTAAACTTATATATTTGTATGGCATCTGAAATATATACAGCAGTTGACTCAAACTGTCGTTTATATAAGTAAGAAGCAGGCCTTTAAAGTAATAGTCCCATTCTATTTTCTGTGAGAGCACCTTATACAGGAGTTATTAATATGCAAGATACTAAGTGTGAAACTTCAGCTATCAGAGATGGAATTATTTCTAAGATCCTGGAAAAATAAGTCAGTACTATTATATGCTTAAAATGAAAAAAGACCTATTTTAAGTATTTTTTGATGGCCTGATAATGTCGTCTTGTAATGTGACTTCAAAATATAACAAGACAAGAAACGCCACCCTCATTGTCCATATCCCTAGCTGAGATAGAAGTTTTGGGGCTGAATGAGTGCTTTTAAAAGCTGTATTGAAACAAACAAGGAAGATTAAACAAAAAATGACACGTAACAAGAGGGAAAAGAAAGCAATACATCTAAACTTGTCTTAAATATTTGACAATGTAAAAACAACAAAATGCCATTGAAAATTGTCGTAGGCCTAATTGTTGTGCCTAAGACGAGCTTAAAAGGCTGACTCCCTTTAAATTTATATTTGTTCTGGTTATGCTTTTTTAAAATAAAAAAGATAGTAGGATCAAGTGTCGAAACTGATTAAACAGCTTCAAGATCATAAGATATGTTAAATAACTACTTACCTTTAGCACCACCTGGCAGATGATGCAACATCTGGCTTCATCCCTGCAGAGAAGATAATTAGCCCCGTAACAGACCCCCAAATCACAAGGAAACAAACCAACACAAAACAGAGTATCATGTATGTATAATAATTATGAAGAGCACCAAACCAAACAGAGTAGCAATCTGAGAAAAAAAAATTAACGAGAAGGAATGCAGGTGAACGGGGCTCTGAGGGTGAAGGTTGCACGGCCGAGCGAGGCAAACCCAAAATGCATTTGTGCGATGCTTTCTGTTGTGCACGTGTGAGCCATTTGTGGATCTTGGCCTGGAAAGGAGACCGTTTTGTGAAATAAGGGGAATCTTGCAGTCTGGGGCTTGATTCTCTGCCTATTTACTTCCAGGCGTGATCCTCAGACCTACTTCTGGTCACGATGTGATGGGTCTTAGTGGGCTCATCCACAGTGCTAAAGGAAAGAGGCTGAAGACTGACAGGGGCACAGCATCCTTGACTGTCCAACTTGACGCTACTCTACTCTTACCTTGCTCTGGGGCTCTTTTGGATTGCTTTAGTAGGTGTCTTTAAGACATGGGCTTACTCCAGGGACTGCTTCCCAAAAGGCAGCATGGCCAAGACTGCAGTAGGTTTGGGTCCTTTTACCCCACACTCTCCTCTGACCCTGTCTCGGTGGGGTTTGTACCTTCGTACTTCAGCTGCCATCAAACCAAGGCGCGCCACACGATCTTGACTTCAAGCTGTCCCAGTAGTGCTGTGGTGGCATCCAACACAGCCCTCGCAACGTTACAGAGGCTTTGAACTGAAATGACATATATGAAACACTAACAGCTACGGGGGCCCAGGAGAGCGAGGTCAGCAGCAAAGACCGCGCAGTGCAGATGCACCCTGCCCACCCCGGAGGGAGTTGGAGTTACCCCTAAGCTAGGTGGATGAGAAGTGATCCTTGGCGTTTGGCCTCGGGGCACGTTGGCCTTTTTTTGAGAATAGATTTCTGTGCATAAATCCAGTCAGCTAAAACGAGCTGCTTCTGATATTGAAGTGGTTAATCTATTGCACAGAATCACCTGACACTACTACATATTTACTGATAAAAATTTTGTTGTAAATAAACCACAACAGGTACAAATTACAATGGCTAGGCTACTTGGAGGCATCCCCTTAAACGGTAACCAAATTTTATCCAGGTAAATCCACGCCGGGAACGGACATTGCTATTGTTTCAGACATTTACAAACAAGTTTCTCTGTAATGAAGTTAATCAGTAAACTATGTAACCTCTGGCCTGTGTCACTCCTTTGCTAATCTTAAAGAAAGTTCTCACAGTAAAGAAGGCAACAGGATACAGACAAAGCAGAATTAAGAAGTTTTATTTATACATAGTCTTTAGGGGGGAAAAAAAAGAAAGAGAGGGAAAGGAGGACTGGGCACCTCAAGGAGAGTATTTTTCTTCAAGAAATGGTCAGACTGAAGACAGCCTAAGGTAGGATATTGTCATGTTCTCACTTGGACGTGTTTGCCATCTATTCTTGCATTCTTCCTTGAAACTGTAGGATGCTAGAAGGTTGTTTAAACCAAGCGATCTTTAAAGATCTGCAGCAAATAATTTGTTTGGAATTAAATCAGGATTTCATTAATGGTTATGCTATGGTTTCCAAATTAGTGTAATCCTGAATCTTGTTCTTATTTCTTTAAGTTCCTTCATGAATACCCTATGGAGAGTCAGAGGTTCATATTTTCAATGTTCTTAGAATTTTTTTCTCTCCAATTAGCTTTATATTAGTGGAACAATAACTTTTACATTAAAATGTGATCTTGTAATTTCTGTAATATTATGGATAAAACCACCTTCAGTCTGCATATAACATCGATATAATTCTGCAAACTGAAAAGGCTCTCTTTAGTTCTTACAAGGAATATTCCCTTTCATTTGTACAAGTGGTTAAGCCTACATCAAATAATTTTTCAAGTCTCATGTAAAATATTCTGTGTAAAATTTAAAGGAACAAAAGCACAACTCTCCGATGAGTTTCAGTTGCAAGTGCTATTGTGGAAAAATATTTGTAAAATGATGACCACATCTATGTGAAGGTTTCACTTTGATATTAGTAAGCTTTCCAGATTTCTGTAAAACGTTTTTCACTTGAAAATATTTATTTGCAAAACACAGTCTAAAAGATGTACAGCTATAAGTAACATCACATTTGTGTGTGCTTAAGCAGTCTCTCTTTAAAAATGTAAAAGATATGCTTCTGAAAGGAAAAACGGATAAATGGTTTCAAAATAGTGAAGACCACACAAACGTAAAACATCGCTGTATTCCAGGGAGCTTATTTCTGATTTCACTTTCACTGTTTATACTACTGCCACTCCAGTGACTCCAGTGGGCTGGCTCATGCTTTACAGTGGCATCAGACCAGCCCATCTCAGACTTCCACTAATATATACCTGGAGGAAGGCATATGTACATTCCGGTTGGGAAGATAAGATTAGTTTTCTTTTCCGATAAGAAACTCTTTGGTCTAGACTCATATGTACTTTGCAAAGCAGAATTCCAAAAATCAGTGTGGTTTTCAAATGTGGCGTGGGACAGAGCAGTTTTTTAACAAGCCCTGAGATTATTTTTTTTACTGTTGAAGGAGTGTTGCCTTCTCTTCTTGCTCTTTCAGAGGCCCAAGCAGTGCAGGAGGCTGGCATAGAGCTTTTGTGGCATTCCCTGTGGATGGCATAAAGTTAAAAATCACTAGCCTCTTCCTTTTCATTTTGGGATTGTCCCACTATCTTTTAGAAAACTCAATCAACCAAGTAATTACTAACTAGCAAACGACAACTTAGGTTTCCATGGTGAACAGATTCCTTTCCAAAGAGAGACCGAATGATTTGTATAATGATTGTGTGTCTCACAGTTAACACCAGTTTTTGTACCTGTAGTACCTTGACCAGTCTTTATGAGTAGCAGTCTCCACAAACGGTAAATGTAATTAAAGAAAGACCACCCGCTCATTAAACCTATGCCGAACAATAAAGGTCAGCATCAAACCCTTGCTGTCCTCACCCTTTACGTGTTTTGTCACCGCTGCAGCTGGCAGGGACCAGTGACAGTTTGCATTTGATGAATGAAGCTGTAAATTCACCTCCAGGCTCTTCCGTAGAGTCCCCAGGTGCCTGTATTTTGTCTCGGGTCTCTGTATGTCTACATTGTTTATTTAAAGGGCATAAACTTGGGTTTGGGGAGTGCCTTCTGCTATTCTGCTTCTGCTAGTGTAGTTCTCAGGGCTCTGGCCTCTTCTGGAGCAACTAAATGCAACCATAATTAAACTTATTGTTAATAATAAATGACACCATTATTCTCATTTGGTTTTGTGTCACATTTTTCCAGACATACATCTTGCTGCTTACTCTTGAAGTGGGACCTCAACATTTGCTATCGGCAAAGGTGTGCTGTGGACAATACAGCGATCACAAAATGCAAACCACTTGCATGGCTTCTGCAGCACGGTAAAGTAGGAAGGGCAGAAGGCTGCAGAGCAAGAGCATGAGACCTTGAAAGTGAAAAAGTAGCTGAAACGAAAAAGGTTATTTTCTGGCACTAACTGAAGTGAGAGAAAGGAGAAGGAAGAATCCTTCCTTGTCACAGATTTGAATTATTGTTGTCATTACAGGTGTTCCCTCTTCGCAACTGTTAGCACTTCTTCATTGTTTCTGATTCCTCAGAAGTGAAGGACACTTGCCAGGGAACCGATCTGATGTCAGCAAAAATGTTTTTGGAATGCTTCTAAAGCGCTGTTAAGTAATGGTCACCAATAAACAGTAGTCTATGATTTCTTTGTACTACTATTGTCTCCAATAAAATGGGACTCAGCATCTTCCTGGAAATATGCACTATTTTTCTCAGATTCTCTTCTTGGAGCGAATGAAGGAATTGTGTTCATGAAACGGCAAGATGTGGCTTTCTCTAACACAAGATAGGAAGTAGTTTGCAAATAACTTTTAAATTACTGTTTTCAGCTGTTTGACATGGGCTTGATTTTAATTACACCATCCAGGGACTGCTAGGTGGTGGTGTCCTTGTAGTACAGCAAAACAGGAGACTTAAGTTGTTTGCATTTTTGAACCTGTTATTTAATGGGCAAAGTTAAGGTAGTCTCCAGATACTGTGTCGATCCCAACAGGAAAGGTTGCCATTCCTTGCACCACTGCCAGTTTGTCGTTGGCTCAGAGGGGAACGGTGCTGGATTACGGAGATGCTTCCCATCAGAACCGCACAACTGCGCGGAGCGGCGGGGCTGGGGCCAGGCTGGGAGCCACTGGACGTGGCATGGCGAGAAGGTCGCGTTTCACCACTTACATTAGGAGTATCTTCCCTGTTCCTTCGTGGTAACCTCACTTTCCCCTTTCAGGCTCTAGTGGAAGGTTTATTTCAGGTTCTTGGCTTTCTAATTAAGCCTCACTCTTGTCATCCAGTGCAGTTGTTCCCTGTCATGATGTATTCATTCAGAATTAAATAGAAATTAACATGATGTTTGAGTCTTCTTCTAGCTTTCACCAACGCCATAGGGTTTTTGGCTTTTGTTCGGATTTCTTTTATCCTGCTGTGAGACCTAATTCAGGTTGCTAGCTTCTCTGTGGTGTGGATTGCTCATTCTTGAACATTTATACAATTAGCTGCATGGTAACTTCCAAGATTTTTTAACTTAAGTACCAGTGCCAGACATTTCCACCAATAATAAAGGAGTGGCTGAGAACGGCTAAGTTACTTTTAAAATATCTTGCAACGTATTTGTGTAGAACCGGGGCCACAGCAAATCTGAGCCCAGATAATGCAGTCTTTATGATTATGCCTTGTTTTTGAAATGGATGTCTGGAAGTGGAAACTTCTCTGATAAATGCAGTTTCACGGTAGTAATAGAAATTGGGTTTGCATTATGATTTTTCAGGTGTCCTTTCAGAGCCAATGAGTTCTCCAGTGCAAGAGGCCGATGTGTCACCTTACGCACAGTACAACGGCGTGCCATTTCCCCAAGTTCAGCCTCAGATTTCATCACCACCTTATTACTCCAACCTCGGCTTTTACCCTCCGCAGCATGAGGAATGGTATTCCCCCGGGATGTACGAGCTCAGGAGAATACCCTCAGAGACCTTGTTCACCAGGGAGACGGAGATCATGGATATGCCTGCAGCCAAAAAGCCTAGACTGGGTCACTCCACGGGGAGGGTGAAAGGAGAAGAGCTCTGTGTGGTCTGCGGTGACAAAGCCTCTGGCTACCACTACAATGCTCTTACTTGTGAAGGATGCAAAGGTAGGATGACATCAATTACAGAATACCATTCAGCTAATAAGCACAGCAGTTTCTGAATATTTTTTTTTAATGTCTTGTTACTTTTATCCGAGTCATTAAGCATTTTAGAGATTTACGTTTGGATCCGGTGTACGCTATTCTGTATTTTCCCCAAGGCAGATTGGCAGCATCTTCCACCATTGTCCTGTGACCATAGAGCACCACTGGCCAACCCACGGCTCTTGAGCCATCATTAGCTCTTGGTAACTGAAGAATAGCTTCCGTGGGGGGACCTGGCAGCCTGGCTCTGCTGTCTTGGAGGCTGTGGAAGGAACCAAACCCACTGGGAGTTCAGTGCTAGGCTGCCCTAGAAATCAGCTGCAAACCCAGCCCAAATGCCTCCTGCAGTGTGCGTTGAAAGGAACTGAAAGCCATCAGCGCCCACCTGCAGCCTGTTCCCAGAGTATCTCTTTCCCTCAGTTCCCAAAGAATATGGTGGGTGTCTTCGGGTTTGTGAAATGAAAGGATTGCTAATTCGAGATTTTCTTCAAGGGATAGCCCCTATCCCTACGGAGGGAGCTTCTTCAGGAAACAGGCGGTATCTTTAGGATAAATATCTTGCTGCTTAGGAGAACAGTATTCACAAGTTGGTGTCATGATAAATGGCATACCAAAAATCATTACCATTACTGGAAACACGATTGCCAGATATTTTAGCAGAGAGGGGCAAAAGGTTATACAGATAGAATAGCAATTATACCTAAAGACGATTACTCTGTGAGAGGGCTGAGGTACATTATAGAAAGAAAAATAATGCCCCAGTTTTTCATTCTACTCTGTGAATAAGTATTTCATTATCATTTCTGTTCTATGGATAAAGGCTAAAGCATGGACATTACTGGAGCACTAAAATATCTTAATGTGGAGCTCACTGTCACTGAGAGTGGACTTTGAACTAATTGGGGGGTTTTGCTTTATCTATTACAAATTTATTTCTGAGGGCACAACAGACCCCACTGGCCAACCACTCTAAAACATGGATACAGTCAAGGGTCATATAGTTTACCTCAAGAATTCCAATAAATAGGAGATTCATTTCTTTCTGCTGTCCGTGTGAATAGTCTCAAAGCCAAAAAATATGAATTAACTCATATGAATGCTGTCATCATAAACCAGATTAAACTCAATTTTAATGTGAAGATTCCAAGTAATGATACTCTTACTCTGTTAGTAAGCTATTCCTACTGTTTATTAACTTCATTATTAAATGTCTTAGCAATTTTTCAGAGACTTACAATTACAAACTATGGAATGTTCTTAGGAGAAAGGTTAAAACCACCAGGTATGTACTCAGACTAAAACCCGTAGTGAAAGGAAATATGAGTTCATCTCTCTACTGATTCAGTTTGAATCACTCTGTGTAACCATAATTTTACTGCTTTACTGGGATAATTTATTTTCTGTTTTCGCTTGGCTTCATGACTGCAACATCAATTACAAAGAATAGTACCCTTGATCAAACATAGTAAAAGTTGAATTATTTAAAGATAATGCATTCTGCTTCTACAATAAACTTTAGAGGTGATTAAAGTACCAGCTGATTCAGTAAAAAGATGTGCTGAGGATAGTAATTCCATTTGACAAGGTGAAGGGAATACTATGTTTTCTACACCTCTGATCATTCTTGTGCATCTATGGAATTTTTCACATGGGTATACATTACCCTCGATGTATGGAGACCAGAATTGGGCTCGGTACTTCAGTTCTACTCTTAGTGCAGTAGAAGAACTACCTCACGTGTCTCACATCCAAGTGTGAGCTTAGCCCTTCTTTTCGGCAACAAAACTGCTAATTCATACTCAATGTGTGTCCAAAATAATACGCAGATCCCTTTCTGCAGGACTAGTGCTCACCTTGCAGCACCCCTGCTCCATTGATGCTGTGGACATTCTTATTCAAAGGGGGAGGCTTTGCACATATTTTTATGGGATTCAATCCTCTGTGATGAATATGTTAAAATTGTTTTCATTTCTTTCTTGGATAATGCATTCAGCAACAAGCTCCATTCTTTTTGTTTTTCTTCCTTGGGCAGAAGGAACAATAGTAAGATCTTATTTATCGTCCCTCATGATAATATTAATCTAAAGATATGGGCAGGAGTATACACTTCTATATATATTTTTTAACAGATTACCATCCATTAACAAATAAGTATGAACTATTTCATTAATATTTTACATATTATGCAAAAGCAGATTAAACAGAACATTTGCTTTCATACAGCATTTTCCTGTGGTACTATACAAAAACAGAAAAGGCTTCCTTGAGGTTTCTCTCACCTCTAATATATCACTTTAGAAAATGCTGCCTTGGTTAACAATAATAGCATCGCTGTTGTGGTTCATAAAGAATGAGGCAGTTCAGGCACTGTTACAGTATAGGGAGCAATATACTGTGCTTTAAAGCCTGCTGCTGTCGAGGGCATTTCTGAGACAACCTCTGCAGGCAGACATGGAAGACTTTTTGGTATAGCCTCAGCCTGCGCAGCGATACTGGGTTTTAAGCCTTTTTCAGATGTTACAGAATAAGTGTGCCATAGTATCGCGCTTGTTCAATACAGCCACAGAGTAAGCTCAGCTGAGAGAAAAGCTAGTTGTGAAAGGCTGCCGCTATGAGTTTTTGCAATCTTCAAACCACTCTGATATAACGCTTGGTGGCTCTCACGCCAGACTGAGAAGACCTCCTGCCAAGCAGGGTCCCACTTCAGTCTTCTCCTCGCGCTAACACCCACCACGTGGGCATGGGGGGAAGGAACGCCGGACACGTCCTGGTAGTCCGAGAGAGCGGAGCAGGTGCTTTGTTAGCAACTGTGATCTTCAAAAACTTTTAAATTGAGAAACCCAAAGCAGTTGGCCATCAGGATGGCGAACAGAGATATTTACAAAGCTTTCATCTACACTTTTAACAGCTGTCCTCCTTCAACTGTCATAATTTCCGTAAGGAAAATCAGCATCAGTAACATCAGAGCAGCTCTAGCCATAATTAATCATATTCGTGACTAGCTAAGAGAATAAAGCAAATTCAACATTTCCAGCCAACATGAGCCTTTTGTAATTTGGCAAGATCAGGTAAAAGTTAGACTGTGCCAGAAAAACCTTCAACTTTGGGGGCTACCCCTTCATTAGTTTAACAGCTGCCATTTCTGATTTACCTCTGAATTTTTGTAAAACTCTTTCTGGTATAGAAGGTCACACATAAAACATTTCAGGCAGTTTAAGTTAATTTTGAATTATCAGTCAATAATATATCTAGAAATTCTGTTCATATCAAAAAGCTAATTTCAAAATTAATTATTAAGAAGTCTGTTCAAGACAACAGTGATTCAATAATCACTTTATGATAAAACTGAAGCAAGAGTAAGGTTAAAACTACTTTTTGCCAAAAAATTATTTCACTTTTCACTTCACATCATTTCACTTTTTCAAAAACTTTATTTTCAAGGGAAAATATTTAACTGCTTGAATCTTGTTGGTTCCTAGCTTTTGCATCTGTATTTTTCATTCTTCTTTCACATTCTTACATACTTTAAAAAATTCACTTACTAAAGTTCTTTTTCCTTCCTCTTCCATGAAAAAGCAAATGCACACCTTGTGGGTAGGGTGAGCAATAAAGTCATCAATTGGACTTACAATGTCATAAATATTTGTGCAGAGCTTTTCAACATTTACTAATAATTAATGTGTCATAAATTACAGGATTTAAATTTAACAAATAAAATTCATAAATTATGTAAAGCAGATACAGTTGCCTTTAACCAACACTGAAAACCTACAGCTTAAATCCAGGCCTTTTTCTCCCTTCCTTTCCCAGTAAATGGTAATGTATTAAACACCACGGGAATGATGAATAAAAATAATGCCTGGGGCTGCTGGAGGTTCTAAGCAATCTGCATTTCAAAAGAGACTGATGCCAGTCAACTGTATTTGTCTGAAAAGCAGCCAATAAAACAGACAGCATGGAAGAGATTTCAAGAAGGAGTTACAGCAGATTCAGAGAAATGTCAGATTTTTTGTGACCAGATAGTGGAATTGTTTTACTGGTAGCTATACATTGGTGCTTGGAAGAGATTATGCAACCACAAAAACATGGGCCAAAGTTTGGAAATTGTCATCTCACAATGGCAAAATCATCACGTCTTCTGTTATCTCTCCTACATTCAGCGGGACAGTGCTGGACGCATTCTGAAAACACACAGACAAATTCTGCAATGGACAAAAATTCAGATTCACATCTGAATTTACCCTACAATTTGAGTATGGGAGACTGGGTCTTATCTGGTGCCTGTCTTAGTGCATCAAAGTGCCAGGTTGGAAAATGATGGTGGTTTTATTGTGCCAGCCAGTGGCGATAAGAAAGCAAAAGCTTTGTGAATAGCTCTGGTTAATGTAAATTTACGCAGAGCTCTAGTTTGAAGTACACTATAAATCAGCGATGTGCCAGCAGAAGATCCCAGGAGTCTATTTCAGAAACCCGCCCTCAGATGGGGAGGAGACCTGGTTCCCCCTGTAGCTGATGCTAAATAGCCTGTGCCATAGGAAGGACAATCTAAAAAGATTACGATGACACAGTGAGTCACGCTAAAAATTCAGGAAACGTTCATGTCATCGTTGGCAGCAAAGACTCTGTTGTTCTGTGATGACTCCTTTATTCAATTACATTTAATACCTTGGGCACCCCACGCTTCGCCCACAGTGCCGCTCCCCGCGGTGTGCAGGCAGCAGCCTAACAGGAGATTTGGACAGGCTGAGGAAAGGTCCCCCCAATTTCTTGGATCAGTTGCTGTTTGCAGTTACCACTGTGCAATTTGGGAGTGAATCCAGTGAGGATACCAGTAGAACTGCCTGTGCAGGTGAAACGAGGTGACTGCTTAACTCATCAGGTGGATAATATTTAGCAAATGAGTCTGGAGTATCTTGTAAACGGGGGAAGAGGCCACATGTACAATAGGCAGATACGGGGCAGCTTCCGTATTAAACCTGGGGATGGGCAAGCAGAGCAGTATGTGGAGCTTCCACGGCTCCCAGGAGCTGTGGTGAGTTACTCAACCCTCTGTCTGCACATCCTGCACCTCAAGAGACTTAAAAGCCTCGTATTTTTTTCACTGGCTATTTGTATGGTATCACCCTACAGCCCTAGTGCTGGTGCTCAACCTGCTCCTGGCAGGTTTCAGGTTTGGCTCTGGATTTTCCCAACATTCATACTTCCAGGACCTTACTTTGGGCTAATATTTAATGTTTGGGCCTGTGATTTATCATGTTAATTTGTTAAATTATATGACCTTGATACTGTTTTCAATACAAATATCAAGAATATAGTCATCCAGGCACTGAAGGAAACTCACGGTGCAGCAGAACGTGTGTCATTCAGAAAACCCAGGTGCTCTTCAACTTGATTACTTTGCTGCTTTGAGTGTTTTCTTTTACCTATGCCACTGCTGTGTTGTGCAGGGTTCTTCAGAAGAAGCATCACAAAGAACGCAGTATACAAGTGTAAAAATGGAGGCAACTGCGAGATGGACATGTACATGAGGAGAAAGTGCCAGGAGTGCCGTCTAAGGAAATGCAAGCAAATGGGCATGTTGGCTGAATGTATGTATACAGGTATTTGCATCACGTAGTCAGAGTGCGCGTCAAATACTGTATTTAATTAGGCTGGTTTTAATAGTAAAGCTATAAAACATGTCATCTGGCAGGTAGAAGGTGCTTTGAAGATGATGTCATGCCTGTGCATCAAATCCTGTTGAAAAAGACAAATGTACTGCTAAGCAATGGGATTTAGTTAGTGGTCAGGGACACAAGGGTGTAAGAGCTGAGCAAGCGGTGAAGGAAGGGCTGTCCTGCACTAGGTGACAGCCTGTAGTCGGCTTGAGGGGGAAGGAAAAGCAGTCAGGGGAAGGGAGTCTCCAGGAGAGTCCCCAGGAGCGAGGAGTTTGCAGTGCTGGGGAAGCCAGAGCAGGAAAGTCCTGGCGCTTCCCTTTGCTGCTCTTTCTGGGTCTCTCCTTGTCAAGCTCGTGCTAGCCAAGGCCAAATTTTGGCCTTCAGACAATGCCATTTTCAAGCAAAGAAAAGGACTGCCACTAGCAGGGAGTTTCGGCAGACTTGCCAAGTGTATGTTCCCAGACCTCACGCAGCAATCAGGCAAAGCCTGCTAAGGGCTTGCCCTTTTTTATAGTCTCAATAACTCTCCCTGTGGCACTACAGATTTTCCTGCCTTGCGTATAGGCACATAGGTAGAACCATCTCCAGAAATGAAACTGATGGACTTTAATAATGTTTCATATTAAAGAGAATATTCTATTCAGACTGAGAGCTTATAAACTTTATTGAGCTTCACATCGGATAACTTAGAACAACAGGGATATTAGAGTGCAATTTTAAACATGTTTAAAACTCCATTTTGAGTCAAATGTTGGCCAATCTATTATTTTTGCAAGCTTGCTCCTGAAAAAACTCTGTAAACATCTGCTCTTCTGCCTTCCATGAACAGGGCTACAATTTATTTTTCTTGATGGCTCCAACCATTTTAGCATACCCGTATGTGTGAAACCAATTTAGGTTCATACAGGAAATTAATCTACTTGGAATTTTTAATATACTTCTATCCCTCAATCTGATCAGAGGATGCTATATTAACTGTTGGTTTTGTGAGAAACAATAAGCTCCATCAATATTTGGAATGCATTGCCAGCATAATGTAATTAATCTTTCATTCTGCAAATTGAACAGGCTACAAAGATCCTGAGATACGACATATTCTCGTGCAATATGTGAATATATGAGCAGACACCACCACTGCGATGACAGCACTCAATGTGTCCCTGAGTGTCGGAGGAAAAGAACTCCCCTGTGGTGCTGATCCCACATCCATTGTTCCAAAATTTTGAGGGTTCAAAATAGCCCGAGTGACTCAGTACAACAAAAGAAACCCACCCATCACCAAAAAAAAAACCCAACCCAGGTCAGCGTAAATAATACTGGCTGGGCACACATGAAACTTTTAAACTGGCCTATCGTTTTCACAAACTGGCATATGTGAAATAAAAGCCAGCGAGTGCGACTGCCATCTGACTCTCTCTCTGCAATGGAAACACTGGGCGTCTTGTGTTGCTCATGACTTAACCATAAGCATGCTCTAATGCACTGCAATGAGGATGTTTGGCAAGGTAGTATTTAATGGCTTTTAAGCAGGAGTGTGCTGTATAATTGCTTTTAGTTCAAGGCAATCCAGGACAGTAAAACATGAAGCTTCTAGTAGTATAGAGCATTTATTTGGGGGAGAAAAAAAAGAAAAAAAAGACTAGGAAATAAAAGGGTACCTTGAACTTTGTTTCACTTACTCATTTTGTAGGATTGTAATTGCAAGCTCCTTGGATTCTTTTCTCCCCTCTGAACAAGGAGGTAAAGTCTTATAAATATTTATGGCACGGCTACTCAACAGTCCTACTCCTGCCCTTTATACACAAACCACAGACAGATCAAAATTACTAACCATCAATTTCAGTTATTTGCCGTCATTTTGATATAAACTGCAAGTTTCTTGGGTGAAATATCTACCTAGGGAAGACCCAGGTTCTGCCACTCTTCCTGGAAGGTGATAACCATTTAATACCCATTGAAACCTAGCTATCGCTGAGGTAAAAAGTAAAGTCCTGTCTCTCACATGAGTTTTCCAGCTAACTTAAATGGAGCCAGAATAGGATATCAAGGTACTACTCAGTAGCAGGAAGCATGAGAAAAATCTCTCTTACTGCCTAAGGCAAATGTAAACCAAATTTCCCCTAGGAAGGAAGGTAGTAGACCAGATCCTCAGCTGGTAGAAAACAGCACAAGCCCATTAACACCACCAAAGGAGGCACTGAATAATTTAGAAAAAGAAATCTATGATGCTGTGCTGCAGCACAAATTACATGGCTCGATACCAATTATTATCTCCATCGTTCCTATTCCTCCCTTTCAAGGTATTATTTGCAGGTCTTATTTTAATCATGTAAATTTCCTCTTCTCTCAGCGGTTCAGGTAGGTTATTTTATATAGTGCTTAAACAGGAAATTAAAAACATTCACAACAAAATTCACTGTTTTCATGGTATCTTCCTCCACCATCATATACTCACTGAATGAGCCTCTTTTCCTGCTCTGCGTTTTTGACAGTGAAGAATGGGAAGGATACTTGAGAGAAGCTCAAAAAAAACCCACCAAAAAACCAAAGAAAGAAAGAAAGAAAACCTGTGCTGATAGATTTATTTTTAGATGAATACTTAGCTGTTTACTTTTTCATTTGTGCTTTCTGGCTGTGTTCCACAGGTTGTGTAGAGTACCTATTGTCCCTTTCTTTTGTTAGCACAAGCAGATTGCTAGTTTTTATGACATCCACACAAGGAAGCTCCCTGGTTCAAGGCACTGAAATGTAGTCTAGAACAAAAAAAATCCCCACAAATGCAAAAATCATTTCATGAGGGCAAGTGAAACTCTGTAGTAAACCCAGGGCTTTATTCAGTCCTCTAATACAATGAAATACCAAATAGAAAGACCAACCCGGTAACATTTTAAATAAATACATTTTAAAGGTACATTTGCCAGCCTGAGTTACTTCTGAACCTCCATTTTCGGCTGTTGGTGTCTCTCTATAGTGACACTGCAATGGCTAAAGCCCTGGCGTCCTCTCTTCTGAGCGGGCTCTCTGTGCGAAGATTTTGCACTACAGCCATAATATCGCTTAAAGATTATTGAAAACATCCAGTGCCCTTTGTGCAAGAACAGCGGCACCTTGATTCCTGTTTTGGATGGGATGAGGAGGAGCACACGTTTGATGACAGTCCTCCAGTTGTTCCCATTTATCGCGCTTTGGTTCGCGTCTTGGAGCAGGTGAAGGGGTTTTCTTTTGGATGAAATGGAACCAAAGACAGGCTTCAGCGCGCTCCCACCACTAACGGGTTTTCTGTCTGTAAGACCAGATTCGAGGTGGTCCAAAGCAGGACCCCTGACACGCGCTGTGTGGGTGCCGGGTCACCAGGACCAGCGGCTTTGCTCTGTGGATGGGCTCCCGTTGGGCTAGACTGCTCGTGAGGGTGTACTTAGTGTGTCTCGTTAGAGTCGCATCCAAAGATAACGACACGTTCAGGAAACGATCTGCACGGGTAAGTGGGTTTGTTAGTGTAAAGGGCATTCATGGGCATGTTTATGTACCTATTCAGTGCCTGAGGCATATATATAAATCCAATTGCCATCCGTTGTATTATGTGTTCTAGGTCTGTTAACAGAAATACAATGCAAGTCAAAAAGGCTACGGAAAAATGTGAAACAGCCCCCAGATCAGACAGTCAATGAAGATAACGAAGGCCATGACATGAAACAAGTGACGTCTACAACTAAAATATATAGGGTAAGAAAATTCTTGTAGTAGTTCGTACAGTAGTGGTGATGTTTGAGCTAAATGTGGCTAGTACAGTGAATATAGAGCACTTGCAAACTCTCTGGAGCTGTCTGTATTAATTAAAACTCCAACGCCCACCAAGTCAAGGAAATACTTGGAGTATAGAAGTAGCTCTGATATTTTTAGTCAAAACTCAATAAAGCATCTATAAAATCCATAAAGTATTTTTTCTGCGATACATATGTCAGGTATATATCATATACAATGAGGTGTGGTATTAAGTTTGACCGTACCTAGTTATTTGTTAAACATTTCCTTATTTCTAATAATAACCCACACAAACTCATGCAGTTTGGAAGCATTATACATCTCTCTTCTGTACACTTCTACAGAAATCTCAGTGACAAGCAAACCTCTTGTCTGCTTGTCTCCAAGTATGAGAAATAGATGTATAGCTTGTGCCTAAAGCAAGAGATGCTAGATCATTTTTATGATCGCATTTCATGATGGGCTTTTTTTTTTTTGCCAGTATAGGAGAAAGTAGAATTTGCCCCAGAACAGCAGAACCTTCTTGATTACATCATGGATTCATACAGCAAACAACAAATACCACAGGAGGTGTCAAAAAAACTAGTAAGTACATTGATTAAGTCATTTTTGAGGTGCAGGTAATGAAGCTGAGGATTACACAGCAGAAAATACTTGTACTCAGCCTAAGCAGGTGTAGTAAGTGGTAGAGCAAACTATGGGTAAAAGCTTACAGTTAAAACATGCTGCAAGTGTGGCAGAATCTCTCCCATTCAGTCCACAGTTAGACCACATCTTTGTTTATCAAACTTAAATGTTAAGAAAAAGCTTTCAACTCTGGAAATACACTTTTATGCTCAAATCTAACCTTTGCTGATGGGAGCTTTGTTATTTGCATTGTCAGTACAGGCAGTGATTTGAGTTCAACTTGCAAGCTTCCTTTCTATAAAGACACCAGCCTGGAAGCTTAAAAATATTTCATTTTTTTTAACCCAAATTCCCAGCATTTTCCAGGTTTGGATTTTTGTTTCATCCCCTCTTCTTCCCTTTTCCTCTCTACCTTCTAGAAATTCCATTTTCCCTTTAAGAGCTCCCAGTTTTCATGGTAGAGTGGAAAAACGTTGGGAAAGAGGGAGAAGAGGAAAAAAGAGCTTAAGAGAGATTTATTTTTTTTACAAAACTGTCATGTTCAATCTTAAAAAAAAACAAACTAAACCAACCCAAAATCACTGTAGAAAATGATTTCCTAAGGCATCAACTTTGAAAACTAAAAGGAAGACACTTGCAGGGTGAGAGCTGAATAACCCATAACTAACTCGTGCAACTTATTTCCATGGGAGGTCGAGGGGGTCAAAACCAAAAATATATTAGAAAAAAAAATAGACAAATTCATGTATAACAAGGCTTTTGGTTAAATATTATGGTACACACAGAACTTCTAGCTCAGGCAGTGCCTAAATCATCGCTTCCTAGAGATGACACTGAAAGTGAGACATGTTTCAGAGGAAAGGATGATGGCTACTTCTTTTACTTTTTAGATTTGCCTCCCAAAATACCTGGTTTTGACAATCATTGGAGACAAATTACAGTGTTAGATGGACCTCTTGCCTGATCCAGCCTAATGATTCTTGTATTTTATGCTCTTAAATGTGAAGTGACAACGAATATTAACAGATTTTGTTTGGTTTGATTTTCAACAGTTACACGAGGAATTCAGTGCTGAAGGAAATTTTCTGATTTTAACAGAAATGGCTACCAGTCATGTGCAGGTTCTTGTGGAATTCACTAAAAAACTACCAGGTATATCCACTGCGTTGGGGCAGATTTTGTTATTGCAAAGTTTACATGCCTTTCAGGTGCCATTTGGTGATTGTTGTGTATATTTTGAAGACTATATAAAAATGCTTCCTCCTCTGACACATATGCATTCTTCAGATACTGTCTAAAGAAAAGGAGCTTTGTGCTCGGAGGAATAGTAGGTTGAATAAATCCAACTCTGCCACTCTGAGATACGGCACTCTTTACCTGTTGACAAACGGAATGCTCAGAGAATGGCTTGTGTCTCTAGGGAGATTTTATTTTCATATATCACTGCAATGCCAAACCGTCTGCCTCTAAATTACCACTAACGCTTGCCAGACTCTGCTTCACTCACTTTGCTGCCTTTCTAGCAAAGCCTCTAGGTCCTGGCATCCCCTGAATTGTGAGTCCTAAACAAGAACTTTCCCTAGTTGGTGGCACGCATGGTCCCTTGCATGGCGTGTTATGGACAAGCACTGAAAACCTGAGTTTATCGTTAGTATTTTTTTAACTCCCAAGTTGATATTACCTCAAGAGTGAACACTGGGCATGGTACAGGTTCCTTGTAATTAAAGAAGGTGCACTGTAACACTTAGCTGCATGAAAACATTATTTTCCTGGTTCTCCCATCATATTGACATTTCCTCTGTGTGTTACAGGCTTGCTTCAAAGCCTAGCACTGCAGCTGTAACTATATTTTTTTATGCTAACTGGGATACTGGCTCGCAGGAAATGAAGAAGGGAGAAGCTTTGTAACTGAATAATCTACTATCTTCAGTGTTGACTTAGAGCACATCTGGCAGGATTTGTCACCTTTTTGTTTCATTCTCTATCTTCTTCCATGCTTCCTCACAGAATCAGGGGGTGGGTATAAGGTGGGTACCTGCTTTGGCAAATATGAAGAGAGTTTCCCAGGATCTTCAGCTCCCCGTTCTTCTTTAGAGGAGCAGCTGTGTAGTCACACAAGTTACCAAATTTCTCCTTGTTTCTTCAGTGGGTTTTAGAGCCTTTCCCCTCCAGAAAGAGAAATGCATATTTAAAACACAGCTGGAAGCCTCTATATAAAATAGTATATTAGTCCAAAGGCAAGATGAAATATTTAAAATTCGATGCTTCAAATGCTGATTTTTGCCATCAGAGCATGGAAAGGGCTGAAAGCAGCATGGCAGTGGGAGAGTCATACAGAGAGCTCTGGTGGAAACACGGCAGAAGATATTGGGGAGCAGCATCAGGCTAGAGAAAACCCCCCACCGTTGGTTACACTATGCTACTAGATTTTGCTTATCGTGTTCCTCTTAAAGTAGCATGAACACTGAAACACAAGTCTAATTCTCATAAAATTCGGCGAGGTCCAAATCTGTGTCGTTTTCTGGAATCTGGATTTCAGTTTCCGCAGCACTTGGCAACCCTACTGACATCAACACCAAGGTTACACACATGGGTAACACCTCATGTGCAAGAACTTCAGGACATGAAAGTAGCAGGGACTTTTCTGTTGCTGCCTCACCTACATCTCATGTCTCCCCAGGCTTCCAAACCCTTGATCACGAAGACCAGATTGCTTTGCTGAAGGGCTCAGCAGTAGAAGCCATGTTCCTCCGTTCAGCGGAGATCTTCAGTAGGAAACTTCCTACAGGACATACTGTCCTTCTAGAAGAAAGAATTCGCAATAGTGGTAAGTATCTTGTTTAACGAGGAAACAGCAAACCACACCATTGCACTTCTGTGTCAGTAGTTTGCCCTTGGAAAGCTAGTAAAATTGTTTATTAGCACTGAAACAGGTTTATCTGAATATTGTTCTTTATATTAACTAGAACAAATCTAACTCGGCCTTGAGTCTAAAGGTCATAAGGTAAAGGTTTATTTATAAAAACACTGCAAGTACTATGAATAACCCTATATCAAATAAACCCAGTGCAAGTCTCCAATGATAAGCATGAAAGAATGTTGAAAAAGAAATATCACCATTTCAAACTATTCACATAAAATACCAATATTTATGCCTTCAAATGCAATCACTACAAGAAGGAAAGAAAAAAAGATTTTAGGATATTACTGGAGATGACTGAAGGGAACCACCTATTCATAGGGTCAGTTTGGTAAAATTGAATCACACTGCACAAGGTGCATAGAAGAACTGTAAACACAGCATGTTCTCAGTATGTTTTCTGCTTCTTAAGGTCCATCAAAGGCTCAGTGGCTATGATCTATTCTACTGGTTCTGGACATAAGTCTTAATAATTACAAAAAGCCAAAGAGAGCTGGATATTGTTTGTTCCTTAAAGCAAGCAAAGTCATGTTTTGCATTGTTATGTGTTCTTTGTGCTCCACTGATGCAATACTGAATGTTTTGCCTTTTTTTGTATTGACCAGCAAACTTTATCCAACCCTCAGCTCCCTATCATTCAAAATTCAAATGTAACAACAATTCTGAATCAGAGAGTCTGTCTATGGATTCTGGCTTCTGGCTTCCTTTTTAATGGTCAGAAGGAGAAAAGACAGGAGGCCATTTAACCTCAATACTAGTCATAGAAATGGGCTTGAACTCAGTTCTGAAACTCTTAAAATCAGTAACTTGAAGGTACTACTGCTGTATGCAAAATTAGGCCAATACTTATATATTTGAAACCCTGAAAAGGAGTTAGGAAACTAGAGAATAACTCACTTGCTGAAAGTATATAGTTAGTTTGGCTTAGCACACTCATTTCTGGGCTTATATTTTGTAGTTTTTTGTATTTCTTCCATTTTGATTTATTATAAGAGGCTATTGTTTGATGGACTGGAAATGGTGACTTCCAGAGTGATATGAATGGCTTCTGGTCCAGGTTCTGCAGGCAGAGAAGTATGCCAAGAAGGCCAGAGATATTTCCTGGAAACTGTAATGAGTTGTCATGGATCCAAATGTCTTCATTAAGAGATTTTTCTATTGGATTATAACCAAATTTTTTGATAAAAATAGGTCTTAGAGAAATGAATCCATATGAATACATGATTACTGAAAGCTTCTCTCCTCTGATCTATGGAGTGAGTATCAACTTTCTTGTCTGAGGTGTCACCTGTTCATAAAAAATAGAAGCAGGAAATACTTTGATCCAGAACATTACATAAGCCATTATGTCATACCAATAATTTTTTCCCTACTGATAATTTTAAAATAGCCCATTAATTCTCTGCAAGGATTGAGTCCAGATGAGGTGCAATATTATTTTTTGCAAGTTTGTACTAGACTTAAAAATAGCATTTCATATTGTAACATGACTAGCTGGAATATGACATTTTATCCTGCAGTAATATTATTTACCTGTCATGAAGCAGGTTAAAAAAATAGCATTTTGTGTAGAAGAAAATTTCAAGACAAGTAACGATTTCAAATGTGGTATTATTTATTCCAAAGGAAGATTTCCTGCAGTTCTTCTTTTCTGGGTGTGGGGAAAACCCCCAAGGTAAATTAAAAATGAGTTCTGGATCAGAACAAAACCTGGGCTGAAGAGTTCCCAAGAAAGAAATGAAACGCAGTAACTTTTTTAGTGTGTATATATACATATATATGTCTTATTGCTCTTGGAAAAGGCTCTCTAAAACATCTTCCCTCAAGCTAGGATCAAGTTGGGGACATAAGAGGAAGTACTGCTGCTAGAATTTCTCCCTCCCTATATTACAGGCGAATAATATATTATCCAGCTTACTTGCTGTTGGCTGCATTCTTTCCTTCTATTAATAGCCAGAATACAGAACAAAATACCCTTTTCTATGTATTTTATTTCTCTACTCTGTGCAAATTCAAGCCTACTTAAAAACATTTTCCTTGGCTGCACTTAAAGGGGCTGTGAGAGCAAACAACAAAAGTGGCTTCTAAACCTTTGCATTTGTAGCAGTGTTAACTTAACTGCTGCTACGGATGCTATTTAACTGTTAGTGCTACTGCACAGACCTAGAAGTGACTCAAAATTTCCAGTGTCTCTCCTTTTGGGCTGACATTGGTGCATGCTAGAGCTTATCTGTCAACCTGACAATGTCTCTTTCACGAAAAGGCTTAAATGTGTTTTTTAAATGCCCCTCTGCCTATGTTTTCAGTACTGGCAACTGCCTGTCACTTAGTGGCATCACTTCCTTTGCACCAAAAATACAAACAAATTGGTTTATAAGAGGAAGGATTTTTACTAGGTAGGTCTGACTCTCTTATGCTTCCCAAGTGCATTTCTTAGTGTTCACTGAATTTTCATAGGAATCCTATTCATAGTCACACAAGCTATCAGAGTTTTTTTTTTGTTTTGACTTTAAGAGCCCGCATTGGTGCAATTTTTCTGCATATTTTGTCTTAGTTTAGGATAAATTCCAGAATGACACATTTAGGCAAATTGAATAATTTCCAGTTGTTTAAAAATATCTGATACTGAAACAGCTTATTTTTGTGGTTTAAATCCTGGTCGTTTTCAGGTATCCTGAGTTTAAACAAAATGAAAGAAAGGCAACCAAATTCTTCTGTTATCATTGCTTACGCATACAGCTTTCAAAAATATTACATATGCAGTTCACACACCTGCACATCATAGGACTCAACACCAGGGCTCTAAGTTGAATAGTAGCCTGTACCAGATGTGATATTAAGGTAGAAACTTAAGCAGTCTCTTCCAGCCTTAACCAGTAAGGACAAATGCTACTAAAAGTGGCAGCTGGCCATTATAGACTGGTCCAAGAGATAAGACTGGCCAGAAGAGTTTAAACCCAAGTCAAAGAAGAAAACCCAAGAGAATAACACATAAATTTGGAGATAGGGACTTTTTTTTTTTTTTTTTACATACACCTCACTGACAAAAAAGACTAACTGAAACACCCTGCAAAGACAATAGAGAGCAGCAGAGGAAATGCAGTGATAGTTGAGTGAGAGTTTAGAAATGAAATTTATAGGTAATGAATGAAGAAGCAGCATCAGGATTATTCATGGCTCCCAGTGAGGTCCTAAACACTGTCAGGCCATTGGCCATAAATTATTGCTGTTAGTCAGAACTTCTGTCCACATATTTTTATGTGCAGACAAATGTCTGAATGTCACGTAAGTCCTATTGTCAAGCCTTGACGTCTGTATCCATAAAATCAGGGAGGGCGGTGGGGATCCTGCCTAAAAGTCACAAGCTGTCCAGACTTCTGTCACCTGCCACCATGTCCACTTTGAAGCTGCTCTCATCTATTAATATTTATGCCTTCCCCAGTCTGATTGTATGGAACGGATTTATTTTTTTTTTCTGATAAAGAAGCCAGAGATCTGGTGGTGATGACCTTTGAGCATTAGCAGCTTTCATTTTTATTCTCATGCTGATGAGGTGTATTATTTCTTTGCTTGAGCATATTGCTCAAGTCCTGGTGCATCTCAGTGACTGTCTTTCTTTGTGTCCTGATGGTCTTTCGCCATAAGGTGCTATGGAAATTCTTTCATTAGCTGCTCCTGAGACTGAAATCCTCTCCTACTCACTCTAATATTGAGACTTAATGAGAATACAGATATTTTATTTAATGTTAATGAGAGCTTGTGCGACTTACTCATCCTATTTGATGCGTCACTACGCATACACCACGTTGTGACTGACTGACTAACTCATTCTGTGAGAGGCTGACATCCTAGTAATTTAATGCTTAGTTTCTTTCTGTTGTTTTGAAAGCAAATTCTCCCCATTATTGAGCAGTACAATATTTTTCAAAACCAGTGCTGAGATACTGAATGTTTTCTCAGTGAGCATTTATAGCTTGTTTTCCTAAGGACACCGGCTTTCTGCGGTCAGAAAGAGACACAGATTTTTATGTCATCATTTTATTCTGCAGGGCAGTTCTACAAATTGCAGTATTGGGGAATAAGATAGTATCTGATCTGGACAGAAATGGAAGAATCCAGACCCAAATTTTCACTTGGCAGCAGGACACCTGACATTGTGAAATGTACTGTTGTCTTCCTGGATGGGTTACAGGTGCTGAAGTACAGTGGGATCCAAGGGAAAAAAAAAGAAATAGCCACAATTTCAAAGCATTGGCAAGAGGCCACCTTTTGCCCTTGAATGTGGGATACAAAGTTCCCACTGATTTGGACGAGGGACTCCTGCAACCAAAGGCAAAATTTGGCAGCAGGATAATGGATACCTAATCACTTCCGTTGCCTTTGGCTTTTATTATTTGATTATTAGTACTGCGTAATGGTGGCACTTCAAAACCCCATTGTGCTGGGGTTCGTGCAGAGAAACCAAATGAAATGATCTTCACTGCCAAGTCCAAAATGTCGAACCCTCCCAATGGTCATGTGCATCCATGTGGAAGGAGACACTTACCCAAAAATGGCACACTGGCCAAAACATTTAGAAATTAGGACCACTTTAAATTGCAGAGTATAGGAAAGACCTTTTCTGTTCATATACGGTCCTGCACAATCTACCACACCGAGTTAGCCAGTGCCATGTTCCTAAACAACAAATGAAGTTGCTAGAAGTGTTTAAATCGTATCTACAGAGTTAATTTATACCCATGAAAACAAGAACAGATGTCAGGGGACCCAATCTCTTTTCTTCTGCATAAGTGTGCTTCTCCAGGCCAAAAACTTATTTAGACTCGACCTGTGAAGACTAGCTCAAGGCAGTGCAGATGCTGCTGCTGTGTACCAGACCGCACTCCTCTCCTGACTGCAGGCACTCAGGCCACTGCCAAGGGATGCTATGTGGCAATGTCATTCGCATCCTCCTTGCAGGTTTGGCTTGTTTGTTGTTTGGTTTTTGTTGTTTGATTTTTTTTTTTAACTAAGGTTCCTTTGCTCACTTGCAATGATGGCTTCACAGTGATCCTGTTGATTGCTTTTGAGAAGATGGGTTTTTGCTACCCTGATCGTGAGTTCTCCCTGGCATGTGCTAACCTCTCATTTAAGTTGCCCATTTAATCCCTACAAGATGATGACAGAGGAGATGTCACGTGCACATGATCTGGTGTATCTTCTCTACTGACTAGATTTTCCCCTTTTTGGTGAATTTGGTCAGTGTTTAAATGGCCACGGGTGCATTTAAATAGCTTAGAAGAGAGAGCTCACAAGCAGTGTGGAAAGCAGTTCTAGTAAATGAAACACTGTGAAAGATAAGATGTAATTTTGCAAGTAATTTATATATTTTATTTTCATAAAACAGCTACTAATATACCCCTGGTTTCATATCCACTGGCACCTCTGTGTTTATCAAGAAAAAAAGATCTCTTTATCCATATTAATCACACAGTGCCAGTTATGGTTAATTAGTACTTACTCTCAAGCTTTCTTCTTGCAATAGATTAATCTATTCAGCCAAAAGAGAAGAGAGAATAGTCTCAAAAAGCTAGCAATACTGACTTGATTTCACAGTAAAAACATCTATTCCAGGATTACGTTAACTGGATGATTATTTATGGCCTGACACTGCAAACCTTATGAAAGCAGCAGTCATCTTACCTTCAGAGAGAAACCATAGGAACAAAACCCTAAAAAAGGCAAGGTCTAAAACAATGATCTGTCTTAAGCTACAGATAGGAGTGAAATTGTGCAAGAAGGGGTGCTGAATGAATAATGCTCATGGGTTTAAATCTGCTCCAGGCTAATGCCGCAAGGCCGTACTCAGTAAAGCTAGTGTTTCCCATTGACTATGCTGGGGTTGACAGCCAGTCATGCGTTAACATCGCGAAATCAATCAAATTAATTGCAGTATCTTCTGCAGATGGTAAGAGTTGGGCTGGTGGTTAGGTAGAAATCTGTGTAATTCAGAATGACGCACAATGCAACGTGAAGGAGGGGCATGTTCTTGTTGCCATAATGCTGCATGAAACAAAGCTTTTGAAACCTTCTTGAAAAAAAGTTACGGAGGAAGCACCATCAACACGGACCGGGAAGCTCTGCTGTCTGACACGGTAGAGTGCAGGGCTCTTGTCTGATCCAAATAACAAGGGTTAGATGGAGCTAACTTTTCTGTTCTCAGTGAGGCCAGAAATATAACTTTATCGATTTGATTTTTTTCACTTTTGGAGTGCGATTTGTAACAACGACATTTGAAAAGTCACATAATTCGTTTCTCCTCTAGCCTTTCCAGTTACGAGCACCAAATCGTCTTTAATTCTTTTTCTGATAACCTGAATTGAAGTGACAACATCTTGTATAGTAGATAAGAAAAAAAACCACAGAACTATAAACATCTGTTTCCTGCTTTTTTGCTTTCTGGTGGAGCTTATTAAATCCAAACTGAAGCGTTTTCAATCACATTAGAAAACAGCCCCCTCTTGTGATGGAAAAGCGGTTTGTGTAACGTGCGTACAGGATGATGAAATAACAGGGAAACTCCAGCACAGATGGAGTGAGGGCAAAACTAGTACCCAATCAAAAAATTCCATTATACTATTCTCAAAATTGCTCATTTTGCATGGTTTCATTCATAACTGTCTTGTGACATAGATATTTTTAAAGATTTCAAAGTTCTGTTCTCTTTAGTGAAAGCAGTAAATCAGTTGCATTGCTGAAACATCCCTTTTTACTCCCATTCACCTCTTCTGTTTGATTTCTCTGTTTGGAAGTACAGTAATGCAGAGAAGCTCTCTGCCGTAATTTCATTTGCTTCCACATCCATACTCATTTTCACCCACCCATGCTTTAGTTTCTTAATGTTAGATTATAAGCTTTCTGGGGCAAGGATTGTTTTACTGCACACTTATACAGTGCCTGGACCAGTGAGGACCTGAATTAGTTATTTCACACCCTGTTCACCAGCATCATTTTCATCCCACTTCTGCTGTATTGACAGTAGGACTCGAGGAGCTTTGTGGTCAGCAAATCAATGAATTCATCCAGCTGAAAACTAACCTGACCTCCCAAAAAAAGAGAAAAAAAAAATCAAATTATGAATATGAGAAACAAATGATGGGACTCTTAGTCACAGCCCACTTCCTCCCATTTCTTATCTGCTGCCAAGACGATCGTGCCCAGCGGCGTGATACCTTGCACAGAGACTTCTAAAAATATCCAGCTTGTCTTGGACTTCTCTCATGTCATTGCTGAGCTATTCACTTCCGCGAAAGGAATTCGTTTGCTCTGCTTTAGGACTCAGCTAGACTTTTTTTTCCCTGTTTCCAGATTCACGTGAACTTTAAGGCTTTGGTGTGTCATATGTATGTGTTCCTTACGTGCGTCATATTGTAAGGAACTTTGGCACTTAAAACTGCACAAGAGAGACAGGCGGTTCCCCAACAGTTAGCAATAACAAGTGTTCAAAATTTTAAATAGTTAACACTCATGACTAACGACATAAACCTCACAGAACATTAGATGCTATGACTATTGTTTGCTCTGTATAAAGCTCCAGCTGTGTTACTAACTTTCACAGGAGAGGCTGACCCACATCATATATATCTGCTTACTTGACACAGACTCTTCTCAATAGTATTTATTGAACTTGTTACAAAAACCAGATTTGTGGTTTGTAATCTGAAGTGAACATAGCTTGCTCGTGTCACATGTTTAAACACATCATTCAGCCACAAAATAAACCACACCCTGCAAGACCATACTTTCACTGTTGGGACACAAAACTATTCCACTGATTGAAGTAAGTTCTCACTGTCACAGCAAAATGTGACTGTTCTGTAGTTAAGTGACTTCATGTTTCCTTTCTGTGAGTTCCACCTGCTGAGTTTCATTTTGAATTTCCCCTATTGGAGGCACTCCAAACCTCACCAGTCCTGGACTTCAGTTTTGTCTCGTATACAACACCCAAAACCGCATTATTTCATGCGGTTATAAAGGCTTCTCCCAGAACAGCTCAAAATTAAGAGGAAAATGACAAGAAATCCTATGGCCCTCCTCTGTGGGAACAGAGATTTCCATCCTTTCGGCCAAGGAAGTCCAAGAGGCTCTTGCTGCAGAGCCATTACTTAGGATGTCTACACCTCGTCGATGCCACCGCTTCAGAGCTGCGAGCAGCCGTTGTCAACAGTCTAGTGGCTGCTCTGAGTGACTCACACACCATGTGAAAAAAAAAATAAAAAAAAAAAAATAAATTTGATGTCACAGGACCTACTTCTCTTTTACACCAAAAAGCAGAATGGAGTACATCTGTAATTTAAGGCTAAGTAAGAACATTGTGACCTGATGACAAAGTCAGTAAGAGGAAGCCCCATCGGCGTGCCCCAGTTCGGTAACCCCAAAGGGTTTTGCTGATGGCGAGAGAATCGCATGATCCCATCCTAAAATTGGGGTGGATTTTAATTGTTTATGGCTCTGTACTTTATAATACACTAGTTTGTGCTTTAAGGTAGTAGTAGTTGCAAGCAAGTTGATCTTGGACTACAGGTAGGCCTAGACCTAGCTAAAGTTTCAGGCTACACAAAGGGAGCAATTAAGTCTCTTTATGGAGACAAGGGAAGTAACTGCCCAAGGCAGCTGGCTGTAGAGTAGAGTAGGGCTAGAATTAAACCACACATCCTGAGAGGTTTCCATATAACTAATGTAAAGATTGGGAACATGGGGACTGTTTCGCAGACTGCATCCTGGAAACAGGAGACAGCTAGAATATCAGCAGACAGTGAGAAAAACACGTATGAGACTTGTCCTGAAGGGCTAGACAGACAAACCTGTAGAGAAAAAGGAATTGCTTGAAAGAAAGACTTTGAAACCGTGTGAAAAGAAATTGCCAGCACTTGCCTGTTTCTACTCTGATCTGGAAAACAAGGATGTGCTTGCACTTTTGTAACTAATTATCTTGGATCAGGCCTGATTTGTGTAGTACACTTCTCCCACCACGACAGTCAAGGCTTCAAATCCTAAATAACTGCTCTGTGGCAACAAACCAGTTTATTTCAATAATTAAAAAATATTGTAACTTTTTTTTCTCTCACAGGTATCTCAGATGAATTCATAACTCCCATGTTTAATTTTTATAAAAGCATTGGAGAGCTGAAGATGACACAGGAAGAATATGCGCTGCTCACAGCCATAGTTATCCTGTCTCCAGGTAACTTCTAATCCAGAATTCAATATTAGTGGTTTTGGAAAGAAAGTGTGAGGAGTGTGACCAAAGACTTGTAAAAACTTACATTCTACAAAGAGTAAGTGTGCATATATGCTTATTCAGTATATTCAGTTGTTAAACCAGAAAACAAGCACACAAATCCAAACTCCAAATGTCCTGCTACGCTGTCTGGTTTTGCATACAAGGAAAAAAAATGCCTAAATACCCTGCTTAAAAAAACTACTGGTGTGTCTTCACTGCTCAGCATGACAGGCTTCTTCAGAAAATCCCAGATGTGGTTACATGCACATCACTACAGACTTTTGTGGAATGTCACATTTTTTAGAGGAACACTGCTAACTTAGAATAGAGAATGGGAATGAAAGTTTTCAGCCTTTATTGAACAAACACCAGCTGCCAAGAGCAGAAGGACAGTAAGCAGCAAGTTGCTCTCTCAACTATGAAGTGTTGGAAACTGCCCTTTCAGAAGGATCGGCACAATAGCGTCTCAGCCCTGAGAGCTCAGCTTTGCTGTAAAAACTAATTCTTTAACAACACAAAACTAACCAGCTCTACCTAACAAAATACAGAGAAATTGTATGGCACCTCAAACAAACAGACTATCATAGGAATGGGAGAAGCCTGATGCTTCAGGACAAAAGACAGACACTGAGGTTTCCAAATCAGGTTTAATGGAAGGTGAAGCAATTCCATTGCTCTTTGAAACAGTGTGGCTCAGGAAATTTTTTTACACCAAAAATTTCAGTGACAAAAAACCCCATCCTCCTCTTTTCCTCCCTCTCCAAACACCCAAACACATACTTCCATATGAACAGAGTAAAAAGACAAGTATTTTCTAGCAAAGAAATTTCATCTGAGGGTGAAGATGTTTGATTTCTCCCTGGTGACCTGCATGTACGCTCTTCTCTACTGGCCAAATTCCCCAGTCATAGTACACCTCCAGGTACTCGTGCCATGCTGCTCAGTTGTTGCAATGCATCGCAGGATGTACTCAGGTGCAGAACTGCACTGCAACATGACGATACAAACCCAGAGAAACATTTTCAAGTTAAAACTCTTCAGTTTTTTAAAAAGTTGAAAGTTTTCCCTAGCTAGAAGTGGGAAGCTTACATGAAAACCCCAAACCAAAACCACAATGTTAAGCATTTTTATTCCCTCTTAATCTGAAAATAAATATTCTTGGTAGGTGTGAACATCAGTGCCCAGTGTAAATATTTGAATATTTTTATAATAATTTATCAGTGTAAATATTTACTTTGTATATTGCTAATTACTACTTTTCTTTTAAAACCATAACCAGATCGACAATACATAAAGGACAGAGAGTCCGTGGAAAGGCTTCAAGAACCCCTGCTGGATATTCTACAAAAAATCTGCAAACTTCACCACCCAGATAACCCTCAACACTTTGCATGTCTTCTGGGCCGCCTTACAGAATTACGGACATTTAACCATCATCACGCAGAGATGCTGATGTCATGGAGAGTGAATGATCACAAATTCACACCTCTTCTCTGTGAGATCTGGGATGTGCAGTGATGGATACGTTTTATTTTATTTTAGGAGAAATATCTTTTTAAAGGACCACATAGCATTTATTTTCATAGAAAAATATCCCACAGTACATTAAATTTTCTTTACTGCATTTTTATAGGAACATGCCATGGGTTCATAAAAGTCATTTTGTTCACTATACACAGAATATTGTATAGCTATCAGATCTTCACACGAGTATAACTTTCTCTGTATTTATGTTCTCTGATCAGAAAGAGTCCACCCGCTCCTCAGAGGAACCCTGTTAATTCCTGCTGCAACAAAGCTGATTGCAGCTACAGTTCCTCTTGAAGAAATGGGGAAATGCAGGTTTCCATTTGTATTTTTTCACTGCAGCATTTTCCTGCTTGGCCTCCATGAAGGAATATATTCCAGATATTTACGGTAATAAACCAGCTGAGATGGTCACGCCACCACAGTCATTTTCTGTTCAACTGTGAAACGCGTTCACGTAAGAGCAAGATGTTTCTTCAGAAGGCGAAAAATTACGTAATGGAGAACAGCCACACGCACACATGACCACTTCTCGTGATACAGACATGTAACTTCATTTGCGTTATTATTTCGAAGTAAAAACTATACAGTATCTACACTCTGTGGAAGCGTATCCCGGGTCATTTCGCTTTACGACCTCGCCGGTGCTCGGCGGCTCTCGGAGACCACCGCCACCGTCCCCGAGACAGGCAAGGCGGTCTGTCCGGGGTGGGCTGGGGTGGGCTCCCTGACGCCACGAGGGGCTGCAGGGCAGGCTGGGTGCTTTCCTTCTGCCCGGGGTCCGCTCCCAGCAAGGTGAAACCAGACAGGACCGGGACACCGCTGTGCCCCGGGTGCTTCACCTCCCAACAGCGGCCCAGCCGGGGAAAGGCATCGGGCGCAGACATGGCTCTTGGCCCTGCTGCTAAAAGGCCTCTCTTCGGCCCCTGAGCCCCCTCGGTGCGACAGCCGCTTCCCCGTCCTCCCAGCACCCTGCTCCCACCGCCCCAGGGAAGCAGAACGGCTTTCCAAAGCGCTCAGTGTCCCACTGAGGGGGAACATCCCTGAGGGAAGCCCGGGCGGGCGGCTCCTCTCCACACAACCCGGGCGATCGCGGCGGGAAGAGAGGACGGAGGGGGCGGCCCCGCCCCTCGGGCGCTGATTGGTCCTTTCGAACGGAGCGGCCGGCGCGGGGCGAGTGGGGGCGCCCTGGTGCTCGGCGCCGGGTGGAGCGCGGCGCGCAGCGGCGGCGGGCGGTGAGTGAGTACGGCGGGGCGCGGTGAGTGCGGCGGGGCGCGGTGAGTGAGTGCCGCGGGGCTTCCCCCGCACCGGGGGCGGTGTGCTGGTACCCCGGACCCGGGCCGGGAGCCGGCCCGCGGGGAAGATGAGGGGCGCCCGAGCCGTGGAGAAGCGCGGGCGCGGCTGTAAGGGTCGGTGCGGAGTCGCGGCGTTCGGTCGGTTACGCTCGTCTGTAGGGGCGAGCGCTGTAAAACGGGTTTGAGCCTCGCAGGTCGCGGGGATAAAGGCCGGTCTGGGGTTTAAGCGCGTTCCTGGGACCGGCTGGGTGCCCGTTTCGGGGGGCGGCAGCTCCCACCCGGCGCGGTTTAGCCTCTCTGGTACGGGTGTTGGAAGCGAAGTGCCGGGAAACTCCCCCTGGGGAAGGGAGAGGGGAAGGGTTTTTTGCATAACAGCCTTCAAACCAGTCTCTCCTGTGCCTCACGCAAGCGTTTGAGGATGCGGTGCTGTTTTTGTAGGAGATTTGCCCTAGTGCTCTCGGCTAAAATACTCGTTCGTATTGCTCAGTAAGCCGAAAAAACGTCTGGCTCCTTTCTTTGCCCGAAAGCTGGCTGTATTCCAGGGATGCTGTGTGTCACCTTTGGCATAGTATCAGATCAAGACATGGGAAAAAGTACATGTATACCTTTAGGACCTGTAAGGCATAGCTGGCCCGTGCATTCGTAATTCTAAATGCACTGGGTGGATCTTTCACAATAGGACAGGGGTTTATATTCAAGTCATAACAAACTCCTCCCGCCTGTGGCCGGCCTGCTGCCTGAGCGCCGAGCGATGCTCCCCTCAGCGCGGCGTTGCTGGAAGAAGCGTGGGGTGGCAACGGGAGGGCAGAGTTTGTGAACGTGAGCGAGCCGCCGGGCTAACGCGTGCGGTGTTAACCGGCCTCTCCCCAGACTGGATGCTCCTGTGGTAAAGGAGCTGTCGGCACGTCTCCTGCGGAGATGCCAGCTCTTGGGATGGAGTGCTCCTCCCTGATTTCGGGTGGGTTTTTCTGCCCGACAGGGGAACCTTTGCCGCCCTTTGGAAGGGGCTCGCGGGCTCGCGAGAGGTGCAGAAAGGCAGTCCCCGAGGAGAGCGGTCGGCGAGCCTTGATGTAAGGAGTTGGTTGCCACCTTGAAGCCCATCACCTTGGACTGACCAGTCTGGTTCTTTCTCTTTTGTGCCTCTGAGGCCTCCCCAGGGAAGCAGAGCACCTGCTGACTCAGTAATGCAACAAAAGGGCTCTGTAATTGCTGTAGTGACGGAGACAGCAGCGCCCTGTGGATGTCTCTTCTTGTGCCTACCTCTTCTCTTCTGCGTGTTAGGATATGTGTACCAAAAAAAATCTTGGCTATACTGTGGTAGGTTTCAACAGATACTGACTTGACAGCTTCTTTCATTTCGGAGTGCTCAAAACCGTCGGTCTCGGTAGGTACTGTCAAGACTAATCTACAGTTTCCAGCTGTTCTGGGTTAGTCTGTTGTGACTGCCTTTGGGTGTTGATGGAATAGAAGATGATGTGTTATATATCTTAAATACAGGGTGAAGATGTAAAAGTGTTTCTACCCAAGGTTTCTTTAATGAGTCTGTGAACCCAAGGCTTTTTAATGAGTCTGTGAATCCCTTTAGGTTCTACTTAAGCCAGGTTAATGGCCACTTCATCTATGTTTTAGGTATCTGTGGAGTTGTGGATCTTGTTTGTTTGTTTGTTGCTTTGTAAACTGTGCAGTCAAGTAAAATGGGTCTTGGACTCGGTTCATCTCGTGCTACAGTACGGCTTGTAATTAGTGTAGCGTGTCTTGCTGGTTGGGCCCCAGTGAATGATCTGTAAACCCCAATACAACTGATAGTAAGCAGGCTATCTCGTGTAGCATCTAAGAGCGTGTGCTTGGCACCCTGAAGTATTTGCGTAAAGTGCTTTAGTATTTGCTGACTTTGCTGTTTCTCAGATGCCTGGGGGCACGGTGGCGGGCATCTCTCCGGAGAGCAGAGGCAGACTATGGTCTCGCGAGGCTGTCCTGTGCGGGTGAGGTGTGGGATGTGTCTGCACCCCCTTTCCTGAGACATGCTTGTCCCTACACCACGTGTCGGTAGATAGGTACGTTTTTCTCGCCTCTTTCCTGACATTGATCCATAGCTCTGGTCCTTTATGGGAGGTTGGACAGTTGGCCAGCCGAAGGCAGCTCCTGCCTTCCCCAATACATCATTTGAGGCTGACCGCCCGTCTGGCAGTAAATCGGTGTCTGCTTTCTGGTGCTTCCCCTGTTTTAGGGGGTAGAAGCGGGTAGAGAGCCCTCCCAGGGACCTTGGGGATATCAGCTGGCCTGGAGATGGGAATGGCATGGCCTGAGGCTGTGCACGGGACACGATACTGTCCATTTTCATTCCGGGGTCTTTTCTTTCACGACTGATCCCTGAACACCAAATACCTGTTGAATGAAGGTGAGTTGATAAAACTGGCAGGTGTAGAAACTGATTCGGTTCTAGCTGGAGCTGCCTGAATTCAGTATCAAATACTTGCTTCATTATGTACAGCTTTTTGATGCAGGGAACCCAGCTGGTTTTAGAAGTCAGATTTGGTTATGACTCTACCTGGTACTGCCGTATCTGCCTCACCACAGCACCTTCTGCACCTTTGCAGGCTGACGACTTGAAGGTGCCAGACTTCATCCCGCGCCTCTCCCTGTAAGTGATAAGGCTACATTAATCTGTATTCCCTGCGATCTCAAAGCTGGACTGTTTGGGATCTGAAAATGGGTAATTGTTACTATATTAATTTCTCAACTCAAAACTCATGCAGGGTAGTCTGTATCGTCAGAGGGGTTTTTGTTAAGTGTTATTTAGATGCCCTGGCAGTGAGCGAAGCTGTTTGACTTTCTAGAGAGCTCTTTGGCATATGAGCTTACAAAATAACTTGTTTTAGAAGAGCAGGCCCTTCAAGTTCAAATGCCACAATTTTCCCCAATTTTTTTTTATTTTTATTTTTCCTTTTTTTTAAGACTAGTTTTTGTTAGGCATGCCACAAAACTGCAGATGCTGAGCATTCTTGTGATAGCTGTTGTGTGAATATTTTGCTTTGTTCGTGTTTTGAGTCCTCCCTGTGAATTAGGCTGCCTTTTGTTTTCCCTTGGCAGTTAGTATGCTAGAGCTCTTGTTAGCCTATATGGAGCTCCTTATTTTAATGAGACCAACTTCTCTACTGGCTGTTCTGCTGTTTTATTTATTTTTTTTTAATCAATGAAGCCTCTTACTGCAACTCTCTTGAGACAATAGCTTTCTTATGCTAAAGGAAAATGTATTCCCCTGGACAAAGCTGTGGGAAGCATAACATACTCATTAGTAATGCTTGGTATATACACTGCCCTTCCCTTGTTCATTCATAGAAGGAAAAATGACATCAAGGAGACGATGCCTCCTCTTTCTTTTTTTTTTTTTTCCCCTAGAAATAAAAGGAGGGGGAAAGATATCACTTGGAGTGTCTCTGGTAACGTTTGAGAAGTGCTAGCAGTCCTGGTACAAGGAAGTGGCTTCAGCCCAAAAACAAACTGGTTGCTTATTTGCTGGTCATAGAGGTAAGTTGGTTGAAATGCCTGACATGTGTGGCCCTATGTAGTGTGGGAGGGAAAAATGGGGAGGAAACGGCACCGTTCTGCTTTCTGGGTAAGAGGAAGGGGGAGAATTTTTATGAGAACTGGGTCTTCTGTGATGGGCTGTTTGGCCTTTTGTGTAGGAAGGCCAGGTTGTGCAACAGATGGAGGAGGAGAGAAGAATGCCATCTACGTATAAAGCTTAAACATCTGGGACAGGAGAGGGAAGTTATTTATTTTTAAAGGAAAACAGATGAGTTAAAACTGTCTGACAATGTCTGCAATCTGGTTTCCAGCTTAATCAGATGAAGTTTTATTGCAGTTATTAAGTAACGGAGCAAGAAAGTTGTTTTTGATTGGCTTTAAGACACAGATAGATACATTTTAGGTTGTAATGCCCTCCACTATCACTGTGGAGACTTATGCTAAGAAAATTCCTTCTGGTACGTGTACGCAGCTAACCTGGTAATAACTGCGCATCTCTAGACCTGGAGCCTGCATGGAGAGACGTAGTGATGCCCAGCCGCGTGTAGAGTTTGTGCTGGTTTTTCCCATAATTGAAAGCATTGCAGGAAAATACTGTGTTGGCTTCAGGAGAGAAAGGGTTGACCAGGTTTCCACTAAAACTTTCCTTAAGGATTGTTTTGCCAGGGAATTGTCCTGATAACCATATTGCTGGAATAGTTTGCAGCATTCTCTTGAAGCCATAGGTGTGTGCTAGCTGCCTGGCAAGTCAAAATCCCAACAGAAATTAATAAAAACATTGATTTCTGTCATGTATCTATGCAAGAAGAAATCTCATTCTTCAAAATTATTTCCTTGCTTTAAGATTTTCATAATCCTCAAAGTATTTAATGTAAACTCAGGATGCATATGTCTGTATGCATGCATGTACAAGATACACTTGTGATAGCTTAGAAGGAAAGGGTGAATGCCAACATTGTTAAATCCAAGAATGTTTTGAAGTATATATATTTCTCTTTGGCAAAGTAAATGCCTTGCAGCTCCTTAAAATCATGCAAACCTTTGAGTATTATTTATGCATACGAAGTTAGTTGCTACTTTGTGCTGTAATAACTGCTGCTTTACTTAAGGGCAGAGAACTGAAGTTGACTGAATACTGGATCAAAACCTGAGCTGCTACGGTACTTCCCTCTTTCCCCCTCCATTCCCAATTCAACTTGTTCTTATTTTTCCAGAACAGCACTGGTGGGTTTTTCTTGGGATTTTCATGAAAGCAGGAGGGATGGTATTAATAATTCTCTTCTCTTTCCCCAGGGGGAGAAACTAATGTAAATGCAGGTGACCATGCAGAATGCAGTTCAGGTAAATGCCTTTGGTAATGTTTGATTGCTCTGTAATACTTTTTTTTTTTTTTTTTTTAATACAAAAATCTACCCTGAAGCAGATGATATGCTAGAATCCCCAGAGTTAAAATCCCCCTCTAGTTAAAAAAAAAAAAAAAAGTAATAGTTTTCTCATTTTACAAATGGAGCAATGTGACAAGATAGATAACCCAGTGTTAGACCAGGCAGGTTATCCTTTCTCTTTCTAAGCACTATTACCTAAGAAGGTTTTGAAGTCAAAGGCTGAGATTATTTAAAAACTTGCTTGATGATTAAAAGGTGTTTTTAAAACCCCTATGTTCTAGTTAATCACTTAAATATAAATAAATGTACTTTACAAGCAGACATACTTCCTGATCTGAAAGCAAGTAGTTAAGAATACCAGAGGGACTCATTCTCTTTGGGGATTTTGTAAATGAAATTTCAGTGTGGTCCTTTTCTTGAAATGTAACGGTACCTCTCAGTTTCAAAATAAGCAATCCTTAAGAGAAATGCTAAGGATTCATGTTCATGAAGTGTGTTATGTTGTTGCATGGGAATATGTTTCCCCTTTTAACAGCATCATTTTAATGATTTAAACACAAAATGCTTGTGAAATGTTTGATCAGAGAAATCAGTAGTCTGTAGTAATTTATATGATAAACTGCAGATTTTGTTACTTAAAACGTGCTGAGGAAGAAAACCCCACACATTTAATGCATTTTTTTCTGTATTTAATATTCAGGAAAATAGGTAGTTTTAAATCCAAAGAAGTCAGGAAAACGAAAGTAGTAGTACTTCTGATACGGGAGTTACTACCGAGAGCTGCCCCGTTGGTGATGACCGTTGTGTTGGTTTGGTGTATCTGAAGAGGAACAAACACTTACCCTTTGAATAATAGATCTTTAGCACAGTTCAGCACGGCAGGTTTTCGTCATCTGACTGCAAATATTAGAGCTCGCCCTCTTCGGCGTTCTGGAATCTTCTGCAGGTGTGGTTTGGAGACGACCTTCCCGTAAGTCCCCGGAGTCCCCTGACGCCCAGGCACGGGCCGGGTTTGGCGGACGTGTGCCTGTACGACCAGTGGATATCTGTGCGGCATGAAGCAACTCTGGTGCCGATGCAAGAAGATCTGTCCATCTGGCTGTCTGGCTTGCTGGGTGAGGTTAAAAATAGATCACTGCCTAATAAATTTCAAGGCGCTTTCCAATATTCCAGTCAGTACTGACACTGAATATCTATAATACTATTAAGATCTGGTGTATTTGAGCCTGAATGACTAGGAGAATCGCATTAAAATGCGTGCTTTGGTTTCAGGTTTTTATTAGCTGCCACCTCTTAGAGGTGGGATGATTAATCGGTCTAATTTATATTTCTGAATCTTGTTAGTCTAATTAAAATCTAATTAAGGGGATATTTGATTTTATTTACTTATATTTCTACTAATTTTCAGTCTTTAACACTGTAGTAAATTACGTGATGAATAGAATGCTGATTGAGTTGCCTCTAAGTTCACATGAAACTTCTTTACCTGCTGTGGAGTAACTCTAATACTGACCTTCTTTTTTTAGGAATAGAAATCAAAGCAGAACAACTGCTAGAAGAACTCGATAATGGGGTATTACTCTGCCAATTGGTTGGTGTTCTTCAAAACACAATTAAAAAATGTTGTAGCTCAAATAACTTAAGGGTGAGTCATATTGTGATTTTTAATACATATATAAAGTCTTTAATGGTAAGTAGTAGTAAAAGGAAGGCAGGTGAGTGAGGCTTCCCGAAGCGGCATTCCGTGTGCTGTGTATCCAGAGACGGATTAACAAGTCTGGCGTTATAGGTGGATAAACTGTCCTTTCGCAACAAATGACTTATGCACTTTGTTAGTCAAATCCTAATGTCCTTACTAGTTTTTTAGTTTGATTTCAGTAGAAGTCTTGCCAGAGGAAGATCTAGTCCAAGTCTGGAGTTTATTCCCCTGATAATGTCAGTGTGGGTTGGACAAGACATCCTTGGGCACTTGGTGGAATGTTTTGTTCCAGCAACTGGTGGCTAAACTCTAGTATATAGGTTAGCCATGAAAATACCCATATTGAGATGTACCTGGAGATGGGCTTCAGTGTTTTAGGAACCAAGGCTGAGCTGAAACATGAATCTCAAGCAACTTGCAATCTGTGTTTGTACAATGAAAAATAGTGATGTGTCACTTTGGAGTATAAAACCATGTAAGGCTGGTGCAGGTAGCATGTGTTCAATGCGCAGGTACCCAGTACAGCTACAGCAACACTTGGATTTGTCAAATAGTAGATCACCAGCTAATGTGCCTTAATTGGTAGTGCTTCCCTTGGGGGCAGGAGGAACTGTTTCACCATATCCAGACCTTTTTTTTTGTGTGTGTGTGTTTACCTTCTACTGTTTTATCTAGTAAACCAGTAGTTTTAAATAATGGATATTTACTGGTAAGTAATACAATAACTAATATTAGAATTATTATTAACTGAGGGTGGGACAAGACAGCAGTGTTAGGATGCCAAATGGTATTTATATAAATGCTGCAGATCCTTAGGGGTTTTTTTAAGGAGGACAAGATGCCCAACTTGTGTACCTTTGGACTGTTTGTTTAGTTTTGAAGATACCAGTTTAAAAACAAAGAAAGTACTGAATTGTTTTAAAGGAAACTGCCTTTTGCTTCCTTTTGATTCCCTCTGCTTTCTAGAATGGGCTCTAAAATGTTGAAATCTGGCAGCCAAGTACAATTTAGTTGATTTGAGGTTCTCTCTCTGCGCTTATTCTACTGCTGTGAACAGAGCTTGGGAGCGAGGAATAACTGTGTAGACCTCTGAAACCACCACTAAGACTTTTAGCCCAGCATATGGGGAAATGGGGAAGCAACTGTCCATAGCAGCTTTGGGAGAGGCCACAGAGCTAAGGATTATTCACTCAGTGACACAAAATAGTTACTAACCACTGTTTCTGTGCTCTGAATTCACAGTTTATTTTCCTTTGCAAATATGCTTTGAAATCTGTTGGCAATGTTGATGTGCACAATGTACTTTTTGTTTTCTTCCCTTGCCAGAATTTTCCTATGAGAAAAGTTCCGTGTAAGAAGGATGCTCCATCAGGATCTTTTTTTGCCAGAGATAATACAGCCAACTTTCTTAACTGGTGTAGGGCCATTGGAGTTGATGAGACTTACCTCTTTGAATCTGAAGGTTTAGGTAAATCTAGCTTTTTGTAAGCTTTGCTTTGATCTGTATGTGGCTAACTACCCGGTCAGGGAGATCTCTCGTGTTTAGTCTTTTGAAACCTTTGTCACGACTATGCCTGTCTCTTCCAAGCTATTAATGCTTTTATTTATTTTAAGGCAGCGTTCAAGTAAAAGCCTTGACAAATCAGTTCAGTGACTTCTCTACCTTGCGTGATGCTTTTCCAAACTTCTAAAAGTTGCCATGCGGGATGAAGAGGGGAGTGACAGCTGGGCAGCAAACTCACAAGTTTTTCCTTCAGTAAAAAGGCCTGCTGAGAAACAGAGGAGAAAAGCGTGGTTTTGCTTTCCCTGTGCGGGAAGACCACAGGGCCATGGAGTCAACTCACAATAAGATCCTTTATTTGGTATTAGAGCTCATTCTTGTTGCAGAAAGCCCTCAGAATAATGCATTCATGACTGCTAAATTTGGTCACTACATCAGGGCGTTGTGCCTGAAGTGGCAACAGTCTGTTGGTAATTAACATTTACTTCAGGACCTACTTGACATGACTCTAAACCATTTGTGTTTTCCCATTTAATAAGATAGTTATAAAAATAAATATTGCCAACTGTGTGTATGCCTGCCCCAGTGCACAGTCTGTCCTTCATAACAAACAGCTTCTAGACTGATACTTCCAGATGGAATAAAATTTTTTTGATGGCTAATTAAGAGGAATTGTGCTTTCATCGCGTGGTAAATAATGAAATGCTCTTCTACCAGCTATTATGTCAGTAAAAAATAATTAATGCAAACCTTTCTGTGGCAAGCCAAATACTGTTTTGTTTTGGTTTTTTTTTAAAAAAAAAAGGCAAAATATCTGCCTGTCAGCAGAATAGCAAAAAAATTGCGAAGTACCTTTGTTTTCCATAATCAAATGAATTCATCGCAATATCTACTAGATTTTCTTGAAGTCTTTGTGCCATTTAATGCTATTTACATGGGAGGCACTGTTTTCATTAACTGCTTTACTTTCAAGCTCTTCTTCCTGCTAGTTGGACTGCCCATGCTTTCTCTACTGGATAAGTCATCTTTTAAAATAATTGAGAAAACATCCTTATTTGCATCTGTCTCATTCTGATTAAACTAGTGAGTGTATCTTTTTTCAGTGCCATGAAATACAGATAAGTAAGAGAACTGAGCTATAAGAAAATTAGTTTTAGTATTTTTTTCAGTTCAACTTGTATGAATTGCATTGCTTAAACATCTTTGTTCCTGTGAGTGGATGGGTAACTAGAACCTGTTTAGCTTCCCTGAGATAAGCAGACAGGATTTCCTAATGCTGTGGCTTTTGCTCGTAGCCAAAGAAGTGTTTTGAAGTCTGATTGTAACTCTTGACACAAGCTTGCTTTATGGCATAAATATCTTCTGTGAGCCTTTTTGGCAGTTGAAATGAGCAGACTTGCAGCCTCCTTGATGAAACATTCTTTCCACTGATGTTCTCCATCAAACTTTCAAGCCATTCTTTATGAATGAAATAAGGGAAAGACAATTCGACAATTGTCTTTTCCCTATCAGATACATATAGCAACACCTGAAAAGTGTGGATGGCTGTGAAGGAAATAAAGTGGCTCCTGAGACAGCAGAAAGGGAGAGTAGCCATCATGGGATGCCCTTTGACATCAAGCCAAAACAAATGTCTTGGTCTCTGCTAGGGGTATATTTGGATTTTTCTCTTCTGGATTCAGGCAAATTATACCCCTTCTGTTACAGGTGACAAACACACGCACAAAAAAGGGATTAAATGACGTCTAGTACCTTTTAGATTATGGCTGTGTCGACTTTCTATTCTAGATTTACCCTTCATAATCAGATCTTTTAAAAAATAGACTTACAAACTGGAGTAGATGATGTAAACAAGAACATCTGACTTCATACTCAGCTTATACTTTAGGAAACACTTCAGTCTTATTTAAAGCAAAGTCGTTTTAAATATCAAATTGAACATCAGAAGGATGTTAGATTTCATCTCTAAACATAGAGCTGGCTCATTAGGTTTCTCTTCAGAGTGAATTTCCAGTTTCTACTGAATGTTGTTACTGCAGGGTGTGAAGAAAGCCAGACTTGTTCATATAAATGTTACATCATATGAAAATTCTATCTACAGCTTTTCCTATTTCTTATACTTGATGGTGGTGGGGGAAAGAACAGTGTCTTGTGTGTGGGTTGAGGGGAGATGAATGACCTTTCTCCCAGCCTTCGGTTTCTGAGTTATTAGGCAGTATTCCTAGTTGGCTAAGAAAGCACAGGTATGGCTTGTTTTCTAAAACTTTCATACAACTGTTCTTAGAACGTGTTGAAAGCATTTCAATTTTGAGGCTTGTGTGGGGACAGAGGAGGAAGTAGTTGCTTATGCGTGAGATTTTACACTATTTTCTTTCTCTGTTCATGGCCTTGTTTCTTTTTCCTTTTCCTTGCACACCTAAAGATGGAAGTTTCAAGAAGCCAAAACAGACATTGTTTTCCTTCTGCCTCTTCCATTCTTCATTGCGGCAGTAGAAATAATTGAATGTTTTCATTTCAAAGTTGTCAAGCAAACCCAGAAGACTTGTGACAGTCATCTTCACGCTGTTTGGCTATCAGAGTGTTTGTCTCTTAAACCAACGTCATTCTCACCACCTCCTTTCGGTCAGGGGTTTTGACGATCCTTCTCAGATACGGCCTCACAAAGATAGCCAGTTCTGCAGAAAAGCTCTGGGTGGATGGGGCAGGAGGGGGGGCTGAGAGGGAGAGGTATAGCATGGGGTAGGGCAGCTGCCACTGGCGAAGTGGTGTCGTCTCGTGGAACTGGGTGAATCTGCCATATGGATGGACCCTGCTGGCACCCGGAACTTTTACAGTGAGAAGAAAAAAGATCTGTTGCTTGCTGAAATGGTAACAATCACCCGGATTATTCTTTGGCAGCCAAGGGTGTAAACCACTTGTGCTGACTGGCTGCATAGCAATCCACTTGTCACCTAGTTCCCTTGCAGCGTTTTTTCCTACGGTTTTTCACCTGCAGAGTGTGTGTGCCTATCTGTGTCTGCATGCACGAGCATGAACAGATGGAGTATATTCTCCTATTTGCAGTTGTTAAATGCTTTTCATCTTTAAGACTGCAATAATGTATTTGGAGATAGGGACGGGAAAACTCTCAGATCTCTTTCTTTCCGGTTCATATCGAGAAGGAACAGCATAAAACCAAATAATGTGTATTTCTCTTAAGAGATAGAGAAGAGTATGATTTCAGGAGTGCCAGGATGGGTTTAAACACTTTATGGAATGGAAAATTAGATTTGGAAAGCATATAGAGTTTTATTCATGATAATGTAGCTTGCCTCTGGGTAGAATGATGGCAAAGTTATAGTCCTCTCTTCCTTGTCTCTGTACCTAATTGCACAGGCCTCCCCACAGTAGAGTATGAGCTGTAATTCCCTCTTATTCTCTTCCCATTTAGTGTTGCACAAGGATCCAAGACAAGTCTATCTTTGTCTGTTGGAAATTGGGCGCATTGTATCCAGGTATGTGATCCGCACATGCTCCTAACAAGAAGTTGAAGAACACATTCTGTTAAGTAAAAACTAAGACAAAGTTAAGACAATCTGCAGTCATTAAGTGCAACACAGTAGATGTTAATTCCACACAGAAAGTAATGAGTAGCTTTTCTAGGACCATTGTACAATAGGAGTATTTTTTCAAATATTTATCAGACTCTTTTCATGGAGAGGTGCTGATCCACACTGCTTTTTATAGCTGTATGTTTAAATGCTACATTCAGCTTATAGGTATGTGTGCATCTTGGAAGAACTCACTGAACATTAAATACAGTTTTAAGGTCTTTATTTTTTAAGCTTTTTAGCAGGTATCTATCATTCTCTGAATTTAGACTTTTAATTTATTTCTAGTGCAGAGCAGGAAGCTTTAAGATAGCTTATCTAAATTGGATGTGACCTAAATTGTGTAGTTTTGACAATATTTTTACTGCTGAGAAGGCAGTAATGTACTAGAGAATGGTAGTTCTAAGACCACCTTAGGGAGGGTTTCTACTAGAAACTCAGAGCTGCTCCTTCTCTTTGGATTATCAAGGCAGTTATTCCTACAACTGATTTAGTGCTGTTCCCTGTCAGTCAAGCCGCTCAGAATTTTGCATGTTTATCATCATCTGTTTCTTCTTGTTTTCTTTAGGAAATTAGCAATTAAACTCTCTACTTTTGTATTTGAGGTATGGAGTTGAACCTCCTGTACTAGTAAAACTAGAGAAGGAAATTGAGCTAGAAGAAACACTGCTGATGACCTCTGGACCACCATCACCTATTAGCACAGCAAAGTCATGTTGTCACCATGGGGAGCTAGATGAGGCAGTAAGTACTACTTTTTATGGTGATGTGGGCTCTACATCAAACTCTTAAGTTTAGTACTTGTATGATCTGGCTCAGTAAGCATAGGCTGGTTTTCATTTAATGTTTGTGAGCCTCCTTAAATAGAAAACAGAAGGGTATGCACCTCTTTTGAACAACTGTTTTTTTCTGAAAATGTAAGCAAAACGCTGTCCTATATGTTTTGGAGTTAATGCTTCAGTGCATATAACTTGCCTTGACTACCCCCCTGGCCCTTCATTTCTTCTTTGAGTCTAAGAAATACTCTCATTCAGTTTTTCTGGTGTGTCAATATTCTACGACTGTAACATATGCTTCTCTTTGATTTGATGTTTTCATAAAACTTCATCAAATGTTAAAGTAAGCTTTGATGAAACTCTTTTGGAAAAGACTTTAAATAAAACCTCTGTAGCTGTACCACTTGGAAATGAATATGTATGCAGAAAAGGAAATGGTTTGTACATCTTGTGAATTGATCCAAAAGGGATGATGAACAACTTTCCTATTTTGCTCAAAAATGCATGGTGAGACCTTAAAATTCATGTATTTTAAAGGTCCTCTGTGTTGTAATGTGAAACTACTACTTCTTTGGGAACGTCAGCCACCACATCCTCACCCTCTCTGAAAACTCTCACTATTTTCCCTGCTTGACAATAGTTTTGACTTTCCAATTTGTTAAATTTCTAAGTGTCTGTAAGATGCACACCTTCTCTAACCCTGGACTTATTTGGGGACTACCTTTCTCCTTTTTTCAGTGGTTTCCTTCTTGGGTGTCACATAGAAGGTTAACTTAAAAGCCTTACAAAAGGTTAAGGAGAATGCTAAAGTAGCCCTGGGTCAGGTGTGGCAATGGATTTGGTCACAGGAGAGACCCAGGCACTTGTTTCAATTTCTGGAGACCATAACAGTGTCTTTACACGGTTGTGGTTGGAATTGATGCTACTGTGCATAGTGTTATGGACAAAGCTTAAAAACGAAAGTAGAAATAATTTAAAAATGAAGAAATCATGAAAATTGGATTAGAACAAATCAAAATATTTGTATATACTGTTTGTTCTCTCTTTTAATCTTTTATCCTACATTTTGAAGCCCTATGTAGCTGATATTTTCTTGGGAGGGAATAGAATTCTAGTTTTTCCTTAGATTATGGGATGAATATATCAGTATCTGTTCTTGTACTAAATATCTCAATAAACTGTTAAATACATGCCTCTGTCAAAATACTAAGAAATGCTTTCAATTTTAATAACTAGGTTAAACATATAGCAGAAGATCCTCCCTGCAGTTGTTCCCATCGATTTTCAATTGAATACTTATCAGAGGGACGTTACAGGCTGGGAGATAAAATACTGTTCATAAGAGTAAGTAGTTTCTCAGAATTCCAATTTATATTCATAATGGGGAGAGAAAGGCTTTTAAGTAGAATACCTCATTTTTATGGTATGGTTTTAGAATGACAGAATGATTTATATTGGGGCACCATGTCACCCAATCCCCTATTCAAAGTAGGTGTAGCTACTTAGAACTTACAACCATTGATTCTACAACCACACCAAACTAAGTTAACGCTTTCCTGTGGCGTTTCCAAAATTTCAGTAACGAGTTGCAATATAAATAAGGATGATCCTAGAGTATCCTGAGAACGTTGCTTGTTCAAAATCTGGACACTTGGGGTTTATAATTTGCATGATAGTTGAGCACTCTCTTCAGCAGGCATAAGAGTTTGTGTTACAAGGACATCCATAATTTGAACAAAACCTGTGTCCAAAACTCTGTATAGTAAATAAAGATGTTGACAGAATGGTAAAAATGTCTTCTGTATGTATGCTTTCATTACTTCCTGACACGTAATGACTGTCTCTGCAGGGGAAACTATCTATTAAAAGAATTGGGAAGTATAAATGCTATTTATCACGTAATTTCTCTTTTTTTTTTTTAAGCGAAAGGAGGTCCTATTTTTAGTCACTTTCAATAGATGTTAATGTCAGATGAAGATGTAATGCTGCATAAAACAAACCAGAAATTTCTCTTGTTCTTCTCCTGCTCCCACCCCCTCTTCCTCCATTCTCAGATGCTACATGGCAAGCACGTGATGGTACGTGTTGGTGGAGGCTGGGACACTCTCCAGGGTTTTCTGCTTAAATATGATCCGTGCCGAGTGCTTCAGTTTGCAACTCTGGAACAAAAAATCCTGGCGTTTCAGAAAGGGATCACCAGTGACAGCGTCCCCAGCTCGTCAGCTAGAGTTCAGGAGCCTCCTGTTATGAATCCCATGTCAGCCGTCAATATGTTTCAAAAGCAGCCATCGAAACCCCCTACTCCTGTTTCAGCTCTGGGGGCCAGTGCCAAGAAGGCTTTATCTAAACGTCCTCAGTCCCCTGCCCTGACATCACCAAAAGCGCCAGTGCCTCCGTCCTCCACAGCCAAGTTGTTGACGGTCAGATCCAAATTACAAGGGTCTTCAGCGGCGGGCGTGCAATCTCCTTTCAAACCGTTAACTGGTACCGCCAAGAAACTGGAGTCTCCTGCACACAACTCGCCAGCTTCTGCTCCTTCGCAGCCTGTAAACAAAAGATCTTCGCCCGCAGGAGCGAGAACGGCTCTTGTTCACTCCGAAACGTTGCGCAAACGTATTCGGTCCCCCGATGCTCCCAAGGTGAAATTCGCCCTGCCTCAGGGCTCCCCGGCGCCAGCGCTGCATCCTGCCCTCTCGTCCTCTAAAAAACAGCCGTCTGACTTGCCTGGGACAGCTGAAACGATGGCTTCGAAGCAGAAGCGTGTCCCTGCTAACTGTAAAGCTGTATCTGTCCCTAAAACCAAAGCGAATTCCGTTGCTCCGAGGGCTGCTCGGCCGCCCGGTACAAACCTGCGTGCTGTTGCCAAGTTTGCACATTCTCAGCAGCTCCTTGCAAAACCTCTTTCTGAAAACGCTATTCAGACCTCGGGAGCTGGGTCTCGGCATCCTCCAAAAGCTCCACAAACAGCTTCTGACCTGGCAAGGAACCTGAAAAGTGCTTCAGTCCTAAAACACTCAGCTTCTGCACCTTCCCTTGCAGTTAGCAAAGCATCGAAGTCGCCACCTACGCTGGTATCCACAAGCAAAACCGTATCATCGGTTGTCAATAAGCAGCCAAATGTCAGTAAACCCCCTCAGGTTGGACCCACTTCATCCAAACCCCCCGAACGCACTCCCTTATCTGTTGTACGGCTTCCTCAAACTTCAGCCAAAGCGGCAGTGACCAAAAAGCCAGCGCAGCCTTCCACAAAAGGTCAGCCTTCGACCAAAAACTTGCCGGCAAATGAAAGCTTGGCCCCAGCGGCCAAGAAGCCTCTCCCTGAGGGAAAATCGGCAACGGCGTGTAACAAAGGAACGCCTGCCGTGTCGAAAGGTCCTCCTATGAAGAGCAGGCAAGATGATCACTACTTCGTTATGACGGGGAGTAAAAAACCCAGAAAGTAAACTTATTTGTTACTTTCTGTGGAAGTCTTAATTTTGTTTGAATGGGCCTCTTGTATCTGCTACACTGAGGATAAGGAAAAAAGTTAAATAACACTACATTTACCGTGAAATATTAGGTATAACCTACATTTTGCTGCATAACTTACAGTAAGAACTGTATTTATTTTGCAGTTTAGAAACTTCTATTTGGATATATTTAGAAGTGAGCTTGCTTGCTGTGTAGCACTGTGGAATAGAGACTATGCCTGTTTGCTGCTAGCCTGACCTGCTGGGGGGAAGGTGTGAGCGAGGAAAGGGGAGCGAGGGCTGCTGCTTTTGCTGCGGTTTATTTTCAAGGGATTGAAGCCTGCCCAAGAAACACCTACCCAGGGCAGAGCCTGAGCGATTCTGGTGGTTCTGGCACATCTGCATCGAGGCCCGTGGCAAGCGATAGAGCTGTGCACAAGCTGTAAAATTTCTAATACCTCAAACAAAACTGTGGGGTTGTGTTTGGTTTTTTTTAGTTCATCTGTGTCCCAGAACCCAAACTTGGGTCACCTGCATGTATTAGAAAGAGATCTCTAGTCATGTTTAGATTCAACAGCTGCCGTTATCAGTGTTCACTGTGCCCCCCATGTGCCTTAATGTGGCTTCAGCTCACTGGGAAGTGGAGTCTCCTTGGTCTGTGGTGTTGGACATGGAAAATCCTGGCGTCGCTCGCTCGCTCTCGTGCCTTAGCCTTCTCAAGCTCATGACAGATCCCTTCGGTGAGCAATGCTACTTTTAAATCCCTGGGCAGATAACCTGGCTTAGTTCGTGCTCACATCTGACTGTAAGTGAGCCCAGTTTTTCCTAGAAAGCTCTTGCTGCACGGAGGGGAGCTCCTGAGCTGCTGGGAAGGTGCTTTCCCAGGGCTGGAGCCCCAAAGCAGCCCCAGCTCCGGCAACGCGGAGCTGCGAGCACTGACCTGCGCTGGCAGGCTGTCCTGCTCGGCAGGAGTGGCCTTTGCATGTAAAAATTGCTAAATACTTCTTTCAGTGCTACGGGTTAATTTTTGTGGGCAGTCTTAGTCTGCAGTGGCCTTTTTTTGTTTTATTTATGGAGACCATCTTACTTACCTACTTTCTGGAGGTGAGGAATAGTTTCCCAAAGGGGTAACGAGGGACTGCGTTTGCTTTCTGGCACTTTCAGATGTTTAAAGGCTATGCACTGTTTATGTTCTCAGCTCCTGAAGGCTTTCAGTGGGTTAAACATTCGTGCTGCTCAACACCTTTACCCTTAACAGAAGTGAGTTTCATGGTAGATTAATAAAAACTACCGTCTTTGGGAGTACTGTTGTTTGGGTTACTTTGGATTTAATGAACAGTTTCTACAAACACTGAGGAGTTTCACACTCTTGAGGTCTGTGAAGAGACACTGCTGACTTCCACAGACCATCACTTCTGCTCTCCATTCCCAGGATGTTTACTTATGGGCAGGAGAAGAGAGAGATGCATGGAAACTGCAGCTTCCAATGTTATATATTTAATATTTTTTTTTCCCCTGGAACTAGAGTAAGCAAGCATCATAAACTGAGTTCTCGTGTGCAGTGGCAAAGTCATTGAGCTGCCTTTCTGAGCACCTTGTTAGCTTTTTTTTTTAATTTATGATTCTATTTATGCATATCTACTGTACAATACTGCTTACAACCTGCTGGGAGTAAACAGTAAATACCAATATGCAAACTGTAGGAGGAAAACAGATCAGTTTTAATAACATGGACACAAGTCCCACAAGCTCCAATACAAAGTTGTATGTCTGGGGAGGGCCTTAGTCTTACTTGTTTTATACATACACTGGTCAAAGCCACTACTGGAAGTGTTAAGAATAGTATTGACTGTAGTGGACTGCTTTCAGGTTTGATAAATTTGGCACACAGTTTCATATGCTGAAAGCATTTTACAGTACATGACTTGCTTTTGATTTCAGGCTTCCAAATAATGAGCTACAATGTGATATATCTCATGCAGATTAATAGCTGAATTCTTGGGGTTTCTTTCTGTACTGGGTCTGACTGAGATGGAGTTAACTTTCTTCATAGCAGCCCATATGGTGCTGTGTTTTAGATTTGTGACGAAAACAGTGTTGATAACACACCGATGTTTTAGCTGTTGCTGGAAAGTCCTTGCACAGGGTCAAGGCTTTCTCTTTTTCCTGCTCTGCCCCACAGCGAGTAGGCTGGGGGTGGGCAAGAAATTGGGAGGGATGAAGCTGGGACAGCCAGCCCGAACCGGCCGAAGGGCTATTCCGTATCGTATCGAGTCACCCTCCGCAGCACAAACGGGGCAGAGGCAGAAGGTGTGAGGGGTTGGCTTCCAAGGTGGCCGTCGTTTGCAGCCTGGTTGGGCTGTGGGAGATAGTGAGTGATTGCCTTTGTATCACTTGGTGGTTTGGGTTTTTTCCTCTTTCCTTCACTTATTAAACTGTCTTTATCTCAACCTGTGAGTTTTCTTGCCTTTGCTGTTCCTCTTCTCTCCCTTGTCTTGCTGGGGAAGGAGGGGAGAGAGCGAGTGAGCAGCTGTGTGGGTGCTTGGCTGCTGGCAGGGGTCAGTGCACAACACCTTTTGAACCGTTTACACAGTTTTTAGTAGTAATTTAAACACTGAGACTCTTGGATCTCAGTGTAAAGCTATCTTGATATCTACCTTTTTGAACTGTAACTTCAGAGAAAATGAAGCAGATTGCTTCATCTTTGTGACCCATTATCTCACGTAATGGACTGAATTTTATGGTTCAAAATGAAATAAAAAGTGCAAGCTTTTACAGTTGAAACCTTAACAGCTAATCTAAAGATGGTTCACCTGTTACACATGGGTAGGCTTGGTTTGGTTTTATTACAAAAATAGTGTATTTGAGCATGGTCCAACTTCTGTGAATATTGCAGTCTCCAACTTCATGGTCATATTCTAACTATGGGTGTCATGTAACATGAGGTGAGCCAAGAATAAGATGTAACAAAGTACCTCCTAATGGAAATACCTACTCTTTTTTGCAACGTTTACATTGCCAAATAGCAAGACTAATCTTCAGCTTGTATTACTTTTTGTGAGGGAAAGATAACTTGGAGCAAGAATCTGACTGAATTCCCATGTGTTATCGATTTCCTTCTGTATGAGTACTTATTTTAAATAAACATATACTGCACCTTTTTTACATGCACACTTTTTTTTCTACTGGTTGGTTTGTTGGGTTTTTTTGCGGGGAGGGAAAGAGGATGTTTATCAGAATGCTTTTGTTTTTGCTGCACCACCACATAAATAGCAGCTTCCATCTCAGGCTATTATAAAGACATAAATAGCTGCTTCTAATCCATTGCTTTGTTTGGAGCTCAAGACCTCTTCACTCTGATCCTGGTTTCAGTATGACTAATTGAGTAGAAGGGAGTTCCTACTCTTTCCTAGCTGACAATGTGCCTGAGTAGTTTCAGATATACCTCTGAGAGTTTTATTCTTTGCAGATGTACTTGAAATATAAAGCACTTGTGTGGCAATATTTTCCATGCTTGTATTTTGTCAACAAACTTCAGACCTCCCTCTGCATCTGTTACCATCAATAACAGAAACTTAATTGGCTTTATTGAGAGGACAATTGGCTCTTCTCACTGGAGTCACCTAATTAAGGTTGGGGGGGGGGGGTGTCCCTATTTGATTAAAAAAAAAAGTTTTGATACCTGCAGTTCTCTGCCTATTCCAGAGTGGATTCAGTTCCTGCCAGTCTGATGCTGGTGCCTAATCATGTAGATATACTTACCCTTCCACTTCAGCTTTGCCTAGAAAGTGCGTTCTTACGGCATCTACCATACTCGGTCCTACAGGACCAAGCTCTGCAGAGATGTTAAGTTACAGCTTGCTTTTAAGAGATAGTGGTGTTGCAGCTGGCCAATAAAACACAAAGGCAGGCCAAGACTCTCTCAGATAAGTATCCTAACCATCGAACTACAACGTCATGCCTCCTTGTTCCAGGGCATCTTAAATCACTTACTGTCCACCAGCAAAGCTTTAAAGGGAGATATGGAAGATGTTTTTTTCCTCCTACTCCAAAACTGCCTTCACTGTTGGTAAGTATTGCACGTTCTGGTGAAATCGCATGTTTTATTCTGAATGTGGGTAAAGTGATGTCTCTTCCTTCCTGGGTTAGCTTTCTAGCCTTTAGACCTTAACAGAAAAGATGGGATCATTCACACTTTTTACAGGTAGATATACAGGATTGGTATTAGCTTTTTTTGAAAAAAGGGTTCAATATCCACAGTCCAAAGCCATTCTTCTAACTCAGTGGAGAAGCATTCCTGAAGCCTTAAGCTCTTGCTTCTCCAACTCCATTGAAGAGTGTAATTTCATGTTGTGGTCCTGCTGACAGCTAGGCAATGGGAAATGCTAGTTCCTCACTAACTCTATAGGTGCATCAAAATCAGAATATCCTCTCTGGTGCATTTTAACTTAGGGCTCTGGCTCCTACTCCCACGTGGAGTTCCTAATCTGGGGAAGTCAGGCTTTTCTGCTCTCTACTTCATGCTGACTGTGTGCAACTCCCCAACAAAATGTCCTGTAACCACATTTCCATTTCCTTTGCTAGAAGTAGATTGCTCAGTGCAACTGTCATGCTCCTCACAAAGTTATCCATACTTTTCTAGTAATTGTTTGGCTGTTACATTGTCTTGTACTTAACAGATTTCCTACAGTAGTCACCAAAATGCTCTATTCCTCATTAAGATACTGTAAGTCTGGCTGTCAGAAAAGCACCATTTATTGTATTGTGACAATTTACTGTATGTACTCAACAAAAGTTCAGCTGCTTAGTCAACAGAACACCTTTCTTTTCTCCCTCTTGTTCTCATCATGATCCCTCTGTCTAAACAAGTCTGGATCCTGTATGCCCTATCGGTTTTGAACATCTAACTGCAGCCCTTAAATCTCTGTTCTGAAGAGAAGTAAGGAAGGACACTTGCTAGCGTTTAAGCTGGAGAAGTGCTGCATAGAGTGATACTGCTTGTCACTACTTCATGATAGTGTGAGTTAGGTAAATAAAGCTTATGGTATGCTTCAGTTAGAACAGATTCCCTTTGGTACAAGGAGAAATCCTTGCAATACTCTGTTAATATTTGCCCCTGGAATGACAAGCTGGATTAGATCCTGTTCTTCATGTTGATCAAAGTGTAGCTAGCAGTGATTTTTACTGTACTAAAACTTGAGGGAGTCTAAGCATACTTGTGCTAAAGTTTCCCATCTAGTCACCTCAGTCTAGTTCTTTCAGCTTGGGTAGTTCTCCAATTTGAACCAGCAGAATTGCTTTCTTTGATGCCATTGCTGTCAAAGTCCATTGGTAGCCAATGGTTTATCACCTGTTACAAATGTATGAACTGGATCAAGTACCCTGAGGACATATTCCAGAGCCATACTGAAGCATGCAAAAAGAGTTCATGTGAAGCTACAGATCAATCTCTCTGGTTTTTTCCCAAAGCCCTACGTATTTCACATAGTGAAATCTGGCTGTGCTACTAATGGGTGTTTTACTTACAATAGACAAAGCCAGCTGGACCATCCTGTAGGCAAATTCTGTTCAGAATGGAATCGGGAAAAGGTAAAGGCCTTTGGACCCCAGAGGAAGATGGCTAAAATGTACCTCACCTAGGACAGACAACAAAAAGCTCAAGTAACAGCAGGAAAGTCACTGAAAACTGTAACCCTCTTAGACATACACATAGGCCCCTGAAAGCTTTGTTTGCATGGGGCTGATACAAGGGCCCTGCAGAGCTGGGCTGCTCTGTGACTCCTCAAAACTTCATTTTCCTTTCTATGCCAGTATCTGACTCAGGGGCAACTCCAAAACATGAGCACTGTACACCTAGTAACATTCGGAAAACTACTGAGTTTG